>NC_045431.1:182809176-183174982 GCF_902635505.1 Sarcophilus harrisii | reverse complement strand
CAATCAGGTTCACAGACCCTAAGTTAAGAATCTCTCAATTTGATTTTCATAGCCTTGAAGAGGAACTGTTGTTGGAAAAGAACAATGAACTAGGAATCAGGAAACCTAGATTTTAATCCAGGTTTTGGGACCTTATGAAAATTACTCAAGCTTTTTCATCTTATAAAAAATAGAAATGGTAAACCTGCCTTACATCCTTCAGAGGGTTTTTGTGAGGTTCAATTGGAATACCAGATATGAAAATGTAAAGCAGTATAAAAATAGAAGAAGTTATTGATATTGTTTCTAATGAAACAAAGACAGGTTAAATTATGGGGGAAATGAAGCTGATTACTGGGTCAGGCAAAAAACATTTTGCAGAATAAATAGTACTTTTATAGGCCTAATAATTTGGAAAATAATCTTCAAGGTCATATTAATATTTAAAAACTATCCTTAATTTAGGATCCAGGATAATTTTTAAAATATGTTCCATTCTTATCCGTGTTACTGTATGTGTATGTATGCTATATATATTTGCAGGTGGATATTTTTCTGGTGAACAAGCAGGTAAAGTGATAAAGAATGCTATTTTGGACCTGTGCGCAAAGGTAAGTCCAATTAACTTCTAGTGCTGAGTATTAATAACATTATGTGGTAAATGGTAGTCAAACGGAACTCTAAATTCACCAGAACTTTTCAGCACATTTAACTTTTAAGGAAAATCAACAACAAAACTACACAAAATTTTAAATCAGTAGTTGAGTCACATAACTAATGTTCATAGAATGCTCATACTTTTATAGACTATTAGGCCCTTAGAACAAAGGCTGAGGGCCCTTCTAAGGATATTTGAAAGATAGAATTTCAAAATGGGAAGGGTTTTTAGAACATTAGCTACCAGAGCTAGAGAGGAACTCTTTAAGGTCATCTAGTACAACCATCCTCATTTACAGACCTGAGGCCCAAAGAAATAAATGAATGTGCCCTGGATCATTCAAAGTGGCCAGCAACAGATCTGAAGCTGAAATCCAAGTCTCCCAGGTCCTAGTCAGGTACTCTTTGGGGATAATGAGAAAACTGATACTATTTTCAGATCAAATTCCTACAGTGTCTGCATTAACCATCACAGGATGGTAGGATTGGAAGAGATTTTAAGAGATTGTGTAGCCCAACCTTCTCTTGTATAGAAGAAGGAATAAGGTTTAGAATGAAGAATTTACTTAGTCACAAGGACTCAGAAATTTCATAGCAAAGACACAATTTTAACACAGGTATACAGATTCTGTCTTCAGCATTCTTATTACTATATGATGCTTCCTCTCCTCCCTCCAGTTATGTTTGATACTCTTTTGATGTCATATCTTCAGGTACTTTAATTTATTTAATTCTCAAAATTAAATTATTTTTATTATACTTTGAGCTGAGACAGAAAAAAGTATTAATTTATGTTTAAAGATTTTCAACACAGTTTTCAAAGAAGAGTTTCAATTAGCCCTAAAATTTGTTTAAGCAAAGTATCCAATTTCCAGAACAAGTTTTTACTGTATTATTGTTTTACTCTGATGAGTAAAAATGAAAATTAAACATCTACCAACATTATTTGATGCCATTTTAAAGGTTCATTGGCAAGATAGCACAAGTTTTTCATTTCTTTAAAGTTATTATCATGAAAATAAAAAATGATTTCTTTGTGTTCAGTTTATGCATGGATCCGAAACATGAATAAATATTTGTGTACTATTCGTGACTGGAAAGAATATGCCATTTGGTTAAATATAGATTCTACTTATTTCTCAAATCATTAAAATAAATTCAGTGTAGCCTATACTTAGAAAGAAAATGTTTATGAAAAAAACTATAAATTGAAGGAATAGTCAAAACACAATTTTTTATAGTAAATACAATTTTAGATTTCTTATGAAATTACTTTTTGGTTAATGCTTATAGTTTTGGTTTCCTTAAAAAGGATTTCATTTTTGAATCCCAGCCACTATTTAGGGTAATGCTAATGTCTCAATTTGTATCCCATACTCTTTTGTTTATGTAAAATTTAAAATAGGAAGATTTTAACTTTTCATATTATATGCTTTGGAGTAGCTCTTAAAAAATACACACACACACACACACACACACACACACACACACACACATCTAAGCAAGACAAATACAATTTTAAGCTTTCTATTAGAATTTTTTTTAAGTTCTTCTGTTTTGATAGTTCCTAGTTCATTATATTATTAATTAGACCATGGTGTTTGATTCAGTTTTTTATGTGGACTAGTTGCTTTATAATCTCAGGCTGTTTCTCTAACTCCCGGCTTTGTATCTTGGAAACCTATGCTGTTGTGAATAATAAAGGAGAAAGGCAAGGTGCTATGTGTGATTCAGTGAAAATTCGATCTACTGGGACAACTATATGGTGCAATGGATAGAGCAGTCCTTAAGTCAGGAGGACCTGAGTTCAAATCTGTTCTTAGTCACTTAACATTTTTTAGCTGTGTGACTTTGGGCAAGTCACTTAATCCCAATTGCCTCAGCAAAAAAAAAGAAAGAAAGAAAAAGAAAAGAAAAGAAAAATCAACTTACTGCTAGAAAAACAGAAGAAAGGAAGCTCAGTAGTATCTATTCACCACGAAAAAGATGAAAATTGTTATTTTTATTTCATTTGTGTCTGTCCATCAAAAATAAAATGTGAAATGCTTAAATATTAGTATAAAAATAAGTAATATGAATATCCAATTTTATTTCATTTATTATATTCTACTTTATGTAATTCGTTTGAAGTATTATGTATTAAGTTGGTAGTTACAGACCAGACCTAAAACTTTATTCATAACCCCATTTTTTGTATTAGAGCAATTCATTTTAATGATACAATAAAATATTTTAAAATCTTTTTGCATTTAAAGGGAATTCCTCGGGGTTTTCCTATATAGATTTTATTTGTCATTTTGAATAATGGTGAGATAATGACTGAATAATAAAACATTAATGATGATCATGGACCATTTCTTTTTATTACTTTACCAGTTGGTCATAAACATCTTTTTTCACATCTCTTCTAACTAAAACAGAGAGTACCTGTAAAACAAGAGTCAAAAGAGACAAGACCAGGAAGACAATTGTAAAAAAAAATTAATGAGTTGCAAAGAAATCATTTGTATGAATGTGTCAGGCCTCATTGAAAATAAGTAAAGGACAATATGGTAAAAATATTAAAATGCAAACTAACGGAATCTGTTATCCAGGCCAATAAGGAGATAATATGTTCATAATGGATCTGTGTGTGAGTGCTTCAATTGCCGGTGGAGTGTGACAACAACTCTATTGCAATTCTTTTACTCCCTGGTAACCATTGAGACCCCAAGGAACTGCCAAGTTTACAAACTTTTGTTTTCAAACAGCTGAAAGATGATGCAGTTGCCCTGGTAGATGTCATCGCTCCTCCAGACTTCATTCTGAACTCACCAATTGGCAGGGCCAATGGCGAGGTAAAGAGGAAATCTTTCATTGTTTTGGAAAAAATAACTTATAGAAATGGGCAAATGAGGAAATTGAGAACTTAAAGGTTGGCCACAGCTGTTCTCAAAGAGAGTGTAAGGGCTGCTATCTGCATTAGTGGAGGGAACACTCACACTGGTGCAATCACAGGTGGTTGAAGTCTTGTGCAAATGAGAGGCTGTTCTTGTGTCCTCCAGGATTCCTTGCAGCTCTCAGATTCACAGTTCTGAGCAAAAACACAATCAATGATCAAATTATTACTGGATGTGATTTAAACAAACTGTGTTGAGATTGAAAATTTAACCATGTGTTCCTGGGTGAAGAGTTCATATTAAACCCAGTAACAACTAATGATCAGATCATTACTGGATATTGTTTAAAAAAGACAAATTGTTGAAATTGATAATTTAACCATGTGCTCTTGAGTGGGGAGTCCATATTAAATACAAATCAAGAGTAATCCTTCTAATTGTAAAATAAAACATTTAGTTTGTAACATGTGAAGTAAAAGACAAAGCTCATATGTACAGGAAAATGAAAAATAAACAAAATTGGAAAAAAAGAGGATACTAGGAGGAGAGGTTGATGGAAACATATGTAAGATAAAAAGAACCTTAGATGTTATTGAAGGTAGATAATAAGTAGGATCCTGCATGGAAATAGTAGTTTCTTATAAGCAGAATTATTTAGACCAGCCAGAGGCCTATATGCTATTCAAACTGATATTTTCTGACTCATTAATATCTAATTAACTGTAAGTCCCAGTGTTCATTGAAAGTTTGCTTTACATGTTTATTAACCTGATTGACAGTTTCAGTTAGGAATAATGTGTAATGACTAAAATAGTGAATGAAGACGCAGTGTAGCTCCATCTGCTCCTTGGGTGTTCATCCCTTCATCTATAAAATGAGGCATTTGCAATGATCTCTTAAGTTCCTTCCAGCTCCACAGTCTCTGATCCTGTGGTTCTGAGAACGTAGCCAAGGCAACCCTGAGTTTGTGGCTGCACTGTCTTACTCGGCCCAAGCTGTGTAGAGAAAACGTGTGTGACATGAAAACCACATTGTTAGGACTAGATAAAGGATGCCTTTCTCAGAGAGACGTAACCCGAATTTGGTGCTACACATATTTTTACTAAATTAAGTTAATGTGTCGAAATTCGGTGATAGTCTATGTTAGATATGAAAAGGGGCTGCTATCATAAAAACTCAAAAATCATAGATGTTCCATGCTGGAAGGGACTCCAGAGCACATTTAGTCCAGATTTTAATTAACCAAAAATTCCCTCTGCTGTGTCCCCAGCAAGTAATTATCCAGACTTTGTGTAAAAATATGGAAAGCAGCCCATTCCACTTTGGGGTAGTTGTAATTGTTAGGAAGGGTTTTTCCTCCCTGACATCAAACCTAAATATGTTTGTCTGCAATTTCCACCCATTGCTGCTAGTTTTGTCCTATGGAGCCAAAGAGTCCAAATTAAATCTCTCTCACATTGTATCCCATCAGATGCTGGAAGACAACTCCTTTCCCCTCCCTCCCCAGTCTTCACTTGTCAAGGCCACGCTTCATTCTCACATGATGTAACCTCAGCACTCATCTGGCTGTGTTCTTCTGGCTGGCCATTCTTCACCCTATCAGTACCTGTACCCCAAACTGAATATAGTATTTCAGATATTTCCACCCACGGTAGAGTACAGTGGGATTTATTACCTTCCACTTTGTGAACATTATAGTGAAGATCACATGTTTTTGTTGTTTTGTTTTGTTTTTGGCTAACATCATATTGACATCTTTTGCTTGTGATCCACTAAAACCCTGAGATCTTTTTTTCCCTAGTAAACTGTCACACTTTTCTTACCTTATATTTGCTCTTGTCTTCATATACTGTATTTTGTGACTTCATTTCAATCTTTTTTTTCTAGGACTAAAGATTTATTATTAGTTAAACATTTTAAAGTTATCCTAATAACCTGCCAGTACCAAATTTTTTGTAATTTCAACAAAAGTTTGAGCTAGGAGGTAAGAATTACTTATATATTCAACCATTTGAACAATGTGTTTCTTTTTTGCAGCTATATAAAAACCTCTGGACCACTGTCCTTCAGGGAAAGAAAGTCCTAGAGAGGGCATCATGGTGGGCTGAATTTTCTACCTATAAACCTACCATAGGAAGTTTGAAATCAAAACTCTAGATTGAGCATGAATGCTAAGGTACCACTTGGACATTTATCCTTGAGCACTTGCATCCTTTCTACAAAGATCCACTCTCGGAGGGCTATCATTCTGGCATCCTATTTGACTACATACAGAAGACTTTGAACAGCACCACTATTTCCCAGGACAGCACATCTGTTCTTATCAATCAATTCTGGACACACACCAATCTTGTTTAGCAGTATTTGCTTCCTTGCATAGGATAATTTATAATTTACCGTTATAATTTTATGCTTATCATGATTTGCTACATAAAATGGAAACATGGTAAAGTATATTGTCCTTGATAAGTGAACAGACTATTTAGATTGAGATTTACTTAGATTATTTGAACTTCACACAATTTTTTTATTTAAATCTGTTGATCATAGTCACTCATATTAAGTGCCTTCTTTGTGAAATTTATTATAATAATTCCTGAGGGAGATAACAAATATAAAAAAGAAAAAGTCCTTCAAGGAACTTTTAGTCTAATAGAGTCTGGATAAAATATTTATATAGATAAAAATAATTCATCTTAGAGTATGGTACAAGTAAAAAAAGAATTCAAGATGCTGTGAAATAAATGTAAGGAGACATCACTTCCAAGTAGGGCAAGTCAATGAAGACTTAATGGAGGAGTTAGCATTTGAAGAATATAACAGGGAGAGGTAACAATGGAGAACATTCCACAAGAGCAAGAACTTGGAAAGTGGAAAGTATGGGGTATGTGCCTTGTGGGAAGTTGGTGCTTAGCAAACATTTATTCCATGTCCAGGGATTCCAGGCCTTTGCTCTCTTCAATCAATCTGGGAATGTCTACTTCACTGAATTCCTTGTGCTGTTTGAGATTTATTCTAAATCTAGATTAGCTTCTTTTACCTAATCATTGCAATTCAATTTCATTAATCTGCACTAAATAAGGAAACACAAAGTCTGAATTATGGATTTGAGGAAGCATTGTGGTTTCATTGCTTTTAAGCATTTAACTGGAACTAACCATCAAGAAAATGTCTTTAAGAAGAGAGAAGAAATCTAGAGCTCATTTGCTAGATCATTGCTAATTTGAGACATTCATTATATTCCTTTGTTCCCTTCATTCATTAAACGTGTTTCTTCTCTTCATCAACTAAAATAAATCTATTGCTATTTTGTTTAGAGTACTCATTTGTTTAATAACCTGTTCTCCATAAGTAATGCAAAGGTAATTTCAGACTAGGTTCATTTTCTATAAATCCTAAATTAATAGAATTGAAATGATTGGAATTGTACATAATTCTAATTAAATATGATACAAATTGAATAATGATAAAGCCAAATTAATTAGATAAAAGACATCTTTTTTTTTTACTTTAATTTCATTTATGTTTGTATTTCTGATATCTCTTGGACATCATTGCATCTATAGCAGTAAATAGTACTGATTAAATTTCCAGCTAGGACTAAGACCAAAATGGTCCTTCTTGGTTAGACTCAGCCTTTTCTTCAAGTGGAAGTTGTGATTTGTGTTCCTTTGTTCCTCATTTTTCAAAGGACGCTTTTTTCCCAAAACCCATAAGTTCTAAATGGAAAGCATTAGATTACAAATCATCCAGTCCATTTCCCTAATGGTATAGAAGAGGAAACAGAAGCCTAGATAGGACAAAGGAGTTGTTCAAGGTTGATGGAGCAGGTGAAGGCCCTCTCTGGGACTTAGCACATGAGGACTACTTGGTGAATAATTTCATTTTTATCCTTTTTGAAAAACAATCTCTTATTTTGAATTACAATTACATTTCCAATTACATTCATAGTTGGGAATTCCCAATTCCCATTTCAAACCATTCTCAAGTCTAGATTTCTCTGACCTTTATTAGGCTGAAGAATATCAGTGAAAGGCAATCAGGATAGTGAGAGGCTAATAACCATGCTAGATTTATTAAAGGAATAAGGGATGTCTAGCCTGGAAAAAACAGGGCTCCAAGAGCTAGCACCAGGAGGGCCACAGGAATTATATTTCTTATGTCTGACTCCAGTGGAAAGAACTGGAACCAGTGAATAGAAGTTGCAGAGAAGAAATAGAATGTTTAATTGGTGAATTCAAGGCAGAGAGACTCTCATGTTCAGAGAAATCACCCAACTATGATTTACTTACATCACAACAAAGAATACAGGGAGCTTCTATAGACTAGTTTGTGACATGGCCATCCAGGATGCCATTGCTGTGGTTCTGGGGCCTGGCAGTAAGCAGGGGTTGGCCGGTTCTGCAGTGATGATTGCACAGTGAACTTGAGTGACTCAGTGCTATACAAGAGAGACATCCTTTTATACTCAAGTGTAAACAAGCTGCTCAGGTGTAGCTTACAAACACCAAAAAAGCCCAACGCATCTGGGAATTTATGAAGCAAAAGTAAATCAGATGAGAATGCTTGACTGGGATGGTACAGTCACTTTGGTGTGTTGTGGTTATACTTATTGGATTTGTCAACAAATCTTCTGGTTTCTTTATACATGTTCTGTCGCACTCCCACTATGGCAGAGGGAGGGGGTAATATGTGTCTGTTTTTATAATTTTGTGCATGACAGTGAAATACTGAATTGCCCACTTCTTGAATTTCACTCTTGCTACGTGACCCTTCCCTCCTTTTCCTTATATAGACTAGATATTGTCCTTTATATGACTTATTCCATGCAAAACATTTTGGGTAATATGTGCAGCCAAATGCCCGCCACACATCTTTCCATAGCATCTAAGTTTACACACACACACACACACACACACACACACACACACACATACAAATGAACACTTTGGTGTCTTGTGGTTATACTTATTGGATTTGTCAACAAATCTTCTGGTTTCTTTACACATGTTCTATTGGATTTGGGATGGGGGAGATTCCAGGCTAGGGACCAGCATGAATAAAGGCTTGGGGTGGGCCATTGTGGAGAGCACTAATCTAGCTGGAGCAATGTTCATCACAGGAGGAGGAGGAGAAGGCAGGGGTCAAACTGAAGAGGCCCCTGGATGTTAAATCTGTGCACAAGTTTCCCAAGACACATTAGAACACGTACTTCTAATTCTGGCATGACTTTTGCTGCATTTGGACACCATGTTGTCTAAGTGAGGATGACAAAAATTCATAGTTAGGGATAGAAGGGAGGCATTCAATAAAAACTTTCTTTTGTCACACGATTGCCCTATTCAAAAAATCATCAATGGCTTACTACTGCTTACAAAAATGATATTTTCTCTCAATGGCATTGAAAGCCCTCCACAAGCTTATCTTTACAACTTCATCTCATAGAAACACTCTACACTCTAGAGAAGCAGAAGTTTTGCCCCCAACCCAGAACTCATGTCTGACAGAGACAGGTAGATAGTCTAGTGGTCTAGATTCAAATTCTGTCTTAAACATTTACTAGCCATAATGACCCTCATCAATTCAGAACCTCCCTCCATCTCCGTTTCTGCATTTGCAAAATCATTGTAATAATAACCTTTCACAAAAGGTTATCATGAGGATAAAATCAGATAAATATATTAAGTATGTTGCAAACCTTAAAGCCAGTATATGTATAAGTCAGTAGAGGCTTCCAAATTTTCCAATACTCAAAAAGCATTTTGAGAGGCTTCCAATGTCCATCCTCCCTCCTTTCTGTCCTGCCATTTTCTCCACAATCCATCTTTCACAATCACCTTGCTTCCTAAGCCAGAAATCATCTAATGAAGTCTTTTTGTTTTTTCAGTTTCCTGATTAGTGACAGTGCCTCTAGGAATATTGTTTCAAAAAATCCTAAACCATCCTTCATTTTCCCAAAGGAAATAAATTATATTGAAACAAAGACATAATTTTTTTCTTTTTAATTTTATTTTAATAGTTGTTATTTTTCCAATTACATGTAAATATGGTTTGCAACTTTGCAATTGTAAAGACTAAATTTTTTCTTCCTCCTTCCTACTCTCCCTTCCCAACACTAGCAAACAATCTGATAAAGGTTATATATGTATATTTATTTTTAACATATTTCCATGTGAGTCATGTTAGAAAAAAAGAGAAAAATCATGAGAAAGAAAAAACAAAACAAAAGAAAAAAAGTGAAAACAGTATGTTTTAGTTCATATTTAATCTTCATAGTTTTCTCTCTAGATGTGAATGAGATTTTCCATCCAAACTTTATTGGAAAGGGATGAGAGAGGAATGTACTGGGAGAAAGAGAAAGGGAGAAGTGGGATGGTGTAAATTTTCTGCCATAAAAAAGAGACAAGAGAAAGCTTTAAAATTTTAATACACATTGCTCTATGAATCATGTTGGGAAAGAAAATCAGAGCAAAAGGGAAAACCATGGGAAACAAAAAAAAAAGTGAACATAAAAAACAAAAACTTTTCAAATCACTATTGATCAGAGAAATGCAAATTAAGACAACTCTGAGATACATACATACCTGTCAGATTGACTAAAATGACAGGAAAAATGATGGATGTTGAGGGATGCAGGAAAACTGGGACAGTGATGCATTGTTGGTAAGTTGTGAACGAATCCAAACATTCTGGAGAGCAATCTGAAATTATGCTCAAAAGTTATCCAACTGTGATACCTTTGACCCAAGAGTGCTACTACTGGGCTTATACTCCAAGGAGAGGGCTTATACCCCAAGGAGATACTAAAGAAAGGAAAGGAACCTGTATGTGCAAGAATGTTTATGGCAGTCCTGTTTGTTGTGGCTAGAAACTGAAAATGAGTGGATGCCCATCAATTGAGAATGGTTGAAATTGTGTATATGAATGTTGTGAATATTATTGTTCTGTAAGAAATGACCAACAGGATGATTTCAGAAAGGCCTGAGAGACTTTAATGAATTGATGCTGAGTGAAATGAGCAGAACCAGGAGGTCATTATACTCTTTAACAACAATACGGTATAGAAGGTGTATTCTGATGGAAGTGGATTTTTGACAAAGAAACCTAACTCAGTTTCAATTGATCAATGATGGACAGAAGCAGCTACACCAAAGAAAGAACACTGGGAAATGAATGTAAACTGTTTGCAGTTTTGTTTTTCTTTCATGGGTTATTTCTACCTTTCTGAATACAAATTCTGCACACATATATTATATCTAGGATATACTGCAAACATATTTAATATATATAGGACTGCTTGCCATCTAGGGAGGGAGTGGGGTAGAGAGAGGAAAAATCGGAACAGAAGTGAGTGAAGGATAATGTTGTAAAAATTACCCTGGCATGGGTTCTATAATAAAAGTTATTATAATTTAAAAAAACTTTTAAAAGTTGAGGGAAAAAGGGGAGGAGAATAGGACTAAGTGAACCTTATTCTATCAGAACTGGCCATAGAGGAAATAATATACACAGTCAATACAGGTATAGAAATCTATCCTGCTAGGAGGAGAGAAATGGGAACAGGAAGGGGTGACTGGTAAAAGAGAGGGCATAATGGGGAGGAAAATGAGAGGTAGCAAAACACTTTTCAGGATGGAAAAGTGAAAGGAGAAAGGATAGAATGGGAGGGGAACAGTTAGCAATAGTAACTGTAAAAAGAATTTTGAAGCAGGTTTCTCTGATAAGGCAGAGGGAACTGAGTCAAATTTATTAAAAAAAGAGCCATGACCCATTGATAAATGATCCAAAGATATGATCTGTGCCCAAAGGGCTATGAATTCATACATGTTCTTTAACCCAACAATACCAGTACTTGGCACAAATATCAAAAGATTTTTTTAAGAAAAGGAAAAGACCTATATGTACAAAAATATTTGTAGGAACTCTTCCTAGGGCAAAAATTGAAATTGAGGGATGTCCATCAATTGGGAAATGGCTGAACAAATGTGGTATGTGATTTCATAGAATGTTATTATCCTATGGGAAATGATGAGCAGGATGCTCTCAGAAAATTCTGGAAATTCCTCTATGAACTCAGACAAAGCAAAATATACTGTATACAAAGTAGTAACAATGTTCTGGGATGATCAGTGTAAATATCTTTGCTGTCTCAGTAGTATAATGATCCATGACTACCTGAAGGAGTTATGATGAAAAATCTATCCATACCCAGAGAAGAAACTGATTATGTTTGAATACAGATTAAAGCATTCAGTCTCTTACTGCTTTTTTCTCTCCTTCTGTTCTTCTTCCTCCTTCCTCCCCTACTCCTCTTTCCTTTCTCTTTCTCTCTTTGTCTTTTCTTAATCAAATATTTTTCTTGACTTTTTTATTAGTATGGGAGATTTATATTTTTTCACAACATGACTTATGGAAATGTTAAAAAAAAAAAAACTAGTTTATTGGAACTGCCTTGGATCACTGTATCACTGAGAAGAGCAACAATATAGCTCTTGGTAAGGGTACAATGTTTTCCTGGATCTGCTCACTTTTACTTAGCAAGAATTCATGTAAGTCTTCCCAGGCTTTTCTGAAATCATTGTGCTTATCATTTTATAGAATAACATATTCCATTAATCTATATACTCATAATTTATTTGGCCATTCCCCACTTCAACAGATTTCACTCATTTTCTAATTCTTTGCTACCACCAAAAGAGCTCCTACAAACATTTTGCACTTTCCTCTTTATGATTTCCTTGAGATATAGGTCCATTAGAGACATTGTGATCAAAAGGTATACACAGTTTTATGTATAATTCTAGTTTAGGCATAGTTCTAAATTGCTTCAGAATGGTTGGATCATTTCACAACTTCACCAACAATGGATTAGTATCCTACTTTTCCCACATCCCTCCCAGTTATCTACCTTTTCTTGTCAGCCAATCTGAGAGATGTGAGGTGGGTACATCACACTTCTTTTAATTTGCATTTTTCTAATCAATTGTGATTTAGAGCATATTTTCATATGACTATAGATGCCTTTAATTTCTTCATCTAAAACTGTTCATATCCTTTGAATATTTATCAACTGGGAATGACTTGTATTCTGCAAATTTGGCAGGTTTTTATATATTTTAGAAATGAGGTCTTTATCAGAAATACTGGTGTTAATTTTTCTCCCAGCTTTACACCCAAATCATGTACCCATTTAGACCTTATTTTGGTATAGGGGTATAAGATATAGATCTAAGCTGAGTTTTGACATATTATTTCCTCTTTCTCAGCAAATTTGGGAAACAATAAGTTCTTATCCCAGAAGCTAGAATTTTGGGGTTTATTAAATAGATTATTATACTCATTAAGTATTGTGTTATATGTATTCTAGCCCATTACATTGATCTATCACCCTGTTTCTAGCCAATACTGTGGTTTTGTTGTTGTTGTTGTTTGTTTCTTTGTTTTTGGTCTTTGCTTTTTTTGTTTGTTTTTGTTTTTGTTTTTGTTTTTTTGCTGAGGCATTTGGGGTTAGATGCTTACCTGTCACATAGCCAGGAAGTCGTTAAAGTGTCTGAGATCACATTTGAACCCGATCCTCCTGACTTCAGGACTGGTGCTTTATCCATTGTGCATCTAGCTGCCCCAGTACCATGATTTCATGACTGCTGCTATAGTATTCAGTTTTAAGCCTGGTTCTGAAGGAAACCAATTTTGTATTTTTCCCATCAATTCTTTGATATTCTTGACCTTTTGTTCTTCCAGATGAATTTTATTATACTTTTGGCAGTTTGATTGAATGGCATTGAACAAATAGACCAAGTTAGGCAGAATTATCATTTTTATTATATTAGCATGGCCTTCCCATGAGCATTTGATAGTTTTCCAATTATTTAGATCTGACTTTATGTGAAAAGTGTCTTGTAATTGTGTTCATATAGTTGCTGGATTTATCTTGGCAGGTAGACATCTAAATATTTTATTCTGTCTTCACTTATTTTAAGTGGAATTTTTCTTTCTATTCTTTGCTGCTGGGCTTTTATTAGTTAGATATTGAAATGCTAATTATTTGTATGAAGTTTTCAATATCCTACAATTTTGCTAAAGCTATTAATCATTTCCAAGTAGTTTTTGATCTTTTATAAAGTTCTCTACATTACTATCATATCATCTGCAAAAGAGGGATAGTTTTATCTCCTCATTGCCAATCTAATTCCTTTAATTTTTTCTTTCTTATTGCTAAAGCTAACATTTCTATTACAACATTGAATAATAGTGGTGATAATGGGCATCCTTGTTCAACTTCTGATTTTATTGGGATCAAATAATGCTTCAATGGTTTTAGATAGATGCTGCTTATCATTTTAAGGAAAACTCCCTTCATTTATATGCTTCTGTAGTATTTTTTAATAGGAATGGGTGCTGTATTTTTTCAAATGCTTTTTCTGAATCTATGGAGGTGGTATCTCAGAGATGTTTTAATTTGCATTTCAAAGCTATAATTTTTCCCATCTAAGTTTATGCACCTGTAAAATCTAAGGGGAAAAGTGTCCATGAATTTCAAGTCAAGAACCCTGAGCCTGCATGTCTATGGCTGACCTGATATGTTAGACCAGAGTCCAGGGTTCAGAATCACTGCTGGGAGCAGTCAGTAAGAACCATGAGTTTATCCGCGTGTCAACTGTGTACTTGTGAGGTCCCTTCTGAGTGGGCACAATTCCCCAGTGGATAGAGACATGACATACTGAAGGTTTCTGACCAGATAAGAGCAAGCAGAACTTTGCTTTAGAAAATCACACTTGAAGGAATGTTAGTAACTTCCTTAGATTCACGTTTTGGGGTAGCAGAAAAGTGTATGGGGGTTTGGGGTCAGGCCCTCCTCAACTTTACACTTATTCTACTTATTCCTGGACAAGGTACTATCTTGCCTACTTCTACCCTACTTTTTAGGAGTGTTGTGAAAAGCAAACAAAGTCAACATTTTACAAATTTCCAAAATATGATAGAAAGGTGAATTGTTACTATTGTGATTATGGTCCTGGTGAGAGATGATTAAACTAGGGCTGGTGGCAGCAAGAATAGACCTGTCTCTTCCAGTTCTGAAACTCAATTATGTTTTTCATTTCTAGCAATGCCTTGCATAATTCTAGGCCAATAATTACATGCTAAGTTGAATTGGATATATAAGCAGACAGTGGCATGCAAATTAACTTGGGACAGAGCAAAATAATTAAATTTAGGACATACAATGAACCTTATTCCATTTCACATCTTTTAAAAGACTTTTAATAAAATGCAATGTCCCTCCTTTTGCTTCAACCATTTATTATTATATGACTAAGCACTGAGTTCCCAAGATTCTGACCCACGTCCTTCAATTTTTCATCATAAAACCCTCACTTTTGTCACAAAGGAAATTAAATATCCCTTTGAGTGAACAGTTCCCTTTTCCCCAAGTATAGTTATTTTGATTACAGCCCACTAATTTTTTCTAATGGAGTTTAAATCAAGGAAGCTCAGGCTTTTGATTCATATTTACTCCATCACTTAAGATAAATTTTTAAAACTTTGTCATATATATGTGACAAATTTGTACTGTAGAATTTAATCTCCATTTGGGAATTTCTATCATGTCAATATATCTATCAGAGTTCCATTATTTCCTCAATAAGAATAAATCAGGTCCACTGGAAGTCAAAAAACTCTCAATTAATTTTTACAGATACATTTTTATTATAGTTTTTTATTTACAAGTTATATGCATGGGTAATTTTACAGCACTGACAACTGCCAAACCTTTTGTTCCAATTTTTCCCTCCTCCTTCCATCCCCTCCCATGATGGCAGGTTGACCAATACATGTTAAGTATGTTAAAGTATAAATTAAATACAAAATAAGTATATATGTCCAAATCATTATTTTGCTGTGCAAAAGAATCAGAGTTTGAAATAGCTTTACTATTAGCCTATGAAGGAAATAAAATGCAGGCAGACAAAAATAGAGGGATTGGGAATTCTATGTAATGGTTCATAGTCATTTCCTAGAGTTCTTTCACTGGTGTATCTGGTTCAATTCATTACTGTTCTATTGAGCTGATTTGGTACATCGATTGTTGAAGATGGCCAGGTCCATCAAAACTGATCATCATATAGTATTGTTGTTGAAGTATATAATGATCTCCTGGCCCTGCTCGTTTCCTCAGCATACAGATACATTTTTACAATTTGATAAAGATGCTCAAATCTTAAAGGCTCATTTGGATTTCAAAGAGATTGTTTTGACTTAAAATTGAATTTAAAAATGACTAAAAATGAATATAAAAAACTATTTTTTTTCTCCCAATCTTCAGTACTGGAATGAAAGGAACATTAGCCAATCTAATCCAATGGCTGTCATTTTACAGAAAAGGAAACTGAGGATCAAGAAGGGTCTATGACATGATCTAGAAGAATAATTCTAAAGAACAATCTGTGGACTTATGAGTGTCATAAACCCTTTCAGGGATCCATAAGGGAAAATTATTTTATAATAATACTAAAATAGTATTTGATTAGTAAAATGTTTCTCCCTTTTCCAGGTACATATCTATGAAGTTGGATTTCTTTATATACTCCAAATAAAACAATATATCAAAACAGACTAAATGAAAAAGCAGATACAGAATCCAGTTGTCTTCTATTAAACTAGACATTAAAGAAATTTGCATAAATATGTAAAATAATGGTATTTTTATTAATTCTAAAGAAAAGTTATTTTATTAAATGTATTAATGTCAAAATATAATTATAATATTATTTTAATGAAAATGTTTCTAAATTTTTAGATTTTAATTTATAACATGGTAAATATCCATAGATATAACCCACATAAATAAGTTCTTTGAGGTCCTAAATAATTTATTGTACTTGTGTATTTTTCAGGTCCTTTCTGAATGGGAGAATTTTAGTGGACAGAGCCATGACATACTGAAGGTTTCTGATCAGACTTGAGACCAGAGTTTGAGAATTGTTGGCATGGATCTCACACACACACACACACACACACACACACACATACACAACATTACCTTCATATAAAATGTAGTTCCACCTTCATGGAGGAAAACTCATCCAAAACAAAGACATTTTTAAGCTATGTTATGAGAGATTTGTGTTAGGGAAGTAAAATCTTCACACAACAAAAATCCTTCTCTAAAAGACCATTTATCAAATTCTTTTACTGTGTGCCAGACATTATAAGTTCTGGGATATAAAGAAAGGAAAAAGACAGTATCTACCCTCAAAAGAGCTTAGTCTAATGGAGGAGATAATAATTAAACACTATGTACAAACAAACTATATACAGGATGGGATCTGAGACAGGATTTAGAATCACCTCATAAGACTCAGGAGGATAAGGGCATTCCAGCATGAGAGGCAGCCAGTGAAAATGTCCAGAGTTTGGGGATGGAGTGCCCTCACAAGGAACCGCAAGGTGACCTGTGTGTCACTAGATGGAAGAATACATATGGAAAGGAATAAAATTTAAGAAAACTAGAAAGGTAGGAGATGGTTGTGAAGAGGTTTAATGTCAAAGAGAATTTTATATTTGATCCTAGAGTTAATAGGGACCCAATGGAGTTTATTGATGAGGGATCAAAGTGAAATGCCGTCATTGGATCTGAGAGCATTTTATTCATCTTCATAAATGAAGGTTATTTTGGTTTATTTGTTTGATTTTTTTTGAGGAGAGGACAACAACTCAATAAATATCCAAGATGTCGTGATTTACATTGGTAGAGAGAAAACCACAGATGGATCCCAGATTTTTGAAGTATTAAAATATAAGAGTTTTTTTAGAAAAGTTCTGTCCATATGTGGTATGGCCCAAAATAACAATGTTTTGCTAACCTGCTTTTTAACGAATTCTAAATATATCACAAAATCCACCTTATTTCAAAAGAAATGCATCTTCTGATTATATTCTGGTTCAGTGGTTATGCATTTTGCTATAAATGGATTTGTACTTCAGGGTCTTGGTTAGGGCAAGAGGAGTTAGGTAGGAAGCAGGGAGCAATTTAGCAGAGCTAAGCGGATGAGGAATGAGGAAAGGAACACAAAGCTTTTACAATAAGTAAGCAAAGTAATCCCTCTGTGCACTGAATGATAGATTCATTTAAATGTAATCCCAAATGACTTACATGTCATTCTGATGTCCAAAAATTGATTAAAACAGAACTTGACTAGTTTTTAATCTCCCTTGCCACTGACACCTTGTTGGGCAAAAAGCTTAGCAGCTGGTAAATTAGCTATCAGAATAGTAAACTATGATCAGTGTTCCATTAATGAATCAATAACACATTATTGTTTCTGTCTTATATAACTGGAGAACCTTATGTTAAAAGTACAAAAAGTTACTGTAGGAACAAATCAAATCTGTTCTAATCCAACTTGAAGTTAGACCAAAAATTGGAAGGGTACAAAATTGTTGTTAATATGAGTTTGTCACAATCAAAAGGTATTAAGAATGTTGGAGTAGGGTGGGAACTTCCAGGTCATTTAATTCAACCCCATAATTTTATGAAGGAGGAAACTGAAACTTAGAGAAGAGTAATGAATGATAAAAGGTCACACAGATGGCAGAGTCAGAAATGAAAACCATGATTTTCACCTTTATATTGAATTTTTTCAATAGATCAAACGTTTTTAAAGACCCCATCATACACAGCTCATTATGTTGGACTTTGGGAGAATATAAATTGTGATAGCACATGAATCCTATATTTATGGAACTTATGGTCAAATACTGGGATAAAATATATACACAATTAACCATAATTCAAATGAATATATAATAAGGGCCATCATAGGCACATAGGCAAAATGCTCTGGGAGGTCTTGGGATATGTCATTTTACATTATAGTTATTTGTATATATATCATATTGCCTATGTTGAATGCCCCATAAGGCATGGTATTTTTGTTAGTCTAGCTCCAAGCACTGAACTTTAAAGCAAAGTGCTATGAATTTAATGAATGCTGAAATGAAGCTCATATTCACCAACTTATCTATGAAAATCATCCATCTGTCAAGAGATAATGGACTGAAATTTTCATATGAGAAGTCCTTCACAAAGCCTTGCCAGGTAAGGAGAGAAATATACAAACAAATATAAATGAATAGATTATAAATATAAAATGAATAAAAAAAATAAAATAATAGATACAAGCAAAATAGTTTAATATAAGGTAATTTGGGAAGAAAGGCACTAGCAATTGGGGAATCAGGAAAATCTTCAGGCAGAAAGAGGGACTTAAGCTGTGATTAAAAGGAAAAGAGAGACTGTAAGAGGGATACTAAGGAGTTAAGTGAATTCTAGGCAGGAGATGGTTTGAAATAGAGTGCAATGTGTGAGAAGAAAGTGTTTACACTGGATCAAGTGTAAAGAGAGGTAGAGGATGAAAAGAGAGATAAAGGTCATTTTAAAGAGCCTACAAGCTAAACAGAAAAGTTTATAGTTTATCCTAGAAACAACAGGAAGCCATTATTGATCCACTAGGACCAAATGATATAATAGTTGTAAAGAGCTTAGCATAGTGACCTAGCACATTGTTGTTTTTTCACTTATTTTCAGATATGTCCAACTCTCCATGATGCTCATAGTTTTCTTGGTGGAGATACTGAGTACTTTTGCCATTTCCTTCTCATCTCATTTTACAGATCCTACTCCAAGGCTGATGCTAATCAATATGTCACTTACTGCCCTTGCCACTAGAGACTTTTAAACAGGGTGTCATGAAGATGTATATTCATATGTATAAGAAAGATTATTTGGGTACTGATAGAAAGACAGATCACTCCATTGTCCACCTTTGTGATGTCTGCTTCAGCACAAATCTTTGATTCAGGGAAATTCAGAAGCCAGAGAAGGAGGCAGGAGCTCAAGCTCAGAACCAAGAAAAGAGATAGGACTCTAAGAAAGCTAACTGGCCCCAGGAAGGAGACAAGACTTTGAAAGAGACAGTAAAGAATTTGGACTTTTAACCCCTGGCTGCACTTGTGGTGATTACTGAACAGAAATGAAGGCTGCCTCCAGAGACTCTAAGAAAACTCAAAAGAGAACTATATATATATATATATATATATATATATATATATATGTCATAAAAACACTAAGTTGTATATGGCCTGACCTAGCAATATCATGCAACCTCAAAGATAATGAAAAGAAAATAACTTTATGTACAAAATGTTACTAATAAATCTTTTGTAGTTTCCAAAAACTGGTGAAGTTTCCAAAGAACTGAAAATAACCACCTAAACAAATTATAGCAGATGAGCAAAATGGCATGCTACTTTTCCCATAAAAAATGAAAGGAATGAACCATTGCAATCACTAACATATCTGTTGGGAAATAATAAATTATGCTACTTCCTGAGAGATAGGTAATAGATTTAAAATGCAGAAATTTTGGACATGGACAATATAGAAATTTGTTTTGTTTAACTATTATATTCATAAAAGGGGTTTGGTTTCCTGCCCTCTTAATGGGGAATGGGAAGAGAGGATTTTTAATGGAATAATCTGAATATTCATGTATTTATTCAACAATCATTTATTAAGCAATTACCATGAATTATGTAGAGTACCAGCCAAGTTCTGAAAAAAAAGAGTCCTTCAAAAAGACTTTAAAAATCTAATGGGAATAATAAGAGATCCATGACATAGATAAATACTGTTCCTAGCCATTACTGAAACTTGAGCCTAGATCCACATTATTTATGGCTTGCTTTTACCTTTCTGGGCCTCCTTGAAATTCAAAGCCTAAACCAAATGATCTCTGAAGGTTCTTTTAATTTCTAAAACTAGAATGTATTATATGTTTTCCATGCTAGTAAAGCATAGTGGTCAAAATAAGTGCCTTAAGAGTTTACATCCTGATTTCAGAAAGATATGGAGAGATTTACAGAACTGATGCTATGAAGTGAGAAAACTAGAGATTATTATATGTAGCAACAATAAGATTGTATGATGATCAATTTTGATGGACATGGCTTTTTTCAACAATGAGATGATTCAGGCATCTCAAATGATCTTGTGATAAAAAGCCATCTGCACCCAGAGAGAGGAATGTGGAACTGGTTGTGGTTCACAAAAAGTATTTTCAATCTTTTGTTGTTTGCTTGCTTTTTGTTTTTTCTCATTTTTTTCCCTTTTGATCTGATTTTTCTTGTGCAGCATGATAACTGTGAAAATATGTATAGAAGAATTGTACATATTTAACATATATTGAATTACTTGCCATCTAAGGGAGAGGGTGAGGGAAAGGAGAGAAAAAATTTGAATACAAGGTTTTCTAAGGATAAATAATGAAAATTATCTATGTACATATTTTAAAAATAAAAAAGCTTTTTAAAAAGAGCTTAATCCTATTCTCCTTATATTAAATTACATTGCCTTAAAAAACTGATTTCATAAATGCAATATGAAGCCACAAGACTATTCCTGTGAAGCAATTCTGTTTTTAATAACATCATCCTAGGCCTTTCTATTACAAGGAAATATCTATTTTTGAAAATTTCCTCCTTTCTTCCCTGTCCCCAAATATTCAAAAGAATTTAACCTTTGTTAAAACAAAACTAATAATGGCAAGATTATTTTTCAAAGACTTTCATCAGAAGACAGCAAGGTATGGTGAAAAGGCAACAGAGTAGGAAAAATTCTGGATTCTTTGTTCTGCCTGTACCATTTATTTGGTAGAAGACTTTCAGGCAGAAGTCAAGAAACCTTTTATAGCTTTTAAGCTCTTTATTTAAAAAAAAAGATATTTTTTCCTGACACTTATAGATTATTTTGGAAACTAGATGAGATGATCTGTGAAAAAATCTTCTGAAAGCTTTTGTAACCATAAATTACAGTATCTGAGCTGTATCAGTTCTGAAATATCATTCTTTCAGAAACTAAATCAATATCAAATTTAGGAATATACAGCTGATTAATGAAGCTTTACTGATTATATATCTATAGAAACGGATATCACCTTTCTGCATCTGTAAGCAAAGTTGCTTTATATTTCTTGGCAGGAAGAACAGACAAACTACTGAGGAAAAGGATACAGCTGTTTTCATGGTAGCAAAGAACTGAAAATGAGTAGATGCCCATTAGTTGGGGAATGGCTGAATAAGTTATGGTAAATGAAAGTAAAGGAATATTACTGTTCTATAAAAATGATGAATAAGCTGATTTGAAAAGGCCTAGAAGGATGGGAAAGACTGATGCTGAGCAAAACAAGCAGAACCAGGAAAGCATTGTAACACCAATAGGAGAATTGTGTAATGATCTAGCATCACAGACTTGGTTCTCAGCAGTTCAGTGATCCAAGACAATCCAAAACTTTGATGGAAAACACCGCTTCATTCAGAATGAGAACTGTAGACTGAATGTAAATCGTGTTTTTCTTTTTCTTTTTTTTTTTCCTTCCTCGTGGTTTTCCCTTGTTCTGATTTTTTCCTCATAAAGAAATATGTATAAAATGATTGTAACATGATAACTAAAAATGTTTTTGCATGTTAACTAGAGAAAAACATTTTTAATTTTTTAAAAAGGAAGAATAGGCAAAATTGTAGCAGTCCAGAATTGAATATAATTTACCCAGTGAATGCTACTAGCTTCCTCATTTCTTTCCAGACTAGTTAAGTTTTGAGCCACTCCAGAGCAACTGTCATGATTTTACATGTTGGATAAAGGCTCAAGTTAATCCTCCCAAGACTCCTCTGCCTCAAAGTACATCTTTGGGACAGGTCCAGAAATAAAGAAGTCTTCAATAAGTGTTGGATGTCCAAGAAACAGATCATTTTTACACAATCACTAACAAGCATCTATTACCAGATAAAAATACATTTAAATGCTATGATTATCTAACTACACTATTTCTGTAAGTTCAAACATTAGGCAAAAACACTTATTCTTTTAACAACCTGATTTTTATACCTTAAAGTGTCATAGAAAGTTCAATTTTAAATCCTACTAATTGAGAGGGCAATGTGATAATGGATCCATTCCTCTTTGGAGATGGAAGACTTGGGATCAACTCCACAGCTGACACAATTTGGCTGTGTGAGCCTGAAAAGTCAGGTAAGCTCAATGCTCTATATAACTCTCTAAGACCAACCTTCTAGTATTCCTTTTCCATAATTTTCCAGCCCCCTTTTTTCTACTACAATTTATATGTCCTATACTGCCCTCTCTATAATCTAAAAGATATTAACTAATCTGATAGTTTAATCAATATCAATGTATTATTCTTTTAAATAATATGTGCATTTTAAAATTTAAGTCTCTACATCTTCCTATGTGCAGTGGCTTCTCATGAGCCTAATCCCTGCTGACTGGCACAGAAAATTTGACCTGCTTCAATTCTCTTTAAACATGATTCACTCCCTCCCAAAGGGCTCACCATATTGGTAAGCAAACTTAGTGTGAAAAGCCTATCCTCTTCACTACTACTTCAACTAAGCTTACTTGCAAGCAATCCAGCAGCCTCAGCCTCAACCAGCAGGGATTACAGGTACACCCAGGCAACAGGTGCATTTTAGCAGGGCAATTTTGGAAATAAAATTCAGAAAATCAATAATGGAGGAAATGTACTTAATAATTTAAATAAAAAAGGCATTGTATCATGGGAAGAAATAAAGTTTAAAACTTTAAAGTTTAAGTTTCAAATTTAAAGGCCCTACTACTATCAGCTATTAGGGGACAGTAGTTAAAACAAATCAGGATCCTTGCCTACCTGGGTCTAATACTCTAAAGAACAATTAAAATTCATATCGCTTCTACTGCATGGTTATGGAAGCTACAGGCACAGTTGGTAAGAAACCAGAAGACATAATGTATTTTAGTAACTTTATAATTCCATATTTAAATCACACCCTGGAAGTTATTTTTGCTACTAGAGACTTCTGAAAAAGCTGGACACAAAACCTATTTCCCTTTATAAAAGAAGGTTTCCACAGGCCCAACTACTCAGCATCTCTCAGCAGATGAGAATATCTTGCAAACAAAATGGATTTCAGATGGGACTTTTTCAGAAAAGAATACAAGTCTTTAAGAACTAGATCTTCTAATTGCACATGTTTAACATAATTGGATTACTTGCCATCTAGAGAAAGGGAGGGAAAAATTTTAGAACACAAAAATTTGTTAAGATGAATGTTGAAAATTATCCATGTATATATTTTGAAAATATAAAGTTTTCATTAAAAAAAAAAAGAAGATGAAGAACTAGATCTTACTTTATCTCTTAGGTAAGGTGAGAGCTTGCTTGAGGCACTATTTTTATATGGCTGATCCTTTTCAGATATAAACATTAAAAGTTAGGACAATCTGTAATATATGACATGTAAAAAAGTCATCATTTTCAATCTTGTCTAACTCTTCATGATGGTATTTTCTTGGCAAAGATTTGGCAAAAAGTGGTTTGCCATTTCATTCCCTAGCTCATTTTACAGATAAAGAAACTGAGGCAAATAAGGTTAAGTGACTTGCCCAGGGTCACACAGCTAAAACCTTCTGAGGCTGCATTTGAATTCAGATCTTCCTCACTCCACACTCAGCCCTCTATCCATTGTGACATCTAGTTGACTTTGAAAAGGAGGGAAGGGAGTTAGCAAAAGCATACAGTTCCAATTCATGGAATTAATTCTTGGAAACCTATGTATTTCTCTTTGAAACAGTTCTATATAAATTAAATAGAACAAGGCTACCTGGCCCTCCAAAAGTTTTAAAATTTATCTTCCAATTGGACAATTGTTGTCAATCTCCCTAAATATCCAATAGCACTTTGTGCAAAGTAGATGTCAAATTTGTCAAAGTGATTTTGAAGAGAATTCCCATTACCAAAAATAAAAAATATGGAGCAATTTGCTTAAACTATATCAAGTCAATAAAATATTATGCACTATTTTTGATAATCCCAAACTGTCTCCAATGTCCATAATCGTTCTTTATCAAATTTTTACTTTGTGTTAGGCACTGTGAAATCATTACACTATCTTCTCCCACACAGTAATTCTAAACTACAACAAAGAATACTTTTGCTAGTAGCAGGAATTTTCTGCTTTATGAAAGTAGAAGTCCCATCAAAAATAAATTCTTCCATTGATGGTATATAGCTACCCAATCAAATTGTGAATGATTCAAAATACATTAGACAGATTAAAGAATGTAAATAAAATTCAGCACTGGAATGATGACATGTATAAAAATTACTGAGTCCCACTAGTAAGTATGTGAATGGCTTGAAAAGATGTGCTGTTGTGTTGATGTTATTATTCATGAAATATTAAAAGACCTCTAACTGAAAAACTAATCCTCTGTAGTGTAATTTATACAAGAATTACACAATTTAGGAAAGCCCAAACAAATATCTTAACATGTACCAGTACAGGTGGTACTCATAGAGATGAGACCACACAGAAAAGTCTCAAAGGGAATTCCATAATCAGACATACCTCTGTTTAAAAGAAAAAGAAAAAAAAAACAAATCTATTCACTGAAGTATTTTTGCCCACATTAGAATGCTGGCTATAGTAAATGCCACATCTAAAATTATCGGCTTATAAAAAATCTTTATACAAATTTATCTTTACTAGAAAAGCAAAATTAATTTTCTGGTTAAAGTTGTTTATTACATTAAAAAGTAAAGTATAACAAAATGATTCTGAGAAGAAAATTACTTTGAATTGATAGCAACAATAGGTTTGTAGAACTTTTGCTAATGAAATGTGAATAAATGTAAAATAAATATCACATCAACTTTGACTCAGCTTATCTAAAACAAAATTTAAATTCCTTTCCACAATGCAAAATTAGGAAGTTGAATTGATATAGGTCACATTCAAATATAATGTTTTCCTTTCAAAAGAAATTTGCAATTATTTCCATTAACTTGATTTACACTTGTAAGGTCCAAGGAATGCCCATTGTAAAAAAAAAATAAGAAAACAATAGATTTTTGCAACACAGCAAATTAGTATTATTACCAATGTCAAATTGTCTTTAATAAGAACCAAATAAAAAAATACATACATATATATATATGCATATACGTATTACATTTCTAGGTACTACATAGTTTTAAAACATAATTTTAAAAATATGGACAGAGTAGACTTCTAAGTACTACATAATTTTGTTTTGTTTTGTTTTTGCTGAGGCAACTGGGAGTTAAGTGATTTGCCCAGGGTCAACAGATAGGAAGTGTTAACTGTCTGAGGCTAGATTTGAACTCAGGTTTTCAGGGCTGGTGCTCTTCCACTGTGCCATGTAGCTGCTCCATATTACATAATTCTTAAAACATAATTTTAAAAAATTATATATATATATTTATATATATATAATATATAGAGAGTGCACTTCTAGGTACTACATAATTTTAAAAACAGTAGTTATGCTAAAATGTTAATTTTTCTTTCTTTGTTTTTGCTGAGGCATTTGGGGTTAAGTGACTTGCCCAGGGTCACACAGCTAGTAAATATTAAATGTCTGAGGCCACATTTGAACTTGGGTCCTCCTGACTTCAGGGACTGGTGCTCTATCCACTGCACCACCTAGCTGCCCAAAATGTTAATTTTTCTAAAATAAATCACTACATTTTCTTTTAAGAACTGTAGAAACAAAAAGCTTCAAAAATTTTGATCAGAATTTCTATTATCTTACTTGATGAGAAGAGTTATCAATCAACAAGAATTTAATGAGACCACTATAAACAGGCACTATGGTATCTTTTTTTGGGGAGAACAGACATCTAGTTTTAATGGTGGTCTTAATTCCCAGCAAGGAACTTCCCTTTGTTCTGTAGTTTATAATTTTAATAGATTTGTTGTGGTACTGACAGCTTAAAATGTACCAGTCACACATCCAATGTGTTAAAGGCAGACTTAAACCCAGGATTTCTGACCCCAAAGTTGGTTCCTGATCTGCTAGGCCATATTGCCTTTCTGGTGATATATAGATAAAATATAGTCCGTGGCATCTGAACTAGACATACTACAGCCTTTGAGTGGCACAATGAGCTGTCCGTATATGCAACTTCTTCCTGATCGCTGAACAGTTAAGATTACCCATCAGCTGTCCTTGACTATCTTTCTCCTTCTTTTCTCTCTCAGACATTTCATATCTTGATTTTATTATAATGGTATCAAAACCCATATTAGAAAACTGAGTAAGTATTGTAGTCTGGACAACCTAGTTTCTGCTCCCAACTGCTCTAAGAAGTCTTTTCAACAAGGCTTTCTACAATTTAACTTTTTGTCCAGTTATTTTATGCAAGGATGTGATTCAAATACAATATACAATTTACTGATCATCTTGGGATATCATCTGAATTTGGAGTAATGAACACCCTCAGTTCAAATCCTGCCTCAGGACTTATTAGCTGTGTGATTATTTAGCCTTCTGATTCTTTCCACTGCAGGTTTAAGGGACAGCTGGTAGAAATGAAAGAGGAAAATAATATACTTTTAATCATCGTTAATCCAAATGTGTAATTTAATTCATACAGATGTTATTTTGTATGAAAGATTAGGCCTTGAAAGGCTTCAATATTGGGTCTTTTCTCATATATAAAATGAAGACCTTGGACTCGGAAGAGTAAATGGGACTCAATTGAACTATTTAATGATCAAATGAGGTAATATCTGTAAAGGATCATAGTACAATAATCTAGCTATTATTCATGTCAATTCCAATTAAACTGATAGCTTAAATATGGATAAGTATGGGTGTTTTTCTTACGTGTGATACAGTGGAATTCCAGAGGGCTGGACTTAAAATTTGAAATGAATGTTTATTGATTAATGTTATTAGCGTGTTTAGGGTATCAGAGTAATTGTCTCTCCCACTTAAACCTTGGAGCCCTCCTTTTCAAAATGGGGCTACTGTGAGAAAAGTTATAAGTGGTAATTGAAACTATATAAATGCGAGAATGTGTGTCAGGATACTAAACGTTAGAAGATTGCGTGCGGTTTCATTAACCTGAGCAGGTAATCCTTGAAAGCTTCCAGCCTGCATAGACTAAGTTTCTAAACTCTAAGCTTAGTTTCCTCACGTAGAAGATGCTAGGATGTTATTTCTGTCCACACTTAATCCTTCCATATCGTCCTCCAATGTCTAAGGTCGATTCAAGCTAGACATTTGAGGGAGTGACTTGAATGGTAAGAACTCGTAAAGGCAGCAGAATCATGTGAAACAGCTACGAACGTAGGAGGTATCTAGGAGGGCAAACGGAAGTCGCTAGGATAGGCTGAAAGGAGACCAGTTAAAATTCGCCTCATGATAGTTATATGATGTTGCAAGCAAACTCAACCTGAGAGGTTTATTAGTGCTCTCCATTTGAGAAATGAGATATAACCGCATTCTCCTTACAGAGCTGTGTAAGACAAACGGAGATATCTAGTGTGTTTTAGATGCAATAACAGCTATTTATAATTAGCTGCAAGCAGTGGCAGCATTGATTAGTAGTAAAGCACAGTCAGTGTGTGGTATGCAGTAGGCCGTCAGTAGCAAACTTCGTGCATTCCAGCAGCACACACCAGTAGTGGACATTAGGGAGAAATGTACAAAGAATTGTTCTCACTCAGGTGACAGCACTAACGAGTAGCTGTAGCCTCTTGCGGAAGGAAGAGTAGGGACTGCAATCTCTCGGGGATTCTAGAAGGTGCGCTAGCCCCACGGAGCCCCGCCCTGGCTGTGGAAGGCGCCGTTACCTCGGACAACCATTTTTCTCGGAGCTGGCCACGGCAGCGGCTGTTGGCTTGGGATGGTCCTGAGCATCACCGGGCTCGGGCTGGTCCCGCGGCTTGGCCTCCGGTCCCCCTAAGAAGCGCAGCTTCTCATCCGGGAGGTGAGGCTACGAAGAGATCCTCCAGGCGGTCTGGTCCGAGGAAGGCTGGGCCTCCAGCTGCGCCGCCGCTCCCGGTTCGGGCCGCGCGCCGTTCCGGGCCCTCAGCTGGCCTCCTGGGGCCTCAGCCTGCCACAGGCGTTGTGACCACCTCGGCTCTCACCCACACGGCCACGGCTGACCAGGAACCGAGGGAGCGCTGCTCTAGGACAAGGCCTACCCAGCAACCCCATGTTGGAGTCCAAACCTAATGGCAGGATCTAAGAACTAGAGGAACCAGAGCGAAGATGACGAGCTGCTTTTCCACCTCCAGCCTTTGCAAATTCAGTCCCTTCCTGGAGATCAATAACCTGAGTTTGAGGGGATTTAAGATTACCCAGCAACAGTTTCACAGAATTCTCCAGTCACCTGGGAGATCACGATAACCAAGTCTCTCACCGTAAATAGCCCTTTGTCATTTTCTGGACAAGCTTAAATTCTTTCAACAACAAAGATGGAATGGGAGGAGTGATTGTGAATTCACGTTTTCCATATATTTTCTCCGCTCTACAATGTGCTTTAAGTTAAACTCTTAGTAATTTTTTTACTGTGCCAATAGCTTCTACAGAATGAGTTTTACTGGGATTTAGAGGAAGACAAGGAGGTTAATAAATAGAATGGAGAAGGAAGGATTCCAGGGATGGGGCAGCAAGAAAATGATGGAGAGTCGCTCATTAGATTATACATTGTGGAGCAAAGTAAGAAGAGGGAAAAGTAGAGAAGAGGTTAGTTACCTAGGGTTTTGCATGCAAATAGAGAATTTGATCCTGAGGATAGTTTGAGGCGGAGCAGGGTCGATGTCATTACAGGACCGGTTTTACCAAAGTCACATTAGTGACCAGGAGCATGGATGAAGTGGAGGACAGGCGCCAGGCAGAACACTAATAGGTTCTCAGAGTCCAAATATGAAGTATGAATGTTTATATAGAGGTGCCGTTCAGAGAGAGTGTATGAGATAATAGAGATGAAATGGAAGACTTGGCAATGCTGAAGAGGATGAGAGATAAGAGGAACCAAATTTAGACTGGAAGTTTGAGGATTTGTTACCCTTAAAGTAATAGAAGATGGAGTGGAGAGGCTTTGGAGTCAATAAGAGTTCTGTTTTTGATATATTGAGTTTAAGATGTCTGTTGGGTTCACTTATATGTAGCGCTTTGTCTGTCCTGTCCTTGCCTTCTGACAAAAACAAATATATGTAAAAATGTTTTGCAAACATTAAAGCACTATATGTCGGCTAGCCATTCCTGTTGTTACTGTTATTGTTGTCTCCAGGGAGGAAGAAAAGATTAAATTGTATCTATTTGTTTCCTTTCTCTCAAAGCTGGAGGGGACTTGCTGGGAATTGCTTCCTTAGTAAGGAATTACTGGGACCTTGGAACTCATCCAGGGCCTACCCCAAAACGTTTCCTAGGTGATCACTAGTCGCCCTAATGATGACACATGAGAGCCTGCCCCTATGATTACTCCTATGGGTCTGGGTCAACCAGACCCATACCTGTGGAGATGGCGGGAGCACGTGGGGCGGGACGGGGAACATAGAGGTTTTCTTCCGCTCCACCCCTTGTTTCTCATGTAGCCCTGCCCCAGATCCGCCCCTTCTCTTGGTCTTAAAGCCCAGGGACCTAGAAGGGCTTCCCAACCCCTGAGTGTCCGGTACCTGGCTGGACAGCAGCTGAGCCGGTAAGGGAGGGAGCGCCTGGGCTTTCCACGCACAGCCGCGCTCGTCTCTCCACTTCCCTCAAGTCATCACCCTGGTCTCCCTCGTCCCTCGGGTCTCCTGCGTCCCTCCGCCCCTCATGTCCCTCGCTGTCCGTGGTGTGTCCTGTATCCCTGAACTTTTCTGCCTCAGCCCCTCGTCCCCTGCGGGATTTATGTCCGTGTCTCTTGTCCCAGCTAGTCTCACGTCTTCAGGTCCTCCTGGCCTGTCTGCCCTCCCCCTGTCCCTGGGCTGGTGACTTCCTGCATCTGTGTGCTCTCCTTCCCTTTGTGTTTCTGTCCCCGTGACCTTGCCCTCGGCCCCCGCCCGGGAGCTGCTCGTGTCTGTATCCCTGCTGCGCATTCTCTGTACTTTGCCTGCTGCCCCTCCTCAGGGTCTCTGTTCCTGTGTCCCCTCTTCCGTTCTCTCCTCTCCCTCTGTGTCACTGCCCAAGTGTCTCTTGGCCCTTTCTCCATTCCCATGCCTCACTTTTAGCGAGTCTTTGTATTTCTGTATCTTTATGTCTCACGCTTCTTTACCTCTCTGCTCCTCCCATCTCCATGGAATCCCTGTACCCCGTGTTCTTCTAAGAGAGCAGGTCCCTGTATCATTCTGAGTTCTGACATTCCATATCCTCCTTCCTTCTAAGGCTTCTTAAACTTTCCTGTCCCTAAGTTCTCTGCTTATTCCCTTTACACCCTTATGCTCTCTGGGCCTCAGTTTCCCACTTGTAAAACGGGAAATTGAAGTAGATAAGGGATTCCTGCCCCCCTTTTTCATAGTCTCCTTTGGCAATCTGGAGAAGTTAATAGACCCCTCAGAATAATGTTTTAAATATTTGAAGGGAATGCTACATTTCTATAGAGGTTACTGCAATAAAGATATTTCTTTTATTTTCATTCAAGTTTAAAGACTCTGAAATTCTATCCAGAATCGTGGTTCTGAGACCCCTCCCAACTCAACTCTAAATGTTGCTGTTCTATGATTTCTGTCCTATGTGTCCCTAATCCTTAGTGTTCTGATCCTTGTGTCTTCTGTCCCATTTGTCCCTGTGCTTTTCTGTCTCTGTTCTTATGTGCCCTCTTTTGTTCTCTCTGATGCCCTAGATATCCTGTGTTTTTTGTATCTGTAATCTTTTGTGCTTTTTGTTACCTTGGCCTTCCAGGCTTCCAATACCTGAGTCTCCATTTCTCTCTTCTTCACATGAGTTTTTTCTATGGCTCTTTCCATAAAGAGACGGATCATGAAGGTTGTAGAATGACAATTATTCAGGAGACCTGTGACCAAATCTCAGCTTTAACTCTGTGATCTTGGGGAAGTTACTGTACTTATTTCTCAATTTCATCAATAAAATGGAGCTTTTAAACTTCATAAAGCAAGGGGAAAATGCTCTGTAACACTTAAATCACTATAGAAATATAAGTATGCATCATTAATGTCAACAATAAATATAGATCTCACACCTTATACAGCTGATCTGTAGTTAGTTGCCTTTACTATTCCTGGATGTTTCATATAACCTGTTTTTCCTGGTTATCAGCTACTAAAGAGCATACAGTCTTACTAAAAGAATTAATATTGGGTCTATATGATTATAGAGAATTGAAGAGACCCAACAGCTGGTATAGAGCTTATTTTACCAGTAATGCATGAATGCTGATCATGGCTATAAGAAGAGAACATATGATAACAAATTAGAACTGGCATCATCTTTTGAAGCTGTTCTACAAAAAGAGATTAGAATAATAAGTAGTTAATCACTTTATAAATCTGATCACATAATGCTCTGGGACTTGATTCCTCAGGCAGCCAAAATTCTATAAGTTGGAGTTGCTCTGGAAATTGGAAATGTTTAAGATGAAAGACAGACCTGAGATGTCACTGAAGTATTTGGGTAAAATTAAGATGTGGAACTGTTAGTGACCCACATGGATTTGTAACTAATGTACTTATATAATATTGTATAATCTAGCTATTGTGTTGGTGTTGGTTTGTAAATCATACATGTCATCAGAGTTTTAGGTCAAACACATTGGACCCAAACTTTGTGTTTCTATTAGTTCCAGACGAGGTTCTCTTCTCACAGTTGGGTTTTTTAAAATCTTTCATTTTTTCCCAATTAATGTTAGACAATTACTTTAGAAAAAAAAAAGTTTTTGATTTTCAAATTTATACTTCTTACTCTGAGAAGGTAAACACGCTGATATAGGTTATATAATTGCAATTATGTAAAGATTTCATATTAATCATTTTGTGCAATGAATTTGAATAAGAAGGACAAAGGAATGAAGTAAAGAGGGAAGAAGGGAGGGAGGAAGAAAGGAAGGAAAAAAAAGAGTGTAATTTGTTCTGTATTCAGAAAACATTAGGTCTTTCTCTGCAGGGGGACAGCATTTTTTCATCATGGATCCTCTGGAATAGTCTTGGATTAATTATATTGCTGAGAATAACTAAGTCATCCCTGTTGATTATATATAACATTATTGTTTCTGTATACTATGTTCTCCTGATTCTGCTACTTTACTTCTGTATCAATTCATGTAAGTCTTTCCAGGTTTTTCTGAGATCATCTATTTGTCTTTTCTTATAGTACAATATTCCTTACAATCATATTCCATAACTTGTTTAGGCTTTCCCCAGTCTGATGGGCCAGCCACCACAAAAAGAGCTGCTATAAATATTTTTGTTCAAATAGGTTTTTTCTTACAGTGGATTTTTGGTAAACAGATTTATACTTTGTAGCAGATATGTCATTTGAACATTTGCAGTACTTTTACAAATTTGTATTTACATTGTGGTGGATTACTGTCTTTCATTCAAGTTGTCCAATACCTTGATGAGGAAAAGGTAACTCTGGTTCTTGGAAATCTGTATCATCAGAATGCAAATCTAGTAGGTTTTTAACGAGCAGAAATGGAAGAGAAAGGATTCTGCAAGAAGGAGATGGCTAGAGAAAAGAAAAAAAGGGAAAAAATACAGGGTTTGTTTGAATAATCCTAAATTGGCAGTATAACTTGAGTGTAGGAAATATTTAGTAAAGTGATGTTATATGATGTTGGAAAATAGAGGATACATCACACGGACTATCTTGAATGCCAGATGAATGAGTTTATCTTTATTCAGCTGGCACTGAATAGCCAGTGAAAGTTTTTGAAAAGGGAATGAATGGAATATTAAGAAGCTTTAGAATAAGAAAACAATGTAGTGGTATAAGGTAAAATTTCAAATGGAAAAAAAAATCTTTGTATTGTATGTCCTTGGTTAAAAATCTTATTATAATCAAGTTTCATATTATAGGCACACATTTATATATGACCAAAGAATAGAAATAATTTTAAAAAGCATTTCAAAATACTAACTACCACATGAAATTTTGTTCCAAAATCACTAAATGATAAGAGAAATGCAAATTAAAACAATCCTTTGAGTTTCACCTCATTCATCAGATTGACAAAGATGACAAAACAGAGTAATAGTCAACATCAAAGGGGCTTTGAAATATAGACACAATAATAAACAGTTGGTGGAGTTGTGAATAAATTTGGGAAAGCAATTTGGAATTATTTGGTAAAAGTTACTAAAATGTCCATACTCCTGACCTCAAGAACACATTGTTGGTACATGTGCCCCAAGAAAGTTTAAGACAAAGAATAGATTCCCACATACTGTAGAGTATTCATGGAGTAATTTGTTATGAAATTTTGGAAGTTAAGAAATGAAAGCAAAGCAGATGTTCATGGATTGGGCAGTGGCTAAACAAATTGTAAAAAAAAAATGAATATAATAGAATATTATTGCATGTTAAGACATGAGAAATATGAGAAAAACAATGGAAATATTATATGAGCTGATGAAATAAACAGAACTAGGAAAGCAAGATGCACTATTGCCTCTACAGTAATGTATTGATAACATCCATTAATCGAAGTTGAATGCTGGGTAATATACTAATCAATCTTGACACGGGAAAACAATCCAAAGAAATATATCTTACTCCTTTAATTAAAGAGGTAATTGAGGTGGAATGTTCTGTGAGTATATATATAACACTGTCAGATCCTATCCATCTGTTATAAGGGAAAGTTCACAAGGTGGTAAAGAAGGTGTTCATCTAGAAATGAATGGGGAATAAAAATAAAAGACATTAATTAAAACTTATTAATGAAAGAAATGATTTAGTAGAAGCAGTTATCTAAAAAAACTTATTAGAAGGGGAATCTAGGGACGAGAGAAAGAAACCATAGACAGTTTTTGCCTATGGCTCTGTGAAAGACTTTAATGGTAAAATGCATTTAATCTGAAATTAAAATAATGTGCCATCATTTCTCAGAAAGTGAGTTAACAGGCTACTCTGAATCATAGCAGAGAGCCAAAAGTAAGACAAGAGTCTTTGAGAAGCTTGTGTAGACATAGCAACAATTTTTGAGGTTCCTTTCAAAAGAAAATCTAGAGGCAATGTCAGCTACCCTCATTTCTAGTCAGTTTTTCCCATATCAGTGTTCTATTCCCAAACAAAACTTGATCTTCTAGTTTTATCTATGCTCAGGACTTGACTATATGCAGAGATCGGGGAGATAAATCTGTTAAATAATATTCTGTCAGTCTTCATGTTATACCATGGGCTCCAGACAGAGTGGGGAGCTTTGTCTCCTCTAATGTTCATCTGAAATAAATTCTACAATGGCTTCTCACCCAAACATGCTTTCTTTAGTTTGTACTTATTCCAAATCTCCATGCCAGCTGTCTCATCTCTGAGATAATGGACTCTGCCTACTTGAACCTTTAATTTAAAGATTTATTTTAATGTTGTCTTTGGACTTTACTCTAACTCTGAACTTTGTCTAAATGTCCTTGTCTTTTCATTTTTCCTCTCTTGGCACATAGTAAAGAGTTTAATAAATATTTGTTCATTTGTTAATTTTTTCAATAGTCTTTTTTTTCTAAATTTAGTATGTTATTTTCCCAATTACTTGTAAAAATAATTTTTAACATTTAGTCTTAAAACTCTTGAGTCCCAACCTCTTCTTCCCTCCCCACTTCTCTTATTGAGAAGGCAAGCAAGTTTTCCTTGTCTAAGCTTAGACATTGTACTCATACAAAACATATTTCCATATTATCATGTCATGAAAGAAAGCATAGGCCCAAAACATAACAAAAAAACAAGAAAATTTAAAACAAAATAAAAAGGGTATGCTTCAATTTGTATGCAGATATCATCAGTTTTTTTTCTCTGGGGATGAATAGCATTTTTCATCATAACTCCTTCAGAGTTGCCTTGGATCATTATATTGTTGACATTAGCTGTCAGTCATAGCTGATCATCTTATAATATTGTTATTTTGTACTTAGACATTTTACTTTGCATCATCTCATGGAAATCATTCCAGGTTTATGAGATATCCTGCTCAACAATACAATTGTATTCCATCATAATCACATACCACAATTTGTTCAGCTATTCCTAATTGATGAGGGCATTCCTCAATTTCCAAATCGTTGCACCTGAAAAGAGGTATTATAAATATTTTTGTAATATAAGTCCTTTTTCCTTTTTTAATCTCTTTGATACAGACTCATAGTGATATTGCTAGATCGAAGGATATGCATGGTTTTATAGCCCTTTAGGTATACTTCAGATTGTTCTAAAGAATGGTTGATTAGTTCACAGCTTCACCAACAATACATTAATGGCTCATTTTCCCTACATCCTCAACACTTGTCATTTTTCTTTCTGTCCTATTAACTAAACTAATACGTAGTGCCTCCAATCAATAATAAGTTAGAATAATTTTTCATGTGGCTATAGATAGTTTTGATTACTTCATCTGAAAACTTCATGTCTTGATCATTTATCAATTAGGGAATGCCAGTTATTTTTTATAAATTTGCCTCAGTTCTCTATATAGTTGAGAAATGAGGCCTTTATTAAGAAATTTGCTTCAAAATTTTTTTCACAGTTATCATTGCTTGTTATATTTCCCTGCCTCCTATCCCTGACCTCATTTATCTTATTCTGTCTCTCACTTGTCTCTCCTAAAATGTTTTGTTCTGACTACCCCTCTTCCAATTTTCTCTCTTCCATTCTACCCATCCTTGTCTTATCCTTTTTCAATGCCTATTTTTATGTAGAGTAAGATGGATTTCTATAACCAATTGAGTGTTTTCTGTTATTCTCTTTTTGAGCCAAAGGTTCATATACTTCCTCACTTTGAGAATTTTCCCCTCTACTGTGAAAATTTTTTCTTTCCTCTTTTATAGCAGATAATTTATCCCATTATATCTTTCCTTTTCTCCCAGTGCATTCCTCTTCCTAACCCTTTAATTTTTATTTGATTTTAGATGTAATCCCTTCATATTCAACTGACATCTGTGCCTCCTGTCTATATATGCTGCTTCTAAGTTCCTTAATAATGAGAAAATTTTATTGTCTTCCCATGTAGGAATGTAAATTGTTTAACTTTATTAAGTCCCTCATGATTTCATTTCCGTTTACAGTCAAATTTTCTATTCAGGGTCTGGTCTTTTTCATCAAGAATGCTTGAAGATCCTCTATTTCACTGAAATTCAATTTTTCCCTGAAAGATTTTCACTTAATTTTGCTGATAGGTCATTCTTTTTTGTTAATCCTACTTCCTTTGCCCTTCAGAATGTCATATTACAAAGCTTCCAGCCCTTTAATGTAGAAGCTCTAAATCTTGTGTTATCCTGATATGCTGAATGCTACTTGCATTGTTTCTTTCTTAATATTTACAATATTTCTTCTTGATCTAGGAGCTTTGAAATTTGGCTATAATATTTCTGGGAGTTTTCATTTTGGAATGTCTTTCTTGTAGTGATTAGTGAATGCTTGATTTTTGTTTTATATTTTGGTTTGAGAATTTCATGGAAGTTTTCCTTGATAATTCCTTTGAAAGATGGTGTCTAGGCTCTTTTAAAAAGATTATGGCTTTCAGGTAGTATAATAATTTTAAAATTTCTCTTGGGGAAAGGACCCATGTGCAAAAACGTTTGTGACAGCCCTTTTCATAGTAGCAAGAAAGTGGAAACTGAGGGATGCCCATCAGTTGGAAGATGGCTGAATAAGTCATGATATATGAATGCTATGGAATATTATTGTTCTATAAGAAACAATCAGCAGGATGATTTTGAGAGGTCTGAGAGACTTTATCATGAATCTGGGTAAAGTGAAATGAGCAGAATCAGGAGATCATTGTACACACCAACAACAATATTATACGATGATTAATTCTGATGAATGTGACTCTTTCCAACAATAAGATGATTGAGGGCAGTTTCAATGATCTCAGATGAAGAGAGTCCATCTATACTCAGAGAGGACTCAGGAACTGAGTGTGGATCATAATATAACTTTCTTCTCTTTTGTTGTTGTTCATTTGCATTTTGTTTTCTTACTCATTTTTTTCTTTTTGATCTGATTTGTAGCAAAATAATTGTACAAATATGTTTATATGTTGGATAGATATATTTTAACTTGTATAATATATTTAATTACTTGCCATCTAGGGAGGGGGTTGAGGAAGGAGGGACAAATTTGAACACAAGGCTATGCAAGGATCAATGTTGAAAATTATCCGTGCCTATGTTTTGAAAATGAAAAAACTTTAATAATTAAAAGTCCCTCTCTCCTGATTTATTTTCCAGGTCATTTGTTTTTCCAGTGAGATACTTCATATTTTCTTCTATTTTCATTTGTTTGCTTTTGTTTTATTGTTTATTGATTTTTCATTAAGTCATTAGCTTCGATTCTAATTTTAAGGAATTCTTTTTCTTTCACTGAGTCTTTGTACCTCCCTTCATTTTGGCCAATTTTACTTTTTTCAAGGAATTTATTTTTCTTCAGTAAATTTTTGTGCCTCTTTTTCCATTTGACCAGTTTTGCTTTCAAGGATTCTTTTTCCTCATTAGCTTTTGTACCTCTTTTATCATTTGAACTAATCTTCTTTTAAGGTGTTATTTTCTTCAGCATTTTTTTGTGTCTCCTTTTCCAAGCTGTTGATTATTTTTATGATCTTATTGTATCACTTTCATTTTTTTTCTAATTTTCTTCTACTTCTTACTTGATTTTCAAAATTTTTTAGACTCTTCCATGGCCATAGAATGAGATCAATTCATATTTTTCTTGGGGTTTTTAAATGTAGGAGCTTTGACTTTTGTTATTATCTTCCAAGTGTGTGTGCAAATCTGCCTTGTCACCATAGTAACTTTCTATTGTCAGAATCTTTTTCTGTTGTTTTCTCATTTTCCCAACATATCACTTGATTTTTTAATATTTTATTAAAGTAGGGCTTTGCTTCCAGGGGTGAATGGTATACTGTCCCAAGCTTCAAGAGGTTTTGTAGCTATTTTCAAAGATACTCTAGGGACCTGTGAGTTTTCAATTCTTCCAAGTTAATATGCTAGTTCTAAAGAAAGAGAGTTAGAAGGAACATTATTGTGCATCCATTCCAATCTGCCTTGACAAAGATATCCTCTACAATACTGATTTAAACATTTGTTGGTTTTCAGTTGTTCAATCAAGTTTAACTCTTCATAGACTTTACTGTCCAGGGATTTTCTTAGCAAAAATATTGGTGTTATTTGCCATTTTTCTAGTGGATTAAGGTGAATCAGAGATTAGTGATTTATCCAAGAGCGTGCAACTTTTTTTTTTTTTTAATTTTAATAGCCTTTTATTTACAGGTTATATGTATGGGTAACTTTACAGCATTGACATTTGCCAAACCTCTTGTTCCAATTTTTCCCCTCCTTCCCCCCACTGTCTCCCCCAGATGGCAGGATGACCAATAGATGTTAAATATATTAAAATATAAATTAGATAACAATAAGTATAATGACCAAACTGTTATTTGGCTGTACAAAAGAATCAGACTCTGAAATATTGTACAATTAGCCTGTGAAGGAAATCGAAAATGCAGGTGGGCAAAAATATAGGGAATGGGAATTCAATGTAATGGTTTTTTAGTCATCTCCCAGAGTTCTTTTCTGGGCATAGCTGATTCAGTTCATTACTGCTCCATTGAACTGATTTGGTTGATCTCCTTGCTGAGGATGGCCAGGCATCAGAATTGGTCATCATATAGTGTTGTTATTGAAGTATATAATGATCTCCTGGCCTCTGCTCTGTTTCACTCAGCATCAGTTCATGTAAGTCTCTCCAGGCCTTTCTGACATCATCCTGTTGGTCATTTCTACTAAACAATAATATTCCATAATATTCATATACCTACAATTTATTCAGCCATTCTCCAACTGATGGGCATCCACTCAGTTTCCAGTTTCTGGCCACTACAAAGAGGGCTGCCACAAACATTCGCAAGGTCATAAATTAATACATGTCTGAGGCCAGTTTTGAACTCAGGTCTTCCTGACTCCAGGTCCAGAACTGTGCCCCATCGCTGTCTCAGATAGAAATGGGAACCACAAAACTTGACTTAGAAAACTAAAAATTGAACATTATCTCTGTTTGTTGTATTTTTTATTTATCTTGTTAAACATTATCCAATTGCTCTTTAATCTAGTTTACAAACCACCTAGTTGATACCTCTGTTGTGCAATGACTGCCAGTGCAATAGTCAGAGGCTGGGTGCTGATTAATTCCAACTCGGGAGTTCATAGTTACCCATCCTCTGTTTAACAATCCTCTTCAATGGAAAATAGAGGAACATTAAAAAATTGGATCATACCTATACTTTACTAGGGAACATTCCTATTTAAAATCCAGTCTGTCTTACACTCTGATTTCATACTAATTGCATTTTAGATTAACTGAAAACTGCTCACCATCATCCATTGTGGTCCTGTCCTTTTAGTCTTTATGTTTTTCCTCATATTAACTCCTATGCCTGGAATGGATTCTTCTTATTCCTTTCTATGCCTGTTAAAAGTCCCATATGAGTTTTCCTCTTCTTCTTTACATTTCTTCTGGCATATTTCCTGCCTGATCTCCTTTCACTCTTGCAGTCTACCTGATGATACTGTTATTTGTGTATTTTCATCTGCATGAATATGTTTAGTGGTCTCTTAATAAATGTTGAATTTATAATATTTTGAAAATGCCTACCAAGGCATTTTTTTGATGAAGTTTTCTAAGATCATTTTCTCCTTTCCCAACTGCAAGTAGTATTTTTCTCCTGAAGTTTTTGTAGCGTTGTGTTTGTTAGGATTTCATATTTACACTTAACTCCAGTTTCAATTCTATTTCATTTAATTTATCAAACATTGATTAGGCATTAACTATTTGTTATAAAGTTAAATGTGAGACAGAGTTTTTTTTGAGTTTCTGGTAGAAAGAGGGATAAATGACCCAAATAATTGCAGTGCAAAGGAGGTTGAGATTAGTACAAAGAAGAATTTGAGACAAACGTAGAAATCTGAAGAGTTATTGGAGAAAATGGGGAATATTAGGAAAGACTCATGAGGAGGTAGTATTTAAATTATACATTTGTAGTAAAAGAGGGGAATCAACAAATGAATATTAAAGTGGGCAGTTATTTCTGGGAAAGGTAGTATTAGCAAAGGCTGGGAGAATATGGAAGTCTGCATGAAGGGAGAGTATAATCTACTATTTAATTGCAATATGAAATATACACAGAAGAGTTAGAATTTAACTCAAACTCTTAGGGTTTAACCCTCTATTGGAGGCTTTGAATGTTTGAGTTACAAGTTTTTTGTTTGATCCAATCAAGTTGGGGAATTATTGCAAATCTGAGTAAACGATGACACTGTCATAACAGTACATTAGGAGGATCCTGTTGCAGAATATAGGCATAAGTCAGGAGAACAAATTAAATTGCGAAGACTTGTACAATTATTACAATATTCCAAGTAAGAAGAGACGAGGGTCTGCATTGTGGTGCTGGCAGCAGCAAGTGGTACATGGGACTGATATTGCAGGGGCCAAAATTAGGGATCATGATTGATGGAGTAAGAAGTATTGCCAGAGGGTTTGGTCTGTGTGACCTGGGGGTGGGGACACTGTTAAAAGAAATACAGCATTTAGGATTCTGGAGAACCATTTGCCCTCTGGGGCCAAACAGAACAAATATGACTAATATTTCTTCACCTTTGTGACTTGTATTTGTGACAGATATTTAGTAAGCATCTACAACATGCAGAATACTGTGTTGACTGCTAATGGTTATTAAAAGGCTGCCTTCATAGAAGTTTTGTTGAAGGGAATGTTTGTTTTTGTTAAAGTATCTAATAAACTTCATTTTTGATACTACAAAAATATCAACCTAACAATATTAACTGATTTTTTTTGCAGAATAATTTCCAAAATGACACCAAATTCTAAAAGAAATGATTACAATCAAAGCTCTCAGAATGCTCTGTTGCCAGATCTCCCTAAAGGCCCATTATGTATTTATAGAGAAAAATCATCCTTCAGTTGGAAGGAACTGTTGCTATTCTTAGAAGGAGAAGACATGATCATTTTTAAGGTGAGATGTTTATTTGATATTATGTAAAATATATCAAGCACTTTATGGACTTGTCACACTGGGATTTATGCATTTAAGGAGTTGTTAGACTTTTTAGAGAAAGTGGACTTACTATCTTACATGTATTTAATGCTTTTTTTTTCCTTTATAAAAACTTTGAGGAATGAGTCATGCAAATGTCACCCCCATTTTACAGAAGAGGCAACTGATTAAGAAACTTGCTTAAGGGTACCTAAGGAATCAAGTGATAGCACTAAGTTTCAAACTCAGTTCTTTGACATTAAATCTAATGTTGTTTCATCTATTCAAAGATAATGTGTACTCTTTACAGTTTGACATACTTCACTTAAATCTCCTTTCAATTCACTATAATTTTAAATGATGAGGTTTAAGTATGTCTTATATACTAACTTAGGCAGGCTATTTAGAATAACAGAACAGAATTAACGACATTTAGAGATCATCTGTGATGACATTTCAAATTAATTTTACCTAGTGTTGAATGAAAGACTATATTTTTAATAACTAGAGACTTGATTTTGATGTCATTAAAAACCAGAACAGAGTTTCCGTTTACCAGCATGACAATCCTATTGAATGAAAGTAAGACATGTCCTCAACATGAGAGGATGTCACTCTGTGCTAATAGGCACATCTGGGTTATTGTGGAAGTTCTTGGCCTTGAATTTTTGCAAAAGCATTGACCAACCTAGAAAAAAGCAGAAGGGACAACCAACATAGGGTCAAGATTTTGAAATAGGAAAATTAAGTGAAAGAACAAATTATTTAGCCTAAAGTTGAGAAGACATAGAGAGGATAAGATATAGCTGGCTTCCATTATTTAAAGAACTGCCACCTGGAAGGTCTGGACATGTGTCTCCCTGGCCCCAGAGAACAACTGGAAGCAAAGAGTAAGATCTGTGAAGAAGGAAATTTCAATGTATTTCAAGAAAGATGGTATAGAAATTATGGATCAAAAAGTAGAATAAGTTTCCTTGGGAAGTAGCCCTCTACTACTAGAGGTTGCCCTCTAAAATTAATTTCTGATCATATGAGTGGACAAGATTATCTTTGACATCTCTTATAACTCAGATACTTTGGTTTTTTATAATGACTTGGAGCCCTTCTATCAGAAAGTTCCTGTGATCCTGTTTTTACTATGTATTTAGTGATCTGACACATTCCTTATTCAGGTTTGGCAGAACTGCAGGGTCCAAAAACAGCTTTGATTTTCCCCACTGTAAACCACCAGATCAAAGCTAGAGTGCTAGCACGTCTCCTACTATACCTGGGTTTTCAGAAACCCCAGACCTAAACAAATATGAAAATCAGTAGTCTATGAAAATTGGTTCCTTTGTCTGTGATTTTTTGTCTTTAGTACTCTGCTGTTTTTTTTTTTTTCCTATTCGAGAAAAGAATCTTCTCAGCCTTTGAAAATGATCCTCTTTTTGCTCATCACCCTGGAGAAGAATTGCCTATTGAGAAGTATCGTGAACTAAACTTTCTGCGCTGCAAAAGACTTTTTGAATATGACTTTCTTAATGTACGAGAGATGATAAAGAATCCACTGAAAATTTTTATGCTGATTAACTGCCTAGGAATGTATGATTGGTCCTTATCTATCAAATACTTTTTAAACATATATGTAAGTATACTTAATTTTTTTCCAAAGGGGAGAATTTTCCATTTCAAAGAATTGTGAAGACCACTGAAATAAAATGTCTAAAAGAATTTTAAAAACATTTTAACATTTAAGCCTTTTTCTTAAATAAAAGAAACCTCTCTAAATTAAAGATATACTTGGATTTTTATGATCATTACTTGAAGCTTCTTATGAGAATATGTTATGAGGTACATTTAGTTCAAGGGAAACTTTAAAAAAATAGGAAATTGTAAATAGTTGGGAGGATAAAATGTGGTGAAGTATTGAATAGAGGCTTATTATGAAATTTTGTATTTTTCAGAATTTTTTGGAAATAGCTAAAGATTAGTCAATTAGTATGAACTTATTTTTAGAGCATTATATGCTATATCCTGCATAAATGCATTATTAAATTTGTATGTACAGCTGCATCAATTAGTTACAAGTAGGTGTGATGATGGTGAATATATAGTGATAATAGGTCTTCATGGCACTTTTTAGTGAAAGGGCTTTCTGACCTTTGTTGGGGCAGTTCTTGAATGCACTTAAACTTTTCCAGCTGTATAGAACTTGTCAGACTTGTCTTCCATGAATAGCTTTGAGAACCCAGAGTAACTAAGGAGTCACTAGATTAGAACTTTAACAGAAGAATAATAATCACATTCATGTTTCAGTTTAGAATGTTTAAGGTTATAGTGCTTTCTCACAAAATTCCATTAAAGGCAGATAGGAGAGCTATTTTGACCTCTATTTTACAGATAAGGAAAATTAAATTGAAATTTAAGGAACTTGTCTCTGTCACTTAGCTAGTACACTAGAGATTCTAACCTGTGTTTTCTGATATATCCAGCATTCTTTTCATCCTATCTCTATAAAGCCATGGTCCTAAAAAGGACATTAGATTTTCCTCTTGGCCTCTTATATTCTTAAATTTTCACAAATGGAAAAATGAAGATCTACATCTGTCTTCTCTCTTCATGATGGCATGAAAGATCTTAGATAAACAGATGCAAGTCTTCTCATTTTGAATAACACATTCCATCTTTAAGTTTTTTATTGATTTTGTCTCCCTACCCACTTATATCCTTTTCAGGTTTTAAAAATTCAATTTGGATTCTTTCTTACAAATCAACTATCTTTGGGTCAAAATAACTTTTTATTTCTAATATGTCCTCAGTATTATAGTTCTTAAGATAAAAATCTATAATGGATAGGATCATACAATTTTAGAGGTAGAAAAATACAGGTCTTATTATCTGATCCAATCTTCTCATTTTACATACAGGAAGCTAAGTCCCAGAGAACAGAAAAGACTTGGCTACAGAAGTCTATTCATAAGATGGTCTATGATAAGCTGGATACAGTTCAACAATACATAGTTAATTGTCAGTATTATATTTTCAGGTTTTTGCTTCTACAATTCAGAGTTTCTGGGTCCCAAAGACATATGCATTTTATTCAGAAAACCTTAAACATGGAGGTAAGTTTAAACAGTGACATGTAAATTCATTATTCATTTTCTTTTTTTTTTTTTTGTTTGTTTCACTGAAAATTCTAAAGAGGAAGAAAAAATAGATGAATCTTTAGGAAGGATGATATCCATGTTATATGCAGTGAATGGTTAGCTCTTTCTGCCATTTCAATTTTCTTATTTTAGTCTCAGTTACTTTACTTTGCTTAAAAGGTAAAATTCCAGTATTCTCTGACAAGCAAGTACTAGTTACTACTCTGGGATGTTATCATAACACACAGTGAAGTAATCCTAAAATTTTCTCCTTCTTCTGTTGGACTCAGAAACAATTATGATATATCCATAGTGTGAATCTCTTCCTCCAATAGCAGATTCTAACCTATGGTCTTCCTGGTTCAAGTATGTCTTCTAGCCACTGTGCAACATTTTGTTTGTTCAGAACACCTCTTTTAGATTGTCAATTTATTCCAGAGAGATTGGATATCAGTGATTCATTAGCAGTCCTCAGGCTGACCAATAAAGTACATGTAGACAATGTTCCTTAGAATACAATTTCATTCTAGGAAAGAATTTAGATGAATTAAAGTTAGTTGTGCTGGTATGGTTTTTTGATACTATATGATAGATGTTTTCTTAAAGAAAGAGAAATGATGGATTTTCTTCATACCTGACAAGCCACATCTAATCAATTCCTACTGTGTCCTTCAAGACCCATTCAAATGTCATCTTTCTCTAATTATTCTAACCCCAAAAGCTGCAAGAATTTTTTTTCTTCCTCTGACTGAAGAGGAGTACTTTATATTTTTATGCCATTTTAACACTTATATATATTTTATGCAGTTATTTGTGTCCATGCTTTCTTCTGCTATTAGATCATAACCTCAAGGAAGCTAAAATCCCCATCTCTTATTTATATCCCTCAGCATGGGGCAAGACTTGAAAATAAAGGACCAAATATCTTTTTGTTCTATTGAATTGAGATGAGAAGGACATATGGTCATTCTTCATTGACTTTGTGCTTGAATATTTAGATTTTTGGATGTTTTGCTCTGACTGAAGTGAGTCATGGGAGCAATACCAAGGCTATTCGGACAACGGCCCAATATGATCCCACCACTCAGGTTAGTTGTCTTTAATCATAGATCTTTAGGTTCATGATATAAAAATTTCTGGTGTTATTAATTTAAAGCTTTCAAGGTCAAAATTATGTTAATTTTCATTAATAAATGTACTTGCAAATGTTTTTGTGCAATATGAAGAGATATAACATGTTTGCTCGGAAGTACATATATTTTTGAGGGAATTTGTAGTTGGGTCATATATGTGTGGGGAGAACAAAAAGAAAGTGTGTTGACCTCTAACCCAATTATCTTTTGAAGTATCCAATACCAGTATCAAAGAGTTTAGTGCAGAAGATAGAAATAAAGTATACTACTCATTGGATCATGAGGGGCCCTCCGTCCTAGAAGTGGACAACTCCAGAAACCTATGCCTCTTAATTTCCCTTGACTTTGCTTTGAGTAGACTCTGTGCGGAGGCAGTATCTATGCAGCAAGGCTGCTTTTCAGGTAGTCCCCATGATCTCTCTGTGCCCAGGACACTCCAAAGAGCTTGACAGATTCTTTTGGTCAGTGATTGGCCCAAGATGACCTTGTGTATTTGTGCTGTGATGGCAGGTCTCTCTCTTTTTTCTACTGGTCATTAAAGGTGGCTCAGAATTTTGAATTTTACATGGAAGTCTGCTAACTTGGTACCGCTGACTGGAGGCTCTGATATCCCAGGGCCAGTCTGGTCATTAATCTCCCTAAATGATGAGTCCACCAGAGGAGACGACACTAGAACACACAGATCAGAGATTCTTCTTGTCCCCCACCAGTGCCATGTAATTAGCTGGTCCAAGGCTAAAGATGCAGATATCTGAGTGTTTTTCACACAGTCACTGTTCCCCAAGTCACTCAATTTGGATACTTGATGACAACTTCCTACAAATACTCACTTGCAGTCACCATCTTCCGAGGAAGTTCTCCCAAATGCTGACATAGACAATCTGTAAAGAGAGAGCCAGTAATGGACAAGACTTGTCTCTAGGAGTTTTACATGCAGTCCTGTGCCCACTAAGCTGATGCTACAGACAGAGCTTCTCCCTTGCTCAAATGGCTCCGAGCTGCAGCAGCACATTCCCACCACTAAAATCAGATCCTGACCCGAGTCAGGGTCTGACAGGGCCACCGTGTCAGAACCACGGAACCCCCACAGAACAGGGGGTTGCCAGTGTGTGCTTTTGCACATAACTCACTTCTCCTAAGAGCCTAATTTAGGGCAATACTGGTACGAGGTGACCATCCTCAGCTTTGAATCCATCTCCATAATGTGACCCTTTCTCTGAAATAGGAACTTTTGTTTAGTATTGAGAAAAATCAGTCACCAACCTTTGATTATTTTTATCATTAATTAATGTTCTGAGGTAGCAGTGTACAATGATAGTCAGATATATTATCATTGAGCTTCTGATAACCAATTCTTGACTGTTGCTTCCTCTGTATGTGTGTGTGTGTGTGTGTGTGTGTGTGTGTTTGTGTGTGTGTGTGTGTGTCTGTCTGTCTGTCTGTGAACGTAAGGAAACCCCTCAGGAAGAGTAATCACTTTCCTGATTCTGACCCTGGGATTTTAGGAAGCTGACAGCAGGTTGCTGAATTGCATTCCCCCTGTATTTCCATTGATAGATTTAAAGCCGTCATCGTAGGTTTACCTACTCATGTCTTCAGGTGGCTTTTCTTCTGAGTTCATACAATCTAGTATACACTAATATCCAACATTGAATTTTTACAAAAACTAGTTGTCTCTAATCTATGTCTGTAAAACTTTGAGCTGTCACAAGGGATTTCTTGAGCTATTTTATCATTTGTATTTCTAAATTATGCTTAATATTAAAGGATAAGATTGTACCACTGACAAAGATATTTCAGATAAAATCAGTCAGAATGCTGCTTCTGGGCAATGTGACATCACCAGACACATTTGCAGAAATTGTATGTTAGCAAGAAGTCCAAATAGAATTATTGCCTATAGCATTATTTCTGCTATAGAAATAGCAGCAGGTTAACATTCAAGATTATACTGATAAAAAGATCTTTCAATATGTAGTTTACAGGAATTCATTTTTCTTTAAGCATGGAAACTGCCAGTGGTATTTTTAGTGGATATGTTCTCTCAATCCACATAGATCCAAGCTTCTCTATGCCTTAGTAAATGGTCTTTGTGAATTGCTTATATCGAAAAAAAAATTCATGCTTAATGCCAAATTTATCTGGGCTAGTGCTTAGGTAACAGAGTAGAGCATGTGACTGGGTCTGTATTTGAAGCCTCTTGTGAACCTATACAAGGTCCAAGTCCATTGTCATAACCTTCATGAACCCAAGGTCTTTTCCACAACAAGACTTTTTCAAGGCCAGGGCTATATTATTGATAAGATTAATGGCCCCAAATGTTTGCTTTTATACAGATTATCATAAACATATTGTCATTTAAAATTTTGCAAAAAATATTGACTTTTATTATTATAGTATTATACATAGTATATATAGCATATATATTATTTATTATTATACTATTATTACTATTATTAGTCCATTCATCTAATTCTGTATTTCACAAAACATTGTGAAATAGTACATTAAAACCCCCTGACAATATATGCTTAGTTTCCTTATTTCCTTTTTATACTGCTAGGAGTTCATCATCAATTCTCCTGATTTTGAAGCTTCTAAATTTTCCATTGGTAATATGGCAAAGAATGCCACTCATGCAGTAGTATATGCCCAGTTATATACCCCAGGAGGCCAGTGCCATGGATTACATTCTTTTGTTGTACAGGTAAAAAGTATTGTTTACATTTTTCTGATTTTATTTTTTTCAATGAACAAAAATCTTTCTCTCCCTCCTATCTTTCCTTCTCCGCTATTTTAGGGGGAAAACAAACAAAGAAAGAAAGCAAAAAAAGTCACCCTTGTGACTTGCAAAGGTTAAGAGAACTACATAGAATTATATAACTGGTAAGTACAAATTCAAGAGAAATTAATTACCCTCAATGGCCATATCCAAAAATAATTCAGTATGCTCCCTGAGTTTTTGTCAAGAAGTGGGCAGCAGGCTTCACCATCAGTTCTTTGGAATCACAGTTAATCATTCTCTCAATTAGAGCCCTTAATTCTTTTTTAAGTTGTAATTCTTTTGAAGTTGTATAAATTCTGCTTGTTTCATTTTGTATTAGTTCATACAGTCTTTCTAGATTTCTCTGAACTGCCCCATTCCATTACTTTCCATTTTGTTCATATGCAATAATTTGTTCAGCCATTTCTAATTTGACATGTGCTCCTTAGGTTCTTTGACACCACAGAAAGAATTATTATAAATATTTTTATATAAATGGTTCTATTCCTCTTTCTTGCTCTCTTTGTGATATAGATCTAGTAATAGTATCACTAATCTAAGTGTATATATATAGTTTAGTGACTTTTAAGAAAACAAATTCATTACTTATTTATTTTTAATATTCATTTAAACATTTTTGAGTTCCAAATTCTTTCCCCTAGTCCCATATTGTTAAAAAAAAAGCAAAAAGAATAAAGTGAAAAATTATATTTCAACTTGCATTTAGACATCATCAGTTCTCTCTCTGGAGGTGAGGTAGATAATATTGTTCATTATACATCCTTTGGAATTGTATTAGATCATCACTATATTGTTCAGAGCATTTAAGTATTTCACAGCTGATAGTCTTTACAATATTGCTGTTACTTGTGCACAATGTTTTCCAAGTTCATATATGTTTTCCCAGGTTTTTCAGAAAATCAACGAGCTTATCATTTCTTATATATAACAGTATTGCATCACTAGCTTAATAATTTTTGGGGTATAATTATAAATTGTTTAGACCAATTTATAGATCCTGTTTTCCCACAAATCCTCCAGCATTTTTCATTTTCCTTCTTTTGTCCTTTCTGTCAGTTTGATGACTATGAATTAGAACCTCAGAGTTGTTTTAATTCACGTTTTTCTAATTATTTATGACGTCACATTTTTTTTTTGGTGACGTTTGAGAACTTGGATTTTGTTTCCCTAAAGACTTCTTGTTCATATCCTTTTACCTTTAATTTTTTAGGCACTTCTCTAATTTTAGAAAACCATAGACTTTCAGAGCTGGAAGGTATTCTAATTCCTAAGATTATATCTCATTTACATAGTGTTGGGGTTTCAGAATATATTCACATCCATTTGATTTTAACTTTGAGGTAGGTATGAAAAGTATATACTCCCCATTTTACATTACATTTACAGTAATGAAATTTAGGCTCAGAAAGTCTCAAGATTACATAATTGGTGAGTAGCAGTTTTATAATTTGAACTTTTTTCAACAAGTATGTATTACCTATTATGAACTCAAGGCGTCCATCATCTTATGATCCTAGTGTCTCTCCTTTCAACATTCCAGTTTATCAATATCCTTCTGAACCTGTGGTACCCAGAACTGAACATAGTATTTCAAATGAGCTCTGATAAAGACAGAATATGGTGATACTGTTCCTTCTTTCTTCCTTTAAGCTAGGCCTTTCAATTCAGTCCAAGATCTAATTAGCATTTTTGGCTGCCAAATTACCCTGCTGATTCATATTGAGCTTGCAGTTCACTAAATCTCTCCACATCTTTTTCAGAATAACTCTTACTAACTATGCCTCTCCCATTTTTTTGTCCCCAATTTCAAGACTTGACATTTTCCTATTTATTTCATCATATTAGATTAAAGCCATTGCTCAAGCCCACACAAAGGCTTTTGGAGCCTCAGTCTTAAACTATTGCATCAGCTCTGTATCATCTGAAAGTCTGAGCATGCCATCTATAATCATTATTAAGTCAGTAATAGAACTGTTAAACAGCATGCATTCACTCACAGTTATTTGGGGTACTTCCCTAGAGACCTGCCATATTGACATTCCACCATTAGCATTTAACTACTCCTTGAGCCGGCCATTCAACTAATTCTGTATCCATTAGGTTGTATTATCATTTTATCCATACATCTTCATATTCTCCATAAGAATGGTATGAAATACTTTATTAAAAGCTTTGGTAAATTTAGATAAACTACAATCACAGAATTCCCCTTCTCTATTAGCATTCCATTCCTTACAATTCTAGTCAAAAAAGGAAGTAAAATTCATCTGACATAACCTGATTTTGATGAAAATCCATGTTGGTTTTTGCCATTCACCACTTCTTTATCTAAGTGTTTGCTAGTCATCTCTTTAATACTCCATTCTAGACATGTAGAAAAGGGATTCCAGGATAAGAAAAAGTGCAAAGTTAGACTTAAGGGTTGAAACTGAAGGGAAGAAAGGAGAAACCTAAGGAGGACTAGGGGACCAGAACAAGGAGAGGTGAGAGGATGGATAGACAGGCAAAGAAGGGTGTGATGAGAAGTACATGGAAGGCTAGGAAGTTATGATTAGAGAAATGAATCTTAGAATTCTGAATCATGCAGGTAGTTAAGTTATTGTTACATCTAAGACATGACTGTGGCTGAAGCGGAATGAGAGTATCAATAGGTCATGAAAGTTGAAAAGGTTAATGCCCTGTGGGGTAAGGATAGTTTGGGGGAATCAGAATTTATATTGAATTATGACAGCAGGGGCTGTGGTATGGAGACCAACCTGATGGCCTATAAATAACTACCTGAGACATTAAAGGAGGGGAGCTTACTAGTGATGATGGAAAATAAATAGTCTTTCAATGGATTCCATCTGCTTAAGGATGTTTAGGGCTGAAGGAATACTGGTGGGAAAGGGGAGATCAATAGAGCATATTAAAAACAGGAGAATATAAAATTTCAGATTATTTGGTCTAGCCTCTTCAATTTGCAATAACTTTGCATTGAACTGATGTTTTTCTTCTCATTGTTGCTTTTCAAGTACCCATGATTTTTTTCCTGAGTTATTTTCATGGTAGAAATAAATCACCATTGGATTTTCTAGTTGTTAATTTGCCTCTTTACTACAGGTGTGTTTTTCCTAACCTGAGCTCCAGATATCATTTCTTCTCTTCAATTATGTTTGAAGAGGCCAGTCATATCAATATTTTTACAGAGAATATTAAATTCTAGTTAGATCTAAAGCCTTTATAGCCAGAATTTTAAATTCACTATAGGTTAAGTTTAAATAATTTAAATCAATTACATTTTAATATTAATTTTTAAAAAGTTAAAAATAATTTGCAGAGAGAACTGAATCTTTACACCCACTTTTAAATGTGTTTATATTTATCTTTTAGGCTTATTGAAAGTCTATTTATCAAGAACTGTTTATACAATATTTGCAGAAAGAAACTTAGGATTTAAATATATAATTCAAAATCCTTTTCCCCCCATATAAAAATAATAACCATATTTCAGATCATGGAAAAGCTTTTTCTTTACCTACTAAATCATCAATCAACAAGTACCTATTGATTGCTATCTGCTAGTTATATACATTTACGTTAGATATACACATATATATCTTCATATATATATATATATATATATATATATATATATGGAGAGAGAGAGAGAGAGAGAGAGAGAGACACTTTATATTTTTGCTTGATTATAACATTGCATTTTTCTCATTGCTTTTTATGGGCATAAATAGATACGAGATCCAAAGACACTTCTTCCGATGCCAGGAATCATGGTCGGTGACATTGGAAAGAAACTCGGACAGAATGGTTTGGACAATGGGTAAGTGAATATATCCTGCTGGAGAAGTACGGTTTGGTCCAGTTTGGAATCATTTGGTTAAAATTACTCACAAATTAGATTCATACTAAAAACCTAAGGTTCCCTCTCTACCCGCAAACAAAATGAAAGAAAACAAAACTGAGACCCAGAGAGGAGAGGTCACTTGGTCAAAGTCCCACTGAGACTTGTTGGCAGAGGGAGGACTGGAACTCAATTCTGGTGGTTCCTGATTTCATCAGTGTGCACAGAGTGCTGGGCCTGGTTCAAATCCCAGTTTGAAACCTTGGATAAAGCTTTCCTCTTGTGTAATGTGGACATAGCCGTCATGTAGGTAAAGCTGACAATGGTCTTTCAAGGCCGTGTGGAACTCGTGATATGGGGGCTGAGCTTAGAAGGAATCTCACGATTCCAGGACATTTGAGGTGAGCAGGGATTGTGTTCTAAGTGCAGGAGACAGTTCATGCACAGAATTTAGAGACTTGAGATAGAATTTTGAAGTGGGGCCCCCGCTAAGAGTCAGTCTCTACATTACACATAGCATGAGTAGTGCAGATAAAGGGGGAGGTTTGACTAGCAGAATAAGCACAGTTTGTCACATCAAGGATATGTCGAGTCCACAAGCATTTTGTTAAGTGTCTCCTGTACCCCAGGCACTAGGCCAACCTCTAGAGCTTCAAAGAGAGACAAAAATAGTCCTTAAAATCAAGGAGCTCACAGTCTAATGGGGAAGATAACATTCAAATAACTATGTGTAGAAAAGATGTATATGGGGCAGCTAGGTGGTGCAGTGGTTAGAGCCACCGGCCCGGAGCCAGGAGGACCTGAGTTCAAATGTAGCCTCTGACACTTGAACCTTATTAGCTGTGTGAGCCTGGGCAAGTCACTTAACCCCAATTGCCTTGCCAAAAAAAAAAAAAAAAAAAAAAAAAAAAAAAAAAAAGGAAAAAAAAGATATATTCAAAGGATTAATTGGATGTAGTCTCAGAGGGAGATACTTGCATAAGGTAGGATTTTGGCTGAGACTTAAAGGAAGCCAGGAGGCAGAAATAAGGAATGAGAGCATTTCAAAATTAGAGGTCAGCCAGTGACCAGACAGATAGTCAGGAATTTTTAGTGCCTTGTACAAGAAATAACAGCCAGGATGCCCTTGTCACTGACTTGTAGACTACATGGAAGAGAGCAAGGTCTGAGAAGACTTGGACAGGTAAAAAAGGGCCAAGTGATGAAGCCTTGAAAAACCAAATGAAAGATTTTATATTTGACCCTGAAAGCAAAAGGGAGCTATTGGAGTTTGTGGAATGGGGCTAGGGAAGAGGTGAGTAGTCAGAGTTGTATTTGAGGAAGGTTCACTTGACCCCTGCCTAAAGGAGAAATGGAGAGACTTGAAGCAGGGAGGCCAGCCAGAAGTATGTGCCTCTCTTTGAGTTCTCCCTTTATACACAGTCTGCTAAAACCCAGGAAATACTTCTCCATTACCTTCTGGGTCATCTAGGCAACGGACATTCTTCATTTATTTATTTTTTCCTGTGTAAGTTGGTGGGAAATATATAAAAAAAGAAGACATTTGAGTCAGTCCATTGAGGAGTAACAAATAAATTGTCTTGAACTTCCCTGGTGTCCTGATGATGTCCAGAGAAAGTGAGATAGGCCCACAGCTTATTGGGCAGACCCTCTGGGGTAAGGAGAACACCCTCACTGATAGGATCACGTCCATTTGAGTCTTCATATGCTACCTGTTCACTAGAATCAATATGTAACAATCCAGGTTCACAAGTCAGAAAAATTAGGGGGTAAGTCAATGCTTGGGGTATTGGCACATTGATGGCACAACAGGGTCCCCTGAGCAGCAGCTTCCTCCGTGAAGTCTGATGGAGGTTACCATAATTTATGTGCCACATTCAGTAATCTCCCTCTTTTATGAAGGACTGAAGGGCCTCATCGTGGTATGTCAGTGATCGTGGGGGATCTGGAAGGCCATATTTGAGGACACAGAAAGGTTCCAAGCTTGATGACAGGCAGACCCACACATCTCAGCGCAGAGAAGGCCCTCCACAGCCTGAAGGCTAGCGACTAGCTAAGGAGCAGTTTCAGGCTCAGTAACTTCAAAAGACAATCTGCTTGAATAGAGAGGGATTAAGATCTGCACTGAGGGAAGGAATCTCCGGGAGCATCTTCGTGAGTAGCCATTGTGCAAAGTGATTGTTTCTCTCCTTTGCTTGTCAGCCAAAGCTGCTACCTGGGCTTGGACAGGGGCCAAGGGGTGACTCCTTTCTTCAGCACTCACAAGGCCCTAGGTTCTACAGCTGTTATTGAGCCTGTAAACAGAGACAAGAAAGGCTTGATGCTGAGGCACAAAATACTGGTTCTTTTCTTTTTCTTTTCTTTTCATCACTTAACAAACATTTTATTTTCTTTCTCACTGCCTCTGGGGGAAATAAAAAGAAGAAAAATAAAACTCTTATAAACAAATATGTGTAAGTGAGCAAAACAAATTCCCAGGCTGGCCATGTCTAGAAGTGTATGTTCACTGAATGTACCTTTTGTCTGTCAGGAGGTAGGCAGCATATTTCATCATTGGATGATAGTGATTGGTCACTACACTAAGCAACCGTTCTTAAATCTTTCAACTGGTTTTCAGATACAATTATATTGTTACTGTACACATTGTTCTCTTTGTTCTGCTCACATTACTTCATAAAATACTTTTTCCAAATTAGGTTTAAGGTTCTCTGACATTAATATTGTGCAAATGCTATTTTTCTATATTTAAATTTTGTTTATTGTTTTTATATGGCCTTCCAGCTTTTCATTATTTCAAGGTTGTAGATTCCAAGTAGTTGTGCGACCCCAGGAACTCACGTAACTTTTCTGAGCCTCTTTTTTCTACTGTAAAAAAAGGATTATGATATACATATATCCCTTCCAGGGTTGTTGTAAGAATCAAAGAAGGTGGCATATATGAAGCACTTTGTAAACCTAAACGCTATATATGTTAGCTATCATCATTATTGCTATCATCACCATTCAGAAGTTGGCCCCTTCATCTGAAGTAAACCACTCCAGGGGTCTTCGATTTCATTGTACTCCCACTCCAAACAGAACACAGCCCTTTTTACTGCTTAGCAAACATTCTTTTTGAGTTGCTGTGATGAAAAAAAATGTCATGGATAATCTTTCCTTCTGGTAATGAACCTGTCTGAATTAAGCTAATTTGGCTTATAGGTAATAGACATAGTTGTTGGGCCTGACCTAGACCTTTCCAGTTGGATCAGATCTGCCAAAGATAATGCTCTGCTGTAATAGATTAAAAAAAAAAAAGAGCCTTTCTGCTCCATGAAAAACTGGGAGGAATCTGTAGCAAAAGATAAGAAATTAAGAAAATTTAATGGGTTCTTATTTCTGTAATCAGTTTTAGAACACAGATTTTAGTCAGAAAGAATCTAGTCCAACCCCCTCACTTTACAGAGGAGCAAGCTGAAGAGGTTGAGAGTGACTTCTTTTGGATAGCTAGATATTGGCAGAGCCAAGACTGTAAATCATATTTCTTGACTTTTAAACTGGTGCTTTTTCTATCATACTATATACTGCCTCCGTTTGCTTTCTTATTTAAGAAATCACCATTGTGCATTCTTCATTAAAAACATTCAGCTTGGTTCTACCATTGTTCCCTTAAACTGTCTTGCCTGGTGACTGTTTTCTGTGGTTATAATCCACAAAACCTCTAAATAAGATTACATAAAGTCAGTTGCCTTTCCATTTATTCAAGTAACAACAAATAACATTCATTCAATTAATAAAATTCATTTACATAAGAGCAGTTAACTATATTGCTGTAGAGCATTCAGGTTTACCACGCTTTTTTCCTCCCAATAACCTAGAGAGGTAGGCAGTAGGTAGTACAAGTCCCCATTTTACAAATGTGGTTCAGAGAGATTATATGACTTATCCATGGTCACCTGGCTAGTTAAGTGACAGTAAGAACTCAAAGCTAGACCTTCTGGTTCCAAAGTCAGGGCTCTTTTCTCTATTGTTATTAGTCATTGAAATAAATTATTCAAGATACTGGGAGAAATATGAAGTTAAATGAGATATAAGCCCTCCTCGCCAGAAGATCCTTTTCAAGGTATCTTTTTGGGCAGATTTCTTGTTGTCTATTGACAATGCATTAGAGGAAGTTTGCTGTTTTTCTTCTTGAAATAAGGAACAAGGTGAAATTAATGTATGTGTTGAAATAAAGAATCACCAATTCTTTCAGTGTCATCATCCTTGTGGCTTCTCATAATCAGACTTCTGTCTTTATTTCCCTTTGAGGCCTTTTTTCAATAGTACAAAGTTCTCTTTCCCTGCTTCTCCCTCCACTCTTCCTAAATGACTTGTCTGGAACAATGCCAAGGTTCTTTTCCCTCCTGTTTCTTCCCAATGTAGAAGAGTGGGGTGGAAAGAACCTTGGACTTATAATTGGATTATCATTCTTTGTTTACTATTGACTATGGAAATTCTGGCAAGTCATGTTTTTTCTCTGAACTTTGATTTCCTCATCTACTAAATTAGAGAACTGGAAATCATGACATCTGCGACCCCAACAGTTACCAAAAAAAAAATGTGCCATTCTCTTCCTCTCTTTTGCACAGGGGATCCAAAGGAGGGTAGGACTTGTCTCACACTCTGTTGCTTTATCTCTAAAATGGACCTCTAAGGATTGTTGTGAAGAAAGCACTTAGTAAGGATATTTAGATCTTAGTTCTGAATTTAAATTTAGACCTAAAATAGTCCTTAAAGATATACAGTACAACCTTCTCAGTTTTATAGATGAGGAAACTTAAGCTTAGGAAAGTGGATTAACTTCCCTATGATCACACAAATAATCAGTAGCAAAGTCCTTTGATAAAAAATCTGGTGTTTGTTCCATGGTGCCATGTACTTACTCTTTGTCTTTCCTTTTATTCACTACCCTCAGCCTCTGTTTTTTCATCTGAAAAACAATGGGCCTAGATCAAGTATCTCTAATGTTGCTGGGAGTTTAAATGCCAAGCTAAGCTATGTGGATTTATAAAACATGGGAGTGGGCAGCGACTGAGTTTTTTGAAAAGAGTGCCATAATTAAGAAATCTAGGAGCTATTTCTAGGAATTTTTCTGAGTACTAATTCTGACCATGGCCTGTTCTATCACCACTTCAAAACCATTGTAAAACACACACCAAATAAAGCAAAATAAAAATAAAAAAACAAAAAACTCTTAAAGGTGATCTCATGGTGGAGACAAAAGGCCACACTCCCAGCTGTCCATTCCCTCTCCAGGTCTCAGGACTCTCCTAGTTCTAAATTTAAATTAAAAACTCAAAATCTAAATATTGCTTTTAGCTTTGCAAAATACTTTCTTCACAGTGACCCTGGGAAATCCATTTTAGAGATAAAGAAACTGGCTGTGAGACAAGAGGGCTGATGGCTCCATTTGGCTCATCTTGGGTCCCCAAGACTCACTCCTAGTAGGAACTTCACTTTAAGGGTTATGAGAATTTTACCAGTGAATAGTACTACCACTGTTGCCATCATTACCACCACTGCCATTGCTGCTGCTGCTAATAATAATCATCATTTATTAATCTATACTAGTGATTACTAATAATCATTTTTATAGTTCTTTAAGGTTTACTTCATCTGAATAATTTCATTTGATCATTGCAGTTTTTTTTAATCACCATATTAGAAATGGGAAAACTGAAGCTGAAGGAAAGAAAGTGTCTTTACCAAGTATCTCAGGCAGTATATGAACAGAGGTCTCATTGATTACAAGTCCCAAACTCTGTTCCCTGTGCTGTCTAGCTGCCTCTATAGTCAAAAGAAGTTGGGAAGTCACAGTGACTGGGTCAGACTTATACCATCTGTACCCAATAGTCATCCCTTGGCAACAATTAAACCAGAGCACGCCTTCTTTCTTTCTTTCCTTCTTTTTTTTTTTTTAATAACTACAACTTTTTATTGACAGAACCCATGCTAGGGTAATTTTTTTTTACAACATTATCCCTTGCACTCACTTCTGTTCTGATTTTTCCCCTCCCTCCCTCCACCCCCTCCCTCAGATGGCAAGCAGTCCTATACATGTTAAATATGCCACAGTATATCCTAGATACAATATATGTGTGCCGAACCGAACAGTTCTCTTGTTGCATAGGAAGAATTGGATTCAGAAGGTAAAAATAACCAGGGAAGCAAAACAAAAATGCAAACAGTTTACATTCATTTCTCAGTGTTCTTTCTTTGGGTGTAGCTACTTCTGTCCATCATTGATCAATTGAAACTGAGTTAGATTTTTTGTCGAAGAAATCCACTTCCATCAGAATATATCCTCATACAGTATCGTTGTTGAAGTATATAATGATCTCCTTGTTCTGCTCATTTCACTTAGCATCAGTTCATGTAAGTCTCTTCAAGCCTCTCTGTATTCATCCTGCTGGTCATTTCTTACAGAACAATAATATTCCATAACATTCATATACCACAATTTATTCAGCCATTCTCCAATTGATGGGCATCCATTCATTTTCCAGTTTCTAGCCACTATAAACAGGGCTGCCACAAACATTTGGGCACATATCCCTTTCCCTTCTTTAGTATCTTTTTGGGTAGTAACCCAGTAGTAACACTGCTGGATCAAAGGGTGTGCACAGTTTGGTAACTTTTTGAGCATAATTCCAGATTGTTCTCCAGAATGGTTGGATTCATTCACAACTCCACCAACAATATATCAGTGTCCCAGTTTTCCCGCATCCCCTGCAACATTCATCATTATTTTTTCCTGTCATCTTAGCCAATCTGACAGGTGTGTAGTGGTATCTCAGAGTTGTCTTAATTTGCATTTCTCTGATCAATAATGATGTGGAACCCTCTTTCATATAAATGGAAATAGTTTCAATTAAATCATCTGAAAATTGTCTGTTCATGTCCTTTGACCATTTATCAATTGGAGAATGGCTTGATTTCTTATAAATTTGAGTCATTTCTCTATATATTTTGGAAATGAGGCCTTTATCAGAACCTTTAACTGGGAATATGTTTTCCCAGTTTGCTGCTTCCCTTCTAATCTTGTTTGCATTAGTTTTGTTTGTACAAAGGCTTTTTAATTTGATGTAATCAAAATTTTCTATTTTGTGATCAATAATGGTCTCTAGTTCATCTTTGGTCACAAATTTCTTCCTTCTTCCTTCTTAATTTATTTATAATCTCGTTCTTTATGCCTAAATCATGGACCCATTTTGACCTTATCTTGGTATACGGTGTTAAGTGTGGGTCTATGTGCACTATGCTCAGAGAGAAAAACAGCCACACAGTAAGTATAGGAAAATTGTGAAGAATAGTGTGAGTTAAGAGAATCCCGGGAGAAAATTCCAAAAGAAAATTAATTCTAAAATAATTACAAAGAGAGTCCTATAGAAAAGAATCAATTGACTACAAAGCTTGAAGAAAGAGATAAGTAATAAAATTTGAGCTTTTGATGAAAAACTATACTTCTTGTCATTGTGAGAGGCTGAGCCTGAAGGAAGGCGTGACCACCTATGTTCTAAAACAAAATAAAGCTGGAGATGTAAAGAGCAGAACTCTGGAGAAGTAAACTTGAAAGAAGGTGTTAACTCAGTAGAATTGATAAGACAATGGTTATCTAGTTTAGCTTGGTGATTAATAGTTGTCCAGTTCAGTATGATTGATTTATTCTTATAACAAGGTGTTAACTCAGTTGAATTATGATAATGATTCTCTAGTTTACATGTACTTAGTATTTAATATATTCTACAAGATTGACACCTATGATGATGTATACTTCTAATAGAGTATATAAGAGCCAACAAGTACTGGGAGAGAGACATTCCATCTCCTCCAATCATGGTGGCTCTCCTGTCCTTCATTTCTCCACTGAGACCAAGGCCTATCTGAAGGCCTAATGTTACATATTGGGAGTTAAGGCCAACTTAGCTTCTGAACTTAGGCTGATCAAAATGTGGTTAAGTTCATGGGAGTAGAAGGTCACCAGGCAGGAAAAATGCAGCAAGTTAAGAGCTTTTATGCGCAATATTGAACTTTGTAGGTAGAAAGAGAAGGAGGCTAAGAGTAAGGAATTAAGGAAGAAGCAAAAGTCGAAAGGATCATAGATAATTTAGAACAAAAGTTGGGAAATTTTAGCAAGATATAATATACCCTAAAAAAAGGAATGGAGGAAGTAGATTAAATAAAGCAAAATCAAAAAGCAGCAAAACTGAAAGAATATATGATATGTAAGATTATGGAGATAAAATTTAAGAATTGTCAGAATTTTTAAAAAGCTAAGGGGGAAATCTAATGTCTATATTTCATTAAGGAGAATAGAAGGCTTGGATAGAATATATTTCTTTATATCCCTAGTTCCTAGTACCTCCCATATACAAATACTTCTTAGTTGATTGAAAGGGAAAAGCAAAACAACAAAACCAAACTACAAAGGTAAACCAGTTTGGGCAATTTTAACGTAGTACATGATGATCAAGGACAGAAATTGTCCCTTGAGAATCCCAGCTTCTCTAAGGATCAACAAGGAAACAAAAAGAGACAAGTTCATATGTTGCATGTTCAGAATTAGAGTTCTTAGGGGAGAAGGAGGGAGGATCTTAATAGTTCTTATAATTGTTGTGCTGCAGCAAAAGAGAATCAAAATGGAAGATAGGGAAAAGAAAATGTTAGTATCAAGGAAATCTCATTTTTATTTGAACTAGGCAAGGGAAAGTGGAGGAGGGAAATTTTAATGGTAGAAATATAATAAATAGAAACCATAAAAAGGGTGTTGAGAAGGAAGGAGGAGTGATAAGTGATAGTCACAGGAAGAGCTGAAAGGGAACTCAAAGATCGTGGGTCCATCTTTCTTTGTTTTACAGATTAGGAAGTGAAGGCTGACAATGGTGAAGTGATTTGTCCAATTTCTCCCAAGAAAGTAAGTGACCAGACGAGGATTCAGACTCATATCCTCTGATTATAAATCCAGTCCACATTCCCTGATGCAATGATTGGAAGGAAGTCATTGTTTAAACAGTGTGAGCTGGAAATCCCTGAGCCCTGTAGTGAGAGACAGTCCAGACTGCACCTGGCATCTAGACCACCCTCCCCTCTTCTTTCACAGATGAAGAAACAAAGTCCCAGAGAAGAGACATAAATAATCATAATTTACACTCACGTAGCACTTAAAGAAGCTTACAGAACACTCTGCATACCACAAAGTCAGTGGTGCAAGTATTTTTAATTCCCATTCCAATTAAGGCAACGGCATCCTAGGGGTAAAAATCCCTTGACTCTGGCTGCCAACCTGATAAACATCAAAGAACAGAGTCTCTAAGGCTGGCTGTCTTTCTACCATGATACTTGGTTTGTGGTCATTTGTTTCTTTTCCAAAAAGCTGAAAACTGAGAAAAATTCCAGGTAATTAAGGTTCCCACTGAAGCTTTCCTATATCATGATATTTTACACTCACCAGCACATCTTCAGAGAACTTTACTCACTGGGGACTAAAAACACCTACCGAGTACAGAATAAACTTCCATAGGTTTGACTAACATAAGTGATTCCTTATCCTCAAATGCAGAAAGGGAGAAATATTAATGAATTAATACATGTTCTTTAGAGATAATAGTGCCCTCCAGTAGTATCATCAGAAATGGGCCTGTGAACAGACATCGGGCTTGATATTCTCTAAGATCATTTTGCGTCCAGCAGAGGGTGCAATTGCTTTGATTATGTGAGACTTCAAAGCTTGAAGTGAATTTTGATAGGTGATTTTCCTTTTATTCTGCCTTGTTTGCCCACCTAATTCAAAGGCAAAATTTTGTGGCACATCACATTTGTGATTTTAATAGTTGAGTGATTTTTTTCAGTTCAAAAACAGTTTGGTTTTAATAAGAAGGAACTAAAGAAGAAATGTCTTGGTGTAGCTTTGTCTGGCAACTGAATGAAACAAGATTCACAGATCAATGTACTCTTTTCCTTTTAAATGAAATCTTCCTCCAAATTCAAAAGAAGTCTAGGAATGAGAGGATCCTAGAGAGAATTTGAATGGGAAAATTCTCTGGCTCACCTCCACTTTAGCCTGAAATGAGGAACATTCCCTGTCCTCTTCAGGATGCTTTCTTCTCTCATGCCCTAATTTTTGCACTGACAGGCTTGGATACAACCACTAGGGAATGAAAATATACTTTATTAACATTTTCAGATAATGGAAGGACAGGTAGTTAAATCATCCCAACCCCTCCTATAAAGGGGAAGTTTTTTCTGGGCATCAGTTCAGGGAAGCAAAGGGAAGGTAGATGCGATGGATAGATTCTCACAGCTTCACCAACCCTAGAATGCTGATTGGTCCTGCCTCATTTCTCCCCATTTTTCCACATACTCTATCGTGTCTCCAGGTCTTAACTTTGCTTTCCCTACTTTGTGTCATATTGGCAGGGCCCAGGACTCCTGTTCCTTCCCCCCCCCCCCCAATCTGTTGACACAGCAGGAAGCAGAGAGGACCAGTGAAAGTATCAATTATATGCCTTATTTGCTTCCTGGAAGAAAAGATTTCCATCTCCATAGTCCAAAATCCCAGAAATGTACAGATCTCTGGGTAATGCCTGCATACCATTCTTCACATCTCTATAATAGTGCCCTTTGGGGAGGAGTTACTATTGAAAAAATAAAATATTGCTGAAATAGTATAGTCAGAATTATTTGAATTTTAAATTTATATAATTTTTTTGAAATTAGGGATCACTTACAATTTTTAAACATTTAAAATACTATATTTAAAACTATTTTTTTAAAATGTCTAGACTTTAAAAGCTGAAGCTTAGAGAAGTTATATGACTGGATTCCAGGTTACAAAGCTAGTTAATACCATTTAATTAAATAGAGGAGTATTTTGTCATAGATCACTTCAATCAACTACCAATAATTGATGGTTTAATAGATCATGTTTCTATAAGATTAAGTCCTTTTCTCATAAATCTCTAATGTGTTTCATTATTTTATTCAGTAAGATCCTTTTAAGCATCTTCTCCATATACTATGCTAAGGTGATAGGAAAAAATAGAAAAAAAATATGAAATATTTTATCAGAAAAACAACTGACTTTAGATCAAGGAGAAAAAAAAATATATGTAATAATTACTGAACTCCCTGAAAGTTATTATTAAAATAAAAAGAGCTCAGATACAATGTTTTAAGGTATTAACAAGAAAAACTTCCCTAATATCCTACAACCAGAGAAAGCATCAACAATTACCTCCTGAAAGAGATTCCAAAAATGAAAACTCCCAGGAATGTTATAGCTAAATTCTAGAGTTCCTAGGTCAAGGAAAAAATATTACAAGCAGCTGGAAAGAAACAATTCAAGTATCATTCAACCACAGTCAAGATAACACAAGAGTTAGCAGCTTCTACATTAAATAACCAGAGAGCTTGGAATATGATATTCCAAAAGGCAAAGGAACCTAAATTGCAATCAAGAATTACTTGCCAAGCAAAGCTGAGTATGTATACACACACACACAGCACACATATACACACACACTGCTGGGTATATAAATGTAACTTAATCAACAAGAAGGGAATAAGTATAAGAAAAAGGGGAAAGAATGATTTAAAAAAAGAGAGAGGACAGATTAAAAGAGACAATGGTCAGAAGAAAACAGACTTTTGAGAAGAGACCAGGTTAAAAAAAAAAAAGTGAAGGATAAACAGAAAAAAATAGATGGGGCAATTACACAGATATTTTTCAGTTATTTCCAGTTCTTTGTGATCCTAGCTGGGATTTTCTTGGCAAAGATACAGGACTGGTTTGCCATCTCCTTCTTCAATTCATTTTACAGATGAAACTTAAGCAAACAGAGTTAGGTGACTTGCCCAGGGTCATACAGCTGGTAAGTGTCTGAGGCCAGATTTGAACTCAGGAAGAATCTTCCTGAGTCCAGCCCTGACACTTTATCTACATCGCCACCTAGCTACTTTATATTGAAGTAGAATATCTCTACTGAATTTTAGGGGAATAGAGGAAAATATCTTTGTACCCGGGGCCCAAAATAGTGTCAATTAATGAAATTTTTCATTTTGGGCATGGCATCTTTTAATGCAAAAAAAAAAAAACACAAAATGCCTTTTGGATGTCTGTTTATTTGTTATTAAAATAAAATTTGAATATCCTACACTCAGTAGTTTTTGAACAATTAGCATATATTTTAGCTTGCATATTGTCAATATTAAAATACCTGAGGGTTTTTTTATTTTGAAAAAAACTGGCAATTATTCCCTCTTTTCTTCTTATTAATTATTATGATAATCCAGATATCATTAAGTTTTTGCCCATTTGTTCAAGTATGAAGCTTTTCTGCTTTCTTAACTGCATGTATACATAGGTATTATATATTTTTAAAATTTCATTATTATGGAGTCCCATAATTAAAGTTCCTTTTATATTGTCTGTATGATTATCTTATGTCTAGACTTTAAACTTCTTCAATCAACTTTTTATCTTGTGTCTAGAATAGAGCCATAAGTATGTGAATAAATTGAATTAAGTTCCCAGTGGATTTTAATTAAAACCAATAATCTGATTTAACTTTCCCTTAATTTCTAAATAATATTAATTGAATGGAATATAATTTTCTAATCAATGTTTTAAAAATATAATTATAAAAATATATAATTATCTTTAGTATAATACAGCATAATAATAGACAGTTCACAAGCCTCTTATAATATCATTTTAGATTGACCCTTGAAGAAAATGTAAAAAAAATATGTAATGCTCGTTCTGTGTTGAAAAATTATGCTGTAGTGTTTCTACTGGGCTTATACCCCAAGGACATACTAAAGAAGGGAAAGGGACCAGTATGTGTCAAAATGTTTGTGGCAGCCCTGTTTGTAGTGGCTAGAAGCTGGAAACTGAGCGGATGCCCATCAGTTGGAGAATGGTTGGGTAAATTGTGGTATATGAATGTTATGGAATATTATTGTTCTGTAAGAAACGACCAGCAAGATGAATACAGAGAAGCTTGGAGAGAATTACATGAACTGATGCTAAATGAAATGAGCAGAACCAAGAGATCATTATATACGTCAACAACGATACTGTATGAAGATGTAATCTGATGGAAGTGGATTTCTTGGACAAAGAGACCTAATTCAGTTTCAATTGAACAATGATGGACAGAAGCAGCTATACCCAAAGAAAGAACACTGGGAAATGAATGTAAACTGTTTGCATTTTTGTTTTTCTTCCCGGGTTATTTCTGCCTTCTGAATCCAATTCTCCCTGTGCAACAAGAAAACTGTTTGGATCTGCACACATACATTGTATCTAGGATATACTAGGACATATTCAACATATATAGGACTGCTTGCCATCTAGGGGAGGGGGTGGAGGGTGGGAGGGAAAAATCAGAACAGAAGTGAGTGCAAGGGATAATGTAAAAAAAATTACCCTGGCATGGATTCTGTCAATAAAAAGTTATTATAATAAAAAAAATCAATGGACAATAAAATAATTCCAAAATGAAAAAAAAAGAAAAGAAAAGAAAAATTATGCTGTTTTAAAAACTGAAATGATATTGCAACCTAAAGGCACATGAGAGTGCTCTAAGTAGTCAACAATAAAGGAAAAATGTTTAGCTACTAAAATTGATACTGTCCAATATATTAATGTCTACTTTTAAAAGCACTAATGAATTTAGGTTCCTGTGGTTGAGCAAATTGACCAACACTTTATAATGTACAATTTATTTTATATATATATATATATATATATATATATGTATTTATAGTTTATAATATATATGTGTATATATACTTATAGTTTATAATATAAGTTTATATTATACAGTTTCCTGGATAACTTTAATAATATGAAATTATTGTGATATTGCATTTAAGAGACTTCTATACAGAAGAGATTCCAGTCCTGAGGGAATCAAGTTTATTAAATGCTTCCAAGGATTTAGAGATTCAAGTCAATTAAGTGAACATTAAATGCTTGTTGTTCAGTCTGTTTTCAGTGACACCATTTGGAGTTTTCTTGGCAAAAATAAACTTTAATGATTTCCTATTTCTTTCTCCACCTCATTTTACAGATCAGGAAACTGAAGTAAACAAGGGTAAATAATACACAGGTAGTTTGAGGCCAGATTTGAACTTACTAAGAAGAGTCTTCTGGACTTCCAGCTCTATACTCTGTCCACTGTACTACTGTAGCTACCCCCTTGTTAAATGTCTATTATTTGTTTAATATAGAAAAAGGAAAAATAAAAGTCTCCTTATCCTCGAGGGGTGGATATTCTGTAGGAAAAATAAAATATGAGAGATATGAACTGTGGCCAGTGAGCCAGAAAAGCCCTCCTGGAGGAGGAGGAGGCAGTTGCTGACTGACAGGCAAGTGACTTTCCTTAGTTGGGAATCCACCTTTGTAAAGGGATGGAATTGAGAGAGAGTAGCCTTTGTGAGCAGCAGGTCAGACAGTTTGTCTGGAGCAAAACATAAGCAAGAAATCAAACAGAAATTGCCTTATGGGAGGCACAGGGTGAAAGGAGAGAGAATAAATGTGGGTGGGTGGGAATACAATTAGCAATAATAATTGTAAAATAATTCAAAGCAAGTTTCTCTGATGGAATATTATTGTTCTCTGGGAAATCTTGAGGAAATTCTCAGGCAAAAAAACAAACAACAACAACAAAAAAACACCTTGAAAGTCCTCCATGAACAAAGTGAAATATTGCATATACAAAGTAATAGCAATGTTCTGAGATGCCCAACTGTAAATGACTTTGCTATTCTCTGTAGTATAATCATCCATAACTACTCTGAAGGAATTATGAAAAATCCTATCCATACCCAGAGAAGGAACTGATCTAGTCTGAATACAGATTAAAACATTCTCTATTTCTTTCTCTCTTTATTTTTAGCTTAATTTTTCTTGAGGGTTTTAATTTTCATGGGAGATCTGTTTTCTTTCATAAATTGACTTTTATGGAAATGTTTTACATAACTTCACATATGATTTCTTAATTGTGGGTGGTGATAAGAGAGAGAAGCTAGAATTCAAAAATCTTAAAAACAAAGACAATTGTTTTGAATGTAACTGGCGAAATATTAAATTTTTTAAAAATTTAAAAAATAGAAAATATCTCATTGGATATATAATGCTCTTCAAAACCAGCCCTTCCTTTTTTTTTCCTTTCAAGAAGATCTGAGTTCAAACTCAGCTTCAGACATTTACTAACTGTGTGTCCCTGGGCAAAACACTGAGTCGCTATGTGTGGGATGCAAAAGACCCTTACCCAAAATGACTACTCAGAGTTCACTCAAAGTAGACAGCAGAAAAGGTTGTTTATTATAGCAACTAATGAGTGGTGGGCAGTCCAGCCATGAGAGATAAAGGGAAGTGAAAGCACTCACAGCAGGAGGGCCAAAGAGTCAGTGAATACATACCATTTTTACAGGTTTTATTACAAGAGATTATACTACAAATTAGAAAGCCTTAAGAAGTGTGGGGCCTCCTAATTTGGATATTGCTGCCAAAAGAGATGGGAATGGAATGTTTCAGTTTCCCTGAAATTACCTGCTTTCTAGGAAACCATAAGTCAACAGATAACTAAGCTGACAGTATTTAAACTAATAGACTCAATAATATCAAACATTGATAAATGTCACCAGTTTAGGTTAAGTAAATATGTCTGTAACTGGCCTAGGTTTAAGTAAATAGAGGCCTGCACATATTGTAGGTCATAGGAACATACAGAAATAATGAAAATAAAATAAAGAAAAATAATTCACACATCCCTGTAAGTTCTTCATCTCATCTTTCCATTCCACACAGCTACCTGCCTCAGTTTCCTTTTCTGTAAAAATGGATGTCATAATAACACCTATCTCCTAGGATTGTTGTGAGGATCAAATGTACAGTGCTTAGTGCAGAGCTTAACACAAAAAATGTGATTTATTATGCAAGCAGTGGGCTAATTTCCAAGGGAATTTTAGTAAAGAGTCAGATCCGGGAGATAATTGTGACATCAATTAAAGTGGGCTAAAGTTCCAAGGGAATCTAAGCAAAGAGTCAGAATCAAGGAGATAATTTTTTGGAAAGAGAAACAAACATTAAGTTGATATGCTAATATGATGGCGTAGAGGTACAATTGAGAGGTGGTAGGAGTGAGATAGTTCCCATCGTTAAGTTCTATAACTTATTATAAGAAGGGACAGGTAGCTGTAATTACAAAAGCTACATGAGTGGAATAACACGATCGCCCCTATATTTGAGGAATAGAAATTTGGCAGTTGTGTAAGAGATAGACTGAAGAGGGGAAGGCTATGGAAGAAAGATAAATTTGGGGCTACAACAATAACCCTGGTAAGAGTGAGGAAAGTTTGAATTAAGAATGTTATTAGTACTTGCCACAAAGTTCCTTGTAATTTCTTAACTGGGAACTTATTATATTCTCCCTGTAAAATATAACTACCTCAAGGATAAGAGCTATTTAGTTTTTTTTTTTCTTTTTATGGATAGAGTTGGGCACAGCACTTTACTTTTTGAAGTAAATATTGTTGTACTCTGTTGGGGTTCTTTCCTTATCTCTAATATGAAAGTGTTAAATAGAAGGATTTCTAAGTTCCCTTTCAGGGCTAAATTATTTATTCTTCATATCCTATGATGTAATGATGGCTTAATATAAATATTAACTTTCCTTGTTAATGCCATATTAATATTCTATTTTCAAGTATATATTTAATCATGATTGTTTCATTTTTTTTGTTATTGTTCATTGACAGCAAAGGGTAAGCAATTCCTTTAAAACTTGGCCACATTTTAAAAAATGAGATAGTTTTTCAAATGTATTCAAAAAGACATTCTCTGGATTGTAAATTAATTAATTGGACTGTGATATAGTAGTCTGATTTTTTTAAAAATAAATCTACTTTTAGTGAAACAAAGTGTATTGTGTAGACTGTGAATTCAGGAAAACCTGAATTCTAGACCTACTTTATATACCACTGGCTCACTTGAGTTGAACTTTATTTAACTTCTCCATGCCCCAGGCAACTCCTTCAAACTGTAATATGTGAAACAATTGTTTTTTTAGTGAAGGGAGCCCCCACTTCTTTGAAAATATTATTTTGAAAAATTTTGAAAATAACACACAGGTAAATTGTTTTGCTCAGACTCTTGATCAAGTTTTATTTTTTTTAAATTTATTTTATTATAGCTTTTTATTTACAAAACATATGCATAGGTAATCTTTCAACACTGACCCTTGCAAAACCTTCTGTTCCAAATTTTCCCCTCCTTCCCCCCACTCCCTCCCCTAGATGGCAGGTAGTCCAATACATGTTAAATATGCTACAAATATATGTTAAATCCAATATATACATATATATATATATATATATATATATATATATATATATGTATATATATATGTGAAGATCGTGTATTTTTAAATCAACAGGAGTCAGGAATTCAGGTTAGGGGAAAATCGTCAGTCTTTATTCTCAGTGAAGAAGGATCGGAGGTGGAAGAGAATCGGCGATAGCAATGTGTGCAGCTGAGTCAAGAAGCTAGCTCGACCAGCAGCCACACAACCAGCAGCTCGGAGTCTCGAACCCAGGCCCAATCTCTCCCAGCTTCTCTTCCTGTCTCTCTCTCTGCCTCCACCCACCAAAATCGTCATTTCCTATACAACACATCAGGACTTGCACAGAGAGTGGGCAGGGACCATTCTTTATCCAATCATGTATATTAATAGAGTATAGCCCAATTACTATTTAGCCTCACGTACTTGGGACCTCAGTGCATCAACTCAAACCTCAGCCCATTACATCTCCCGCTTTCTTTTATTTTAGAACACAGGTGGTCATGCCATCCCTGACTCCTCAGGGAGGTCAGAGCCCCCAAGGGGAGGTGATCACAGCCTCCCTAACTTCTCAGGGAAGGAGGTGAAAGCACCGAAAAGGAGGTGATCACAGCCTCCCTGACTTCTCAGAAAAGGCGGTGAAAGCACTAAAAAGGAGATGATCACGCCCTACCTGACATCTCAGGAAGGGAGATGAAAAGCACCAAAGGGAAATGGGGGTTGCTAGCGGGTTTCTGGGCTGAAGGGTCTTATTATGCACAAACCCATCAGCATGGGAGGTATTACACAAGCACATAGCAATAACGCAGAGGCTATTAGGGATGACCCTCCCCTCAGTCAGTGCAGGCTCGATGTGGTGTAACAAACATGAATTGTACACACAAGTAGCAGAATAGTGTGTGAAGGAGATGAACAGCAGCATGGCAAAGAAGCAGGCCTGGCTTCTCAAGAACAAAATTAAGGCTTTCTACACTGCAGTAGCAGCAGACTGCTTTAGGGATGGCGTCAGAAGTCTCCTTCAGGCCTCGGGCTTGGGCAGAATGAAACCAAACACTATGGTGATCGGATTTAAAAAAAACTGGAGGAAAGCTCCCTCTGCAGAGATTGAGAACTATGTGGGAATTATACATGATGCCTTTGACTTTGAGATTGGTGTGGTAATTGTCAGAATCAGCCAAGGATTTGATATCTCTCAGGTTCTGCAAGTACAAGATGAATTAGAAAAATTAGAACAAGAGAGACTGGCATTAGAAGCCACAATTAAAAATAATGAGAGTGAAGAAGGAAGTAAAGGGATCCGGGGACTGTTCAAAAAGGCTGGGAAGTTGAATATCATCAAGCAAGTTCCCAAAAAAGACAGTGGCATTAACACAATCCAATCAATGCATGTGGGAGAGTTCAATCAGAGACTGGTGGAAGCCAGCACTCAATTTAAAAAGAAGCAAGGCAAAGGCACCATTGATGTTTGGTGGTTGTTTGATGATGGAGGGTTAACACTCCTAATCCCCTATATCCTGACTTTCAGGAAAAAATGGAAAGACTGCAAATTAAGGATTTATGTTGGAGGCAAGATAAACCGTATTGAAGAAGAAAAAATAGCGATGGCTTCACTTTTGAGCAAATTTAGGATAAAATTTGCAGACATCCATATCATTGGTGACATCAATATTAAACCAAACAAAGAAAGTTGGAAATTCTTTGAAGAGATGATTGAACCATACTGTCTTCATGAAAGCTGTAAAGATTTAACAACTGCTGAGAAATTAAAAAGAGAAACTCCTTGGAAAATTACAGATTCAGAACTGGAAGCATTCAAGGAAAAGAGTTATCGCCAAGTCCGATTGAATGAACTCTTACAGGAACACTCAAGAGCTGCTAATCTCATTGTCCTGAGTCTTCCAGTGGCTAGAAAAGCCACTATTTCGGATATCTTATACATGGCCCGGCTAACTCAGTCAGTAGAGCATGAGACTCTTAATCTCAGGGTCGTGGGTTCGTGCCCCACGTTGGGCGCCAAATGTGAAGATCGTGTATTTTTAAATCAACAGGAGTCAGGAATTCAGGTCTCCCAGCTTGTCTTCTTCCCTCTCTCTCTGCCTCCACCCACCAAAATCGTCATCCTATACAACACATCAGGACTTGCACGGAGAGTGGGCAGGGACCATTCTTTATCCAATCATGTATATTAATAGAGTATAGCCCAATTACTATCTAGCCTCATGTACTTGGGACCTCAGTGCATCAGCTCAAACCTCAGCCCATTACATATATACATATATACACATATTTATACAGTTATCTTGCTGCACAAGAAAAATTGAATCTAGAAAAAAAAAACCTGAGAAGGAAAACAAAAATGCAAGCAAACAATAACAGAAAGAGTAAAAATGTAATGTTGTGGTCCACACTCAAGCCCCTTAATCCTCTCTCTGGGTGTAGATGACTCTCTTCATTACTGAACAATTGGAACTGGTTTGAATCATCTCATTGTTAAAGAGAGCCACTTCCATCAGAATTGATTGTCATATAGTCTTGTTGCTGTGTACAATGATCTCTTGGTTCTGCTCATTTCACTTAACATCTATTCATGTAAGTCTCCCCAGGCCTCTCTGAAATCATCCTGTTGCTCATTTCTTAGAGAAAATAATATTACATAACATTCATTTATCATAATTTATTCGGCCATTCTCCAATAGATGGCATCCATTCTGTTTCCAGTTTCTAGCTACTACAAAAAGGACTGCCACAAACATTATTTTTGCACATGTGGTTCTCTTTCCCTCCTTTAAGATCTCTTTGGGATATAAGCCCAGTAGTAACACTGCTGGGTCAAAAAGTATGCACAGTTTGATAACTTTTTGAACATAGTTTCAAATTGCTCTCCAGAATGGTTGCATCTGTTCACAGTTCCAGCAACTATCAGTGTTCCAGTTTTCCTACATCCCCTCCAATATTGGTCATTATCTTTTCTTGTCATTTTAGCCAATCTGATAGGGGTGTAGAGGCATCTCAGAATTGTCTTAATTTGCATTTCTCTGATCAATAGTGATTTGGAGCACCTTTTCACATGACTAGAAATAGATTCAATTTCTCTGTCTGAAAATTGTTCATATCTTTTGAACATTTATCAATTGGAGAATGGCTTGATTTCTTATAAATTTGAGTCAATTCTTTATATATTTTAGAAATGAGGCCTTTATCAGAACCTTTGAATGTAAAAAATGTTTTCCCAGTTTATTATTTCCTTTCTAATCTTATCTACATTAGTTTTGTTTGTACAACAAAACTTTTTAACTTAATATAATCAAAATTACCTGTAAGGATCTCTAGCTCTTCTTTCATCATAAATTCCTTCCTTTTGCACAGTTTGAGAGGTAAACTAGCCTATGTTCTTCTAATTTACTTATAATATCATACTTTATGTCTAGATCATGAACCTATTTGGACCTTATCTTGGTATATGGTGTTAGATGTGGGTCAATGCCTAGTTTCCACCATACTAGTTTCCAATTTTCCCAAGAGTTTTTGTCAAATAGGGAATTCTTATCCCAAAAGCTGAGTTCTTTGGGTTTGTCAAACACTAGATTGCTATAGTTATTGACTATTTTGTCCTGTGAATCTAACTTATTCCACTGATCAACTAGTCTATTTCTTAGCCAGGACCAAATGGTATTGATGACCGCTGCTTTATAATGTAGTTTAAGATCTGATACAGCTAGGCTACGTTTATTTGATTTTTTTTCATTAATTCCCTTTTGTTCTTTCAAATGAATGTTTTTGTTATTTTTTCTAGGACAGTAAAATAGTTTCTTGGTAGTTTGATTGGTATAGCATTAAATAAATAGATTAGTTTAGATAGTGTTGTTGTCTTTATTATATTCACTCGACCTATCCAAGAGCATTTGATATTTTTCCAAATATTTAGATCTGATTTTATTTGTATGGAAAGTGTTTTGTAATTTTGCTTAAATAGTTCTTGACCCTCCCTTGGCAGATAGATTCCCAAATATTTTATCCTTTCAACAGTTATTTTAAATGGGCTTTCTCTTTGTATCTTTTGCTTTTGGATTTTGTTAGTGATGTATAAAAAATAATGATTTATGTGGATTTATTTTGTATCCTGCAACTTTGCTAAAGTTGTGGATTATTTCTAATAGCCTTTTAGTAGAATCTCTGGGCTTCTCTAAGTATACCATCATATCATCTGCAAAGAGTGATAATTTGGTTTCCTCATTACCTACTGTAATTCCATTAATCTCTTTTTCTTCTTTTATTGCCAAAACTGTCATTTCTAATACAGTATGGAATAGTAATAGTAATAATGGGCAACCTTGCTTTACTCCTGATTTTATTGGGAATGGTTCCAGTTTATCCCCAATACATATGATGCTTACTGATGGTTTTAAATAGATGCTACTGACTATTTTAAGGAAAAGTCCATTTATTCATATACTCTCTAGTATTTTTAATAGGAATGGGTGTTCAATTTTATCAAAAACTTTTTTCTACGTCTATTGAGATGATCATATGTTTTTTTGTTAATTTGGTTATTGATATAGTCAGTTATGTTAATAGTTTTCTTAATATTGAATCAGCCCTGCATTCCTGGTATAAATCCTACTTGGTTATGGCTTGGGATGACTTTCTAATCTCTTTGCTAATATTTTATTTAAGATTTTTGTATCAATATTCATTAGGGAGATTGATCTATACTTTTCTTTCTCTGTTTTTGTCCTACCTGGTTTAGATATCAGTACCATGTCTGTGTCATAAAAGGAATCTGGTAGGACTCCTTCATTCCCTATTTTTTCAAACAGTTTATATAGCATTGGAGTTAATTGTTCTTTAAATGTTTAGTAGAAATCACATATAAATCCATCTGGTCCTGGGGATTTTTCTTAGGGAATTGATTAATAGCTTGTTCTAATTTTTTTTCTAAAATGGGACTGTTTAACCAATTAACTTTTTCCTCTGTTTATCTGAACAACCTATATTTTTGAAGTTATTCATACATTTTATTTAAGTTATCAAAGTTATTGGCTTAAAGTTGGGCAAAGTAACTCCTAATTAGTGCTCTAATTTCCTCTTCATTAATGGCAAGTTGTCCCTTTTCATTTTAAGACTAACAATTTAATTTTCTTCTTTTCTTTTTCTGATCAAATTTACCTATCTATTTTGTGGGTTTTTTCATAGAACCACCTCTTAGTTTTATTTGCTAATTCAATATTTTTTTTTTACTTTTAATTTTATTAATCTTTCCTTTTATTTTTAAAATTTCAAGTTTAGTGTTTGAGTACGGGTTTTTAATTTGCTTTTTTCTAGCTTTTTGAGTTGCAAACCTAATTCATTGATTTTCTTTTTCTCTATTTTATGCAAATAGGGCTTTAGAGATATAAAATTTCCCCTTATTACTGCTTTGGCTGTATCCCACATATTTTGGTATGATGTCTCATTATTGTCATTCCCTCGGGTGAAATTATTAATTGTGTCTATGCTTTACTGTTTCACCAAATCATTCTTTTGGATGAGATTATTTAATTTCCAATTACTTTTTGGTCTATTTTTCCCTGGTTTTTATTGAATGTAATTTTTAATGCATCATGATCTGAAAAGGATGCATTTACTATATATGCCTTTCTTCATTTGAATGTGAGGTCTTTATATACTAATATATGGTCAGTTTTTGTATAGGTTCCATGAACTGCCGAGAAGAAAGTGTACTCCTTTCTGTCTCCATTTAGTTTTCTCCAAAGATGTATCATACCTAACTTTTCTAGTGTTCTATTTATCTCTTTAACTTCTTTCTTATTATTTTGTAATTTGATTTATCTAGTTCTGAGAGCTCAAGGTTGAGATCTCCCACTATTATAGTTTTGTTGTCTGTTTCTTCTTACAACTCTCTTATAGCTGTCTTATAGCTCTCTTATAGTTTTAGATCAGATCTAGCTAGGCCACCTTCATTTAATTTTTTTTCATTAGTTCCCTTGAAATTCTTGACCTTTTGTTCTTTCATAAGAATTTTGTTGTTATTTTTTCTAGGTCATTAAAATAGTTTCTTGGGAGTCTGATTGGTATAGCATAGATTATGCTATAAATAGCATTAGTTTAGGTAGTATTGTCATCTTTATTATATTAGCTCAACCTATCCAAGAGCACTTAATAGTTTTCCAATTGTTTAGATCTGACTCTATTTGTGTAGAAAGTATTTTGCAGTTTTGCTCATATAGTTGCTGACTTTCCCTTGGTAGATAGATTCCCAAATATTTTATATTATCAACAGTTATTTTAAATGGAATTTCTCTTTCTATCTCTTGCTGTTGGATTTTGTTAATGATGGATAAAATAATCTTACTTGAGGTCAACAAAATGTCATCTCTGTAGCTGACCACTTCTCTAGCTTCAATGTCATTTTAAGTACATTAGTTTTGTTTTTAAAGTTCTCTTTATGGCTGATTCAATAAGAAGATACTACATATGAAATTGAGGATGATCATAATAGTAAGAGAAGTTGCTATAGGAACTACTGATATTTTTCAAATACATTTAGCACAGTTTGTATAACATCTGTGAATGTGACTAGGCACATTCTCTAGAGTGTTGTGAAATAAATTTTTCTGAATTGGCAAACAGAATCCTTTCATTATTAATATTTTTTGATTATATAAATGTATATGGTTGTCCAATGTTTTAAAAACTAGAGCCATTATGATCTCTCCAAGCATATTTTTCAGTTCAAGAGAAAAATATTCATTTCTATTTGAAACCTATAATAGAGAAATATGAGTTAAAAGGGACCACAGTCAGCCATCTGGTTCAAACTCTGGTTCAAAGGAAGTCCTTTTGCAGACTTACTGCTTAAGAGATCTGCCAGCCTTTGTTTGCAAGGGAAGAAGAGGAGTCTATGCTTTTGGAAACAGCATGTCTACTTTCAGAGAACTCAAAGAGTTAAGGAGCTTTATATTCTCTTAAGCTTATGTTTTTTGTTTTTGTTTTTGTTCTGAAGTTTCTTCAGCTTAACTAGTTCTACCTTTAGCAATCAAGCAGATAGTCTATTCCTTCTTCTGTGAAACAGCCCTAAAAGTACTTGAAGCCAGCAGGCTTAGTACTTGCCCTATTTTTTATAATAATTTTTTGCTTTGTTTTCATCATGTTACATTATAAAATTTAGCAAGGTGTCAATAAAAAAAAATTCAGTTATTTTCCCAGACCCTTTTAACACTTTTGGTTCCCTTTTAAATAGCTGAATTTGAATTTCTAACATTTGTCTTTAGGATCTTTTCAACACATTTCTATAAACAGGTCTTGTAATTTCATTTTACCATACAGAAATATCTCAGGAAATTGAAATAAATGCTATCTGAGTTATCTAAGCACATGGAGGGGAGGCAGTACTTAAAAATTGAGAACAAAATGTGATTTCTGCTGATGTTATTTCGCCTCAAAATATTTACCATTAAAGGACATTTGCCCTTTTGTATCACTCAGACTGTTAACAAAACAAGAAATGAGATACCTGAATTATGAGAACTAGATGGGAGCAAGTGTGGCTGTTATGTCAAGAGAGTACAATAATGTTTCTTTTTTATCTTTCTCTTTTCTTATTTCTTTTTTCTTTCCTTCCTTTTTTTTTTGGTAAGGCAATTGGAATTAAATGATTTGGCCAGAGTCTCAGAGCTAGTAAATATTAAGTGTCTGAGATCAGAGTTGAACTCAGATTCTTCTGATTGCATAACTGGTGCTCTATCCATTATACCATCTAGCTGACCCATTATACCAATGTTTCTGCTCTTGCCAGCACTAATTTCAACCAGTATATCCATAGCATGAATAATAAATCACATTTATATATAGATAGAACTTTATAGTTTACCAAGATCTTAACCTATGTTGATAGGTTTTATCTTCACAGTACTCTTGTAAGATAGGTAGTATAACTGTTATTCCCATTTTGCAAAACAAAATTTGGGTCTTGGACATGTTCAGTGATTTGCCTATTAGTGCAAAAGTAGTACGTTACAAGCTTATGGCTTGTATCTTGGCCTACTAATTTAAAATCCAGTTCACATTCCCCCTATTTGTTTTCTCTCTTATTTGAACAACTGAACTTAATGAAATCATCATTTTAAAAAATCACAAATAGTAGTAGTTATATAAATAATGATGTACACACAAATACATTTTGCATCTACCAATATGTTAGCACAAGGAGGAAAGTTTGAAAAGTTTCTGAAAGTTTGCACGTAAGTTTGCAAAGCATTTATTTTGATAACAATGCCATGAAGTATATGTAGTTCAAATCTTATTATCCCCTATGGACAATCAATGTCAGAGGAGTAAAATGATTTGCTCTTCCTGAAAAACATGTTTGGGAAGACTTAGGAGTCTGGTACAAAGAAATAAAAGCTCATCTTTAAATTAAGTGATTTCCCATTATCTCTAGGTGCATATACAGGCTCTTCGATTTGCCATTTAAAGCCCTTCACAAACTTGGTCCCAGTTTATCCTTTCAGTCTGGTTACACATTGCTCCCTTTCATGATGGTTCAAAGAATCCCTTACTTTTCCTCATACACATTATCTTCCTGTAATGAATCCCTTCCTTGCCTCTGCCCCTTTGAATCAGCTCTGTCATCTGCTGATTTTGTGACCTGAGAATAATCCCTGAATTTCTTTGGGCTTCAGTTTCCTTATTGGTAGAATGAAAGAGTTGAACTAATTAGTTTCTGAGATTACTTCCAATACAAAACCTGGGATCCTAGGAATATATGGACACTTTTCTTGAGACTTTGCTGGAGCATCACCTTCTATAGTGTATCTATTTTGATTCTCTCAGCTTCAACTGTCATCTTCTTCTAAAAGCACCTTTCATATATTTGGTCTCTATCTGTTTATGTGTGTATAGGTGTTGTTTTCCCCATAAAATATGAGTTCTTTTAATTTTTTTGTCTGTTTTCTTTGTATGTAGTAGTGCCTGGCACATTATGGAGAGTCTATAAATGATTGTTGGTGGATGGATATAACATAGTTCTAACAAGCATTCCTGTAGTTTCATGATATCATTCATCACTGGCCCTCATCATTCCAATTAACCATCTCTCTGTACCTTCTTAGTTTTTGTCATTCTTGTATACTTTCTTTTTTGTAAATTCGCAGTAAAGGATGTACCTACACACTTCAGAATTTCCTCTTTGTCCTTTACTATGTCAGGTGATGGAAGTATTCTTCCTCTTATTATTCAGCCAGCCTGTCATACAAAAGTAAGCAGATTTTTTTTTTGGCCAGTCCTGATATTTAATTAATTGTTAACAGTATCCTACAGTCAACTTGTGAAGTATCAGAATCAGTGGTATAACCAAGCTTTTGTTACACGAACTAAGAGGTTTTTTTTTTTTACAATTCTGAATTGTCTTATTAATGTTTTTGAACAGATTCACCATGTTTCATAATGTGAGGATTCCCCGAGAAAACCTGCTAAACCGAACAGGTGATGTCACTCCTGAGGGAGTCTACAATGCTTCCATTAAGGTACTGTGCTCCAAGATTAAATCTGCATATGAAATGATGACTATCAGATGCACAGATTCCCATGAATAGCTGATCCATCTTTCATTATACCAAGAGAGACATTTTCCCATCAAATGAAACTTGGCCCTTTGGAATCAATAGGATGCAGTAGAAGGAACAAACCTGGAGTGTTGGACTGGTATTGGAATCCTAGTTTTCTGCTACTTATAAACTATGTGAATGTGAACAAATTGCTCAACCTCTGTGGGCCTCACGTCTCTCAACTGGACAATTGCAGGGAGGTTGAACTAGGAGACTTTAAGGGACCTCCCAGTTCTAAAGGGCATTTGAAATTTCCCCCATGGATGCTTGCTACTTCAATAGAATTCTGGATGTATCTATCTGTAGGACAAGCTGACTCTACTTTAAGAGAAAGACAGGATCAGATAGCTCCAAGTGCTTGGGCAGCTCCCTAATGGGGTTAAACGTTTGTGGGTTAGTTATTCACAGTGTTTACATCAACTGTGTATACAGACCTGCTGTTCATAAGGTTGCCACAGTGAGCCAAGAGGTCTAGGACTGTTTAAAAGCAAAAAGGGAAAAAAGAGTGAGTATTTGTAAGTTGGACATGAATATTTTCAAGTCGCAAAATTCATGCTTCTCATATTAGCTTCAGTAGTCTTTGTTGGTACAGTAAAACACCAGATATCATACATAAGTAATGAAATAAGCAAAATTTAACAAATAAATTGGTCTGACTTATAAAAAATTCATATGAAATTATAATTTAAAACAAAAGAAAGAGAAATGCTATTTTTAAAAGGGCATTATAATTTAGGATTTCCATATGCAAGAATACTGAGTTGAGAATCTTTTCAGCAGTTCTCCATGAATTCAGGAGTGCCAAATTATCTCTGAGAAGGTTCCACAAGGTCCCTATGGATTCATTCTTGGAACTCACACTGACAGCCTAAATCCCCAGAGTTTAACAGCTATTCCTACTTTCTTCAAGATTCTATGGACAACCCTAAAGCCCCGAGGTTTCTAAAATTATTGCACCTGTCCCTCTATCCAGCATGTCTCCATCTCCAGAATGATTAGTTTGCTGATATCTACCTTTTACAAAATGATGTTTATTAGAAAGGTATAGCAAGAATAAAAAGACAAAAGGCATTTCCCCAAACTGTGTGGTGTACTCTTCCCTGGGGCAGTGGGCTCAAATTTAAAGTTGAAAGGTACTTAGTCTCATATGTAGGGAACACATTTGGTCAGTAGATACCTCAAGACTTTTTGCATAAGGAGTTCTTTTCCCACCAAACTAACTTCTAGGTGTAGTATCACTAAGAGGTGAGCTACTGTCGTACTTAGCTGAGCTAGCTCGTTGCAACACATGATGTCCTCCCGCCATTGGACTGTGTCAAGCAGATCTCTGCTCAGGGTCAGCCCTTCAGTAGACTCAGCTGTGGCTGCTTCCAGTCCCAGAGTCTCTGCTATCTCCTCCAGCTGCTGAGGGGACCTCTGCTGGCTCTTCCAACCTTCTGAAGCTCACAGCCATAACCTGTGCTGTCCTATGTCTGGATGCTCCTTGACCTAACAGTAGGAAAGAATAAATACAAAAGATTTATGGAGGGGAGACAAGACAGCCACCATTCTAGCCCTCACTTAGATGCTCCTCCTTACTTGAAAGCAGCCAGGGAGTACAGAAGCATAAAAATGGAGTGAACTTGCTGAGTTTTAAGAGTAGATCAAGTTTGTCCCTGAATATGATTCTTATAATGTTTAACATAGTGATTGCCATGTGGTAGGTATTAAATAAATGCATGTGATTCATGGACAATATTAATTTATGATGTTAAATCATGACTAGATGGTAAGTTCTATAAATCCCGGAATCAGCATGAATATGGACCCCAGAGAATCTCTTGAGCCGCTCTAGACCTCCCCTGGAATCCCCTACCTAGCATCTCTGACAAGGGCTGTTATCCAGCCAGCCTCTGCATGGAGTCTTCTAGTCCCATGAAACCCTCTGCCTCCTCCAACAGCATATTCCTTTTACATAGCTCTGGGTGTTAACTATTTTCTTAATTAGAATTGAAACCCACTTCTCTGCAATTTTTATTGGTTATTCCCAGCAAAACAAGTCTTTTATATCTTCTGTACCCCCAGGGCAGTTGAAGCAGCCTAGCTGAAGTGGCAGGGCATCCTGAAGAAAGCCAGGGACTCAGACTTCCTTCATCCCCACCATCTTGATCTCCATTTCCCCTCAGAAGCAAATGGACATAGTTCAGGACCAGTACACAAGCCCTCAGAATGGTAGTGCCCCCCTCCTCTTCCCATGCTTTCATCCTTATTTCCAGGATGTCTTCCATAGGCATCATTAAGGGGATCAATCCCCTGTTTTCAATACCACTAATACCAGCCATCAACCAGTTTCCATCATTGGGCATTTAAACCCCAAAACTTCTGGAACAGTAGTGCTTTGAAGCCCACCTGCCCTGCTTAGGACAGCCCATGCAACCATCTGGAGAGCAGCCTTTCTGAAGAAGGGGCCAACTACTCCCACCAGCTGCCAGCCAACTGACCCAGTGGGGCAGGCAGGCAAGCCCTGGGGGGAGAGAGGTGGGATGGACAAGGCAAATCCTGTCACTGTTACCTTGAGCACCACTTCCTCAGGCCATGGTCAAGGTAGCCCTGGAGCCCAAGCCTAAGAGTCCTGGGAACAGCAGTGGCCTGCTTCCTGCCCCACCTCCACCCTATGGAAATGTGACTGAGCTGCTGCTGCTGCAGGTTTCAAAGCCCTGTGAGGACTCACAAAGAAAGCTTTTTCCTCCTAAAGTTGGGCATGGACAAACAAATCTAGGGCAACCACGGTTTGCCTCTACCATTGCACCCTAATGACCATCAAGCCTTTCCAATTGATTTGAAGCCGAAATCTGTGTTTCTCTCCTGCCTTACAGATGATAAATAGCTGATAAATGCTCATTCTTTTATTCTAAATGACAGATTTTTAGTGAAGTTGGTGATTATTTTCTAAGTATTTTCTCTCAATATCTCCAGTTCCTTCAGCCTTTCTCTATATCACATAGTCCTCAGCCCTCTTACCATATTGTTTATCTTCTGGATACATCTAGTTTTTTAATGTTTTTCCAAACGAATGTGTCATCCCAAACTAAACCCAATGCTTTAGAGATATTCCAACTTCAGCAACACTTTTATGTCCATCATTCTGAATATTGTGCTTCAATAATGCTGCCTAAGAGGGCATTAATAGCTTCTAATAGCTTTTTTTGGCTGCTAGATCCTATTATTAACTTCATTTTGAGGTTATGACTTGCTAAAAACCCAGATTCCCCACACACATACACACACATATTTACTCTTCTTTAAGTAGCTCTTTTCCATCCTGAACTAACTTTTCTCACATTTAATTTTCTTACATTTGGCTCAACATTCTAGACTACCAAAAGTCTTTTGGATTCTAATTATAATTGGCCAGTCTGTTAACTGTCACTTCTAGATTTTTGGCATCTTCAAATTTGATAAACATGCTATATAGGAACGGATAAAAGCTTTAGCTAAGTATATTTATCTCCTTAACTCTTATCCAGTCAGGTATTTAATAAATATTTGCTAAATTAATTGAAATGTTATTTATTCATAAATGCAAGCAACACATTTTCTGATTACTTGAGTGATTTCTATCTTTTATACCAACAGGATTTTCAACAACGTTTTGTTGCTTCACTGTTTTCTCTGTCTCCTGGTAGAGTTAGCGTTATTGGAATGTCTGTGGTGAATTTGAAACTGGCTTTATCAATAGCAATTCGTTTCTCAGCAACTCGTCGTCAGTTTGGACCAAGTGACGGTGATGAAATTCCAGTTCTTGAATATCAAATGCAGGTATCAACTCATGAAATGAGATTTTTTTTTATGTGATGGTGTGTGTGTGTGTGTGTGTGTGTGTGTGTGTATGTGTGTGTGATAGAATTTATTTATAAACTGAATTAAACAGCTACTATTAAGTGACTGAAGATTAGGGAAACTTTTCAATGTCGAAGATAAAGCAGCAGAAGTGAGACCTCAACACAGGAAGGCATTCAATCTTGAATCATTGACTCAATGCCATAAGTCCCCAAACAACTAATCCTTGCCAACACCATTTTGGTAGTAAAGTTGCCTTTATATATTGCTTGGAACATAGTAAAGGGATTTTTATAATAGTCAATGTATTGCCTTTAATATTTTCATAACTTGAAAAAGAAGTGAAATAGTCATATAGCAGAAGTGGAGGCAAGGGCCCTGATTATTGGACTGAGGTCTATGAAATGTTAAAAGACTTGAAGGAAGGTCTCTAGAAAGTATGGATCCTCCAAAGAATTTGTAGAATGATGTGAACAATAAAATGAAAAGACATGGAGGTGATGTGATCTGTATCAGTCAAAGGAGTACCCACATCACTGAGATCTGAGAGCTAGCAAAATAAATAGTTGATTTGTAAATGTTGATTTTGACCATATTTCTTTTATGAACTTGTCATAAATGATCATTGAAATTATATAAAACAATGCCATATTTTCATTTGTCAGAATAGATGATGATTTCTAATAGTTGGAAGAGACCATTAGGATGCAGTCTTTCATCATCATTATCCTCATCTTCTTGGAAAGATGGTGTTCCAGTGACTAGGAAGTCATGAGGCATTTCTTTCTGTGGTTTGGCAGCTCTCGTTGTTAGAAAGATTTTCTTTTTATTTCCTCATTTAAATAAAAGAATTTAAATGAAATGAAGTAAGAAACAAATTTGTCAGTAAGATAATGTTAGGCTGGTGGGGTATTGAAAAGAATATGATTTTGGAACTGGGTCAGAAAAAATCATTGGAATAATTTTTAAAATTTTACTTAAATGTATAGCACATTTGGTTAAAGGTAAGTATGAAGTGTATTATATTAATTTAAGATTTTTTTTTCAGCAATGGCGCCTGATTCCTTACTTGGCAGCTGCGTATGCCTTAGATCATTTTGCAAAAACTTTGTTCGAGGACATGATAGAATTTCAAAAAGGCCTTTTACAAAATGATAAAAGTATTAGACAGGTAAGATGATACCAAATATTTTTTGGCATGCTTATAGTTGATAAAGTGATACTAGTTAAATAACTATTTTATGTCCAATAAAGACACAGTACCCTTTTAGCTCAAAACAGTATTAAACTTTTTTTTCATAGAGTTAGTGTTTAAGAAATATTTTGAGTTGTGGTGCATCATTGTATTGATAAAAATAGTAAGTCTTTCAGAGTTGATTCCCATTATAGTATTGTTATTACTATGTACACTGTTCTTTATTTGCTCACATCATTTTGCATCAATTCATATAAATCTTTTAATGTTATGTTGAAACCATCTCTTCCATCATTTTTATAGTACAGCTTGTTCAACCTTTCCCTCAAATAATAGCATCCTCTCAATTTCTAACTCTATCTCTACAAAAAAAAAATGCTATAAGTATTTTGGTACAAATAGGTCTTTTCCCTTTTTTTTTTATCTTATCAGGATATAAACCCAGAAGTATATTATTGTTGGGTCAAAGGAGAAGCAGTTTTATAGTCTTTAGAGATAGTTCCAAATTGTTCTCCAAAATGGTTGGATCAGTTCACAACTCTACTAACTTTGTATTAGTGTTCCTATTTTTCCACTCTCTCAGAAAAACTTTTGCAATTTTTGTTAATTTCTTCTACAGTTATAGTTGGTTCATAGAATTAAATATTTCATCATCAAAATTGTAAGGTTGAAGAAGTATTAGAATGATGTGCCAGAAACAGCACTGCATTAGCAACCAAAAAACTTTGGTTCTAGTTCTCTGCCACTGGCAGCTTTGTGCCCACTTCTTTCTGAGATGACTCACTTCCTCTGTAAAATGAGGTGCTAGATTTAATGATCTCTAAGTTCTCCGCTTGTCAACTCAATATTTCTTTTTCTAATGGGTATCCCTCTGGCTTTTTTTTCTGATACAGCAAATGGTTCTCAACTTATAATCTGACTTATTCATCATTTCTATTCCATTAACTATAAATAATGAGGACATTTAGGATAATACCAACAGTAATCATAATAATATTATCTTACATATATGTAGAGTACTCCAACATTTGCAAAATTCATGGGAACCCCATGAGACAGGAAATGTAAATATTATCTCTTTTTTTCATTTGAGAAACTGAGGTTCCCAAAACTAAAGGTATTTGCCATTAGTCACACAGATTAGTGTCAGAGCAAGTACTTGATCTCAGGTTTTCTTTCTGATTTCCAAATTCAGCTATACCATATGCATAATTTAATATACCATTAATTTCCTACATATAATTTTGAAAAATAATTGTTGTTTGATAAGATGAGCCTTCTTTGGAATATTATGGTGTTTTGAGGATTTAAAAACCTTCTATTTAATCCTTTCTTTTTAAGGCTGAACTTGGATATGAAGTTCATGCATTAGCATCTGCTGGCAAACCTCTAGCTTCCTGGACTGCCCAGCAAGGAGCTCAGGAATGTCGAGAAGCTTGTGGAGGGCATGGTTATTTGTCCAGTAAGTGTGAAGATAGTCTTCTCTTTTGCCTCTAGTTCTACCATTTAACTTTGGATACCTTAAGACCCTTTATTCTGAACTGAAGATAATAATGCATTACATAGAATCTGTGAGAAGCAAAGCAATACAGCATTTCAAGAGGAACTCAACGTCAATCAATTTGAATTCTGACTTTTCTTTTGACTGCTTGGGTAAGTTCATTGACGGGATTCTCTCAGTGGGGAGAGAAAGTGGTACAGTGACTCCCACTGACTTGGGGGAATCAGAATCCCTGAGTTCTAATCCTGGTTATACCTAACTTGCTATTATGTAATTATGGACTGGTTATTTAATTCCTTCACATACCCAATTTCTCATCTGTAAAATGAGGAGGCAAGATCCCTTAAGACAAATGTTTTGTGAGTTTAAAAATCGGTACAATTAGGAACATTATGTTTAAAAAAGCATTTTAAAATACTCCATTTTGACAACTCAGATACTGATTTTACTGGTAAACATTTCAGAAATGAAAATACATATATTTCAATCTTTTTTAGTCCTTCAAGTTTTTGTATTAGCAAAAATTTGATAGATCAACTGCCTCTTGCACCTTTCTCATAAACTTTTCAAATGATCAGAAATGTAAACGCTTTCAGTGATAAATCTCTTTGTTTAAGGATATCCCAGTGATACAAAGGTCTCCTCTTCTTTCTATTCAGTGGTATTTTACAGCAAAGCAATAATTCATATTTTTATAGATTTTGAAGTTTGCCAGGTACTTCTCCTTATTTAATGCCTTTGTCTTTGTATCAGCACAATCCTCTAGAAAATGAACCCATTCTGTGACAAAGAAAAGCAATTGAACAAGGACCATCAGATAAAGTAGATAGTCAGGTGTCTGTTTAATGCCATGACAAAAGAAATATATTTACTATCTCTTCAGTACCTTCACTGGTTTTTCCATTTCTTGGAGCTCAATTTCTTTTTGGCATTTTAAAAAAATATATCTTCTTGTAATGATTATGCCAACATTTGTCAAATTATGGAGAAAGCAAGGGAGTTCTAGAAAAAATATATATTTCTGCTTCATTGACTACATTAAAGTTTTTGATTATGTGGATCAAATGTGACAAGTCCTTGAAGAGCTGGGAGTATCAGATAATCTTATTTGTATCCTGAGGATCCTGTATGTAGGTAATGGAACAAGATGCAACAACTAGAACTGAGCATGTAACAGCTGATTGATTTAAGAATAAAAAAGGAGGCGGAGTCAAGATGGCAGAGATGATACACATTTCTCTCTGACCTTCTTTACAAGCCTCACAATGATTATGAAATCCGGCCTCTGAATTAGCTCTGGATGGGCAAAACCCACAAATATTGGGAGTGCAACAAATTATCAGCAGAAGGTAATTTCAAAGATTGCAAAAAAAAAAAAAAAAAAAAAGATCTGTTTCAACTGGAAACAGGAGGAAGGTAGCCAGGGCAGCCAGTATAAATGCTAGCGCAGATAGCTCAGTGTCCCCCACAGAGAATTTGCAGGAGGAAACATACCAGAAAAGATCTCTTTCAATCAGAAATGGGAGAGAGGCAGCAAAGCACAACAGCTGACCACAAACACCAGCACAGACAGGGCAGAGCCTGGGGCAGAGCAGTCTCAGGGTGATGGTATGACCTACATGGGGCAGAGAGTTTGCAGGAGGAAGAGGACCAGAGAAGGTCTATTTCAGTCGTAAGCAGGAGAGACACAGTGAGCCCTGGGTAGCTGACCACAAACGCCAACACAGACAGCTCAGAGTCTGGGAACAATGCAGTCTCAGGGTGGTTGAGCAGACTCAGACCACAAACACCTGGGCAGACAGCACAGAGCCCTGGGGCATTGCTGATGACTCCACGTGGCTGAGCAAGGACCAGGAGTGAATCGGCACTGACCCAGTGCAGTGGTTGCTTGGAAACCTCTCCTGCCCTAAAAGCAGACCTTAACTAACTTTTTAAAAATGATCAAAAAGGTAAAGAGGATTCTAAAAATTGACAGCTTTTATGGTGAAAGAGAATAAGAGATTTCAAACCCTGAGGAGACTAAAGGCAGATTGTCTCCAGATGAAGCTCTAAAAGGTGAAATAACCTGGTCCCCATCATACAAGGCTCTCCTAGAAGAACTTAAACGGGATCTTAAAAGAGAGCTAGAAGAAAAATGAAAGCCTTATCAGAGAGTTTAGAAAAGACAACACAAAATAGACATAATGAAATGGAAAAAGCATATAATTCATTAAAAGATAGATTTGATAAACTAGAAAAAGAAAGCAACTCCCAGAAAAACAGAATTTGTGAAACAGAAAAAGAAAATATCTTCTTAAAAAACAAAATTTGTGAAATGGAAAAAGAAAATAATTCTTTAAAAAACAGAATTTGTGAAATGGAAAAAAAATCCATAGAACAAAACAGCTCATTCAAAAATTCAATTGGATATATACAAAAAGAAGTGAAAAAAGTAAATGAAGAAAATAATACACTAAAATTCAGAATTGGAGAAATGGAAATGAAGGACTCAATAAGGCAACAAGAATCCATCAAGCAAAACCAAAAAAAAAAAAAAAACTATAAAATACCTAATGGGGAAAACAGCTGACCTGGAAAATAGATCTAGGAGAGACAATCTAAGGATTATTGGACTCCCTGAAATACATGATGAAAAAAAGATCTTAGACACTATTTTTCAGGGAATAATCAAAGAAAACTGCCAGGATGTCATAGAAACAGAAGGTAAAATAGACATTGAAAGAATTCATTGATCAGCTACAGAAAGCGATCCCAAAATTAAAACTTCAAGAAATATTGTGGCTAAATCCCAGAACTATCAGACCAAGGAAAAATTACTATAAGCAGCCAGGAAAAAAAAAAACAATTCAAATACCAAGGAGCCACAATTAGGATCACTCAGGATCTAGCAGCTTCCACATTAAAGGATCAAACTGCCTGGAATAGATATTCTGAAACGCAAAGGAACTTGGTATGTAGCCAAGAATAACTTACCCAGCCAAACTGAGCCTTTTCTTCCAGGGAAAAAGATAGACATTCAATGAAATATGTGAATTCCATTTATTCTGATGAAAAAAAAAAACAGAGCTAAACAAAAAGTTTGACCTCGAAATATAGGACTCAAGAGAAGCATAAAAAGATAAAAAGAAATCCTGAGAAGTGTATTTCTATTATGGGTATACAAAAAGAGTACATGTGTACTTTGGTTTACTATTATAATATGCAAAAAGGATCTAGAGGTGGAAAGGAAATTGTACCAGAAAAAAAGGGAAAAGTAGAGGTACTACATCTTATAAAAAGGCAAAGGAAATGAATTATATCTGAGAGATAGAACAGAGGGAGATAATAAAGTGTAAATCTTACTCTCATCAGAATTTGGCTCAAAGAGAAAATATTAGAAATATTTGATTTACAGAGAAACTTCTCCCACCTCATTGAAAAGTGGGAGGGGAAAAGGGAAAAGGGAAGGGGTAGGATAAATAGAAGGGAATTCAAAAATTGAAAAGGAAATTTGTTTGTTTGTTTGTTTGTTTTGTTTTACTTCAGTTTTTTTTTATTATAACTTTTTATTGACAGAACATATGCCTGGATACTTTTTTACAACATTATCCCTTGCACTAACTTCTGTTCCGACTTTTCCCTTCTCTCCCTTCACTAGATGGCAAGCAGTCTTATACAAGTTAAATATGTTCTAGTATATCCTAGATACAATATATATGTGCAGAACCGAACAGTTCTTTTGTTGCACAGGGAGAATTGGATTCAGAAGGTAAAAAGTAACCTAGGAAGAAAAACAGAAATACAAACAGTTTACACTCATTTCCCAGTGTTCCTTCTCTGGATATAGCTGCTTCTGTCCATCATTGATTAATTGGAAATGAGTTAGATCTTCTCTTTGTCAAAGATATCCACTTCCATCAGAATACATCCTCATACAGTATTGTTGTTGAAGTATATAATGATCACCTAATTCTGCTCATTTCACTTAGCATCAGTTCATGTAACTCTCTCCAAGCCTCTCTGTACTTATCTTGTTGGTCATTTCTTACAGAACAATAATGTTCCATAACATTCATATATCACAATTTACCCAACCATTCTCCAATTGATGGGCATCAATCATTTTCCAGTTTCTAGCCACTACAAAAAGGGCTGCCACAAACATTTTGGCACATACAGATGATCCCTCTCCCTTCTTTAGTAATTCTTTGGGATATAAACCCAGTATAGCACTGCTGGATCAAAGGGTATGCACAGTTTGATAACTTTTGGGGCATAATTCCAGATTGCTCTCCAGAATGATTGGATTCATTCACAACTCCACCAACAATGCATCACTGTCCCAGTTTTCCCGCATCCCCTCCAACATTCATCATTATTTTTCCTGTCATCTTAGCCAATCTGACAGGTGTGTAGTGGTATCTCAGAGTTATCTTAATTTGCATTTCTCTAATCAATAGTGATTTGGAACACTTTCATATGAGTGGAAATAGTTTCAATTTCATCATCTGAAAATTGTCTGTTCATATCCTTTGACCATTTATCAATTGGAGAATGGCTTGATTTCTTATAAATTAGAGTCAATTCTCTATATATTTTGGAAACAAGGCCTTTATCAGAACCTTTAACTGTAAAAATGTTTTCCCAATTTGTTGCTTCCCTTCTGATTTTGTTTGCATTAGTTTTGTTTGTACAAAGGCTTTTTAATTTGATGTAATCAAAATTTCTGTTTTGTGATCAATAATGATCTGTAGCTCTTCTTTGGTCATAAATTCCTTCCTCCTCCATAGGTCTGAGAGGTAAACTATCCTATGTTCCTCTAATTTATTTATGATCTTGTTCTTTATGCCTAAATCATGGACCCATTTTGATCTTATCTTGGTATATGGTGTTAAGTATGGGTCCATGCCTAATTTCTGCCATACTAATTTCCAGTTTTCCCAGCAGTTTTTGTCAAATAATGAATTCTTATCCCATAAGTTGGGATCTTTGGGTTTGTCAAATACTAGATTGCTATAGTTATCGACTATTTTGTCTTGTGAACCTAACTATTCCACTGATCAACTAATTTATTTCTTAGCCAATACCAATGGTTTTGGTGACTGCTGCTTTATAATATAGTTTTAGATCAGGTACGGCTAGGCCACCTTCATTTGATTTTTTTTTCCATTAGTTCCCTTGAAATTCTCAACCTTTTGCTCTTCCATATGAATTTTGTTGTTATTTTTTTTAGGTCATTAAAATAGTTTCTTGGGAGTCTGATTGGTATGGCACTAAATAACTAGATTAGTTTAGGGAGTATTGTCATCTTTATTATATTTGCTCAGCCTATCCAACAGCACTTAATATTTTTCCACTTATTTAAATCTGACTTTATTTGTGTGGAAAGTGTTTTGTAATTTTGCTCATATAATTCCTGACTTCCCTTTGGTAGATGAATTCCCAAATATTTTATGTTATCAACAGTTATTTTGAATGGAATTTCTCTTTGTATCTCTTGCTATTGGATTTTGTTGATGAAAGGAAAATGTTTAAGAAAAGGGAAGGGACTCTAAGGGCATCCTAAAGAGAGAGAGCTGTGTGAGGCAAGCGGTGCTCATAAGTTTAATACTGGGGAGGTGGGTAATGGGAAAAGGAAAGAGAAGAGCATAATCCGGGGTTAACAAGATGGCATGAAATACAGAATTAGTAATTTTAACCATAAATGTGAATGGGGTAAACTCTCCTATAAAGTGGAGGCGGATAGCAGACTAGGCTAAAAGCCAGAATCCTACAATATGTTGTTTACAGGAAACATATTGAAGCAAGGTGATACATACAAAGTAAAGGTAAAGGCTGGAGCAGAATTTACAATGCTTCAAGTGAAGTCAAAAAAGCAGGGTAGCCATTCTGATCTCAAATCAAACAAAAGAAAAAAATTGATCTAATTAAAAGAGATAAAGAAGGGCACTATATCTTGCTAAAGGGTAGCATAGATAATGAAGCAATATCAGTGCTAAACATATATGCACCAAGTGGTATAACATTTAAATTCCTAAAGAAGAAGTTAAGAGAGCTGCAAGAAGAAATAGACAGCAAAACTACAGTAGTGGGAGATCTCAATCTTGTATTCTCAGAACTAGATAAATGAAACCATAAAATAAATAAGAAAGAAGTTAAAGGGGTAAATAGAACACTAGAAAAGTTAGGTATGACACATCTTTGGAGAAAACTAAATGGAGACAGAAAGGAGTACACTTTCTTTTCAGCAGTTCATGGAACATATATAAAAATTGACCATATATTAGGACATAAAAACCTCAAACCCAAATGCAGTAAGGCAGAAATAGTAAATGCATCCTTTCAGACCATGATGAAATGAAAATTACATTCAATAAAAAGCCAGGGGAAAATAGACCAAAAAATAATTGGAAATTAAATAATTTCATCCTAAAGAATGAGGTGAAACAGCAAATCATAGACACAATTAATAATTTCACCCAAGAGAATGACAATAATGAGACAGCATACCAAAATGTGTGGGATGCAGCCAAAGCAGTAATAAGGGGAAATTTTATGTCTAGAGACCTAGTTGAATAAAATAGAGAAAGAGAAAATCAATGAATTAGACTTGCACCTAAAAAAAGCTAGAAAAAGAGCAAATTAAAAAACCCCCATCAAACACTAAACTTGAAATTCTAAAAATAAAAGGAGGAATTAATAAAATGGAAAGTAAAAACTATTGAATTAATAAATAAAATGAAGTTGGTTCTATGAAAAAGCCAAAAATAGATAAACTCTTGGTAATTTTGATTAGAAAAAGGAAAGAGGAAAATCAAATGAAAAGGGAGAACTTGCCACTAATGAAGAGGAAATTAGAGATAATTAGGAGTTACTTTGCCTGACTTTATGCCATAACTTTGATAACTTAAATGAAATAGGTGAATACCTTCAAAAATATAGTTGCCCAGCTTAACAGAGGAAGAAGTAAATTGGTTAAATAGTCCCACTTTAGAAAAAAAAATAGAACAAGCTATTAATCAATTCCTTAAGAAAAAATCCCCAGGACCAGATGGATTTACATGTGAATTCTACCAAACATTTAAAGAACAATTAACTCCAGTGCTATGAAAAAATAAGGAATGAAGGAATCATACCAAATTCCTTTTATAACAAAGAAATCGTACTCATACCTAAAGCAGGAAGGATGAAAACACAGACAAAAAAGAAAATTATAGACCAATCTCCATAATGAACATTGATGCAAAAATCTTAAATAAAATATTAGCAAAGAGATTACAGAAAATCATCCTCAGGATAATACACCATGACCAAGTAGAATTTATACCAGGAATGCAGAACTGATTCAATATTAGGAAAACTATTAATATAATTGACTATATCAATAACCAAATTAACAAAAAAAATGATTATCTCAATAGATGCAGAAAAAGCATTTGATAAAATCCAGCACCTGTTCCTATTAAAAACACTAGAGAGTATATAAATAAATGGACTTTTCCTTAAAATAGTCAGTAGCATTTATTTAAAACCATAAGTAAGCATCATATGTAATAGTGATAAACTGGAACCATTCCCAATAAAATCAGGAGTGAAACAAGGTTGCCCATTATTACTATTACTATTCAATACTGTATTAGAAATGCTAGCTTTGGCAATAAAAAAGAAAAAGAGATTAAAGGAATTATAGTAGGTAATGAGGAAACCAAATTATCACTCTTTGCAGATGATATGATGGTATACTTAGAGAAGCCCAGAGATTCTACTAAAAGGCTATTAGAAATAATCCACAACTTTAGCAAAGTTGCAGGATACAAATAAATCCACCCAAATCATCAGCATTTTTATACATCACTAACAAAATCCAACAACAAGAGATACAAAGAGAAAGCCCATTTAAAATAACTGTCAATAATATAAAATATTTGGGAATCTATCTGCCAAGGGAAAATCAAAAACTATATGAGCAAAACTACAAAACACTTTCCACACAAATAGTCAGAGCTAAACAATTGGAAAAAATATTAAGTGCTCATGGATAGGTCAAGCGAATGTAATAAAGATGACAATACTACCTAAAGTAATCTAGTTATTTAGTGCTATACCAATCAGACTCCCAAGAAAGTATTTTAATTACCTAGGAAAAATAACAACAAAATTCATCTGGAAGGACAAAAGGTCAAGAATTTCAAGGGAATTAATGAAAAAAAAAATCAAATTAAGTTGGCCTAGCTGTTCCTGCTCTAAATCTATATTATAAAGCAGCAGTCACCAATACTATTTGGTGGTCTAAGAAATAACTAGTTGATCAGTGGAATAGGTTAAGTTCACAGGACAAAATAGTCAATAACTATAGCAATCTAGTGTTTGCCAAAAGCAAAGACCCCAACTTTGGGGATAAGAATGTAGTATTTGACAAAAACTGCTGGGAAAATTGGAAATTATAATGGCAGAAACTAGGCATTGACCCACACTTACCACCATACAAAAAGATAAGATCAAAATGGGTTCATGATTTAGGCATAAAGAATGAGATTACAAACAAATTAGAAGAACATAGGATCATGTATCTCTCATACCTTTGGAGGAGGAAGGAATTTGTTTCCAAAGAAGAACTAGAGATCATTATTGATCACAAAATGGAAAATTTTGTTTATATCAAGTTAAAAAGCTTTTGTACAAACAAAACTAATGCAGACAAGATTAGAAGGGAAGCAATAAACTGGGAAAACATCTTTACAGTTAAAGATTCTGATAAAAGCCTAATTTCCAAAATACATAGAGAACTGACTCAAATTTATAAGAAATCAACTCATTCTCCAATTGATAAGTGGTCAAAGGATATGAACCAGACAATTTTCAGATGATGAAATTGAAACTATTTCTACCCATATGACAAGGTATTCCAAATCATTATTGATCAGAGAAATGCAAATTAACATAACTCTGAGATACCACTATAAACCTGTCAGATTGGCTAGAATGACAGAAAAAGATAATGACAAATATTGGAAGGGATGTGTGGGAAACTGGGACACTGATGGATTGTTGGTAGAGTTGTGAATGGATCCAACCATTCTGGAGATCAATTTATTGTCAAAACTGTGCATACTCTTTGATTCAGCAGTGTTACTACTGGGTTTATATCCCAAAGAGATATTAAAGAAGGGAAAAGGGCCCATATGTGCAAAATTGTTTGTGGTCCTTCTGGTGCACTAGAAGGTCCAGCTAGAAACTGGAAAATGAATGGATACCCATCAATTGGAGAATGGTTGGGTAAATTGTGGTATGTGAATATTATGGAATATTATTGTTCTGTAAGAAATGACCAGCAGAATGAATACAGAGAGGCTTGGTGAGACTTACATGAACTGATTCTAAGCAAAAAGAGCAGAAGCAGGAGATCATTATGTACCTCAGCAAGAATCCTATATGAGGATCAATTCTGATGGAAGTGGCTCTCTTCAACAATGAGAGGATTCAAATCATTTCCAATTTTATCAGAACTGAACAGAACCAGCTACATCCAGAGAAAGAATACTGGGAAATGAGTGTGGACTACAACATAGCATTTATACTCTTTCTGTTATTGTTTGCTTTCATTTTTGTTTTTCTTCCAGGTTATTTTTAACCTTCTTTCTAAATTTGATTTTTCTTGTGTAGCAAGACAACTGTATAAATATGTATACATATATTGTATGTAACATATGCTTAAATATATTTAACATGTATGGGACTACCTGCCATCTAGGGGAGGGGATGGTGGGAAGGAGGGGAAAAGTTGGAACAAAGTTTTTGTAAGGGTCAATTTTGAAAAATTACCCATGCATATGTTTTTCAATAAAAAGTTATAATAAAAAAAGAATGAAAAAGGAATACAACAAAGCTCTATATTATTACCTTATTTATTTAACTTATATGCAGAGTATCTCATGAAAAATGCTAGGGTGAATGAATCAAAATCTCACTTTAAAGTTGCTGGGAGAAATATCATCAATCTCAGATATGTAGATGATACCACTCTGATGGTAGGAAATAAAGATGAATTAAGAAGCCTGTTGATGAGGGTGAAAGAGAAGTGTAAAAGTTGTTTTAAAGCTTAATACTTAAAAAAAAACTGAGATCATGTCATTTGGTCCCTTTACTTCCTGACAAGTAGAGAGAGAAAAAATGGAAGCAGTGTCAAATTTTGAAATCTTAGGCTTAAAGACCATTACAGAAGATGGCTGTAGCCTGAAATCAGTGGACTCCTGCTTCTTTTGGAAGAAAAACTGTGGCAAATCTGGACAGAATATTAAAAAGACATGATCTTTCTGATCCAGGTCTATATACTCAAAGCTTTGGGAATATTTTAGTAGTAATGTATGGCTGTGAAAGTTGGACTATAATGAGAGCTGAGTGCTGTAGAATTGACACTTGAACTATACTAGAGAAGATTTTTGACTCAGAGTACCTTGGTCACCAAGGAGATCAAATCAATCAATAGTTTAAAAAATGAATTCAGACTATTCAATGGATAAGAAATATTGAAGCTAAAGCTGCAATACTTTGGCCATATAACAAGAATACAGAACTCACTGGAAAAGGCCTGAAAGTTTTGCAAGAGTGAAAGCAGAAGGAGAAGGGGACAGCATCAGACTTTGAAGGCAGAAGGACCTGATGGCTGTCCTCCATAGGGTCACAAAGAGTTCAACATGACCCAATGATTTTGTCTGTTCTTCTCTTGATTCTGTTTATTTTGTGCTCTATTAGTTCATATGGACATTTCCATGTGAGGCTGAATACTTCATATTAATCATTTCTAATTGTACAATAACACTATATCATATTTATCTAGCATAATTTGGTTTGTTTTTTTCCCTAGCCATTCACTAATTCTGTGAGCATCTACTTTGTTTCTATTTCTTTGCTACACAATAAAAGAAATGCTGCTATACATATTTCAGAAACATTTGGTTTTATCTTTGACTTCCTTCCGGTGTAAACTTAATAGTGGGACTGCCAAATTAAAGGATATGGACAGTTTAGTCACTTTTCTTGCATAATTTCAAAATGAATTCTAGGACACCAATAGTATATCATTGTGCCTGCTTTCCCACAACCTCTTCAGTATTGATTAATCCCATATTTTTTTCCTCCTTGCCAATTTGCAAAGAGTGAGGTGAAACTTCTGAACTACTCAATTTGCATTTTTCTTACCACTGATGGTTTAGAGAATGTTTCTTATAGTCTCCTGTAGTTTGCAGTTCTTCTTTTAATCTTTTGAAAGGAATGGCTTTTGGCATTATGTGCTTGTATATCAATTACATAAATATTTTGGACATTAGGTTTTTCATTGATATTTAATGCACATGTTTTCTATATTCTCACATTTTTCTTCTACTTCTTTATTGATTTTGCTTGTGAAAAAATTTGTAATTTTATACAACCAAAATAGTGGGTTTTTTAAAAATCTTTTATGATCTCTTCTATCCCTTGTTTTGTTAAGAAATGTCCCCTTAACCATGGTTGTTAAAGTAGTTGATTTCTTTCATTTTGAACTTTGATTTTGAACTTACTGTGGTATATGGTGTATGATACTAGTCTAATACTTCTTTTTCACAAACTGCTTTCCTGTTTTCCAAGTAGAAAAGGGAATCTTGCTCCAATTCCCACTGCCATAATTTAGTTCCTTGAGATCATCAAACACTGGTCTAACGTTTTTATCACTTCATTTTTTTGCTTATTTAATCTGTTCCGCTGATGAATTTTTTCTGTTTTAATCAATAACAAATGTTTTTCACTGGCTGATAATATATTTTGAAGTTTAATAATATACTGTGTCTATTCATTTATAGATTTTCTTATGATTTCTCTTGAGATTTTATACCTTTTTTATTCCAATTGGATATTGTTATGGTGCCTAGTCCCATCCCACTCTACCTTCCCCCAAAATACTCTCCACATAATTTGTTTACTTAGCATTAAATCTTTTATTTATTTATTTATTTTATAATAGCTTTTTATTTACAAGTTATATGCTGGGTAATTTTGCAGCATTGACAATTGCTAAACCTTTTGTTCTAATTTTTCCCCTCCTTTTCCTCCACCCTCTCCTTTAGATGGCAGGATGACCAATACATATTAAATATGTTAAAGTATAAATTAAATATAAAAATAAGTATACATGTCCAAACTGTTATTTTGCTGTAAGAAAAAAATCAGACTTTGAAATAGTGTACAATTATCCTGTGAAGGAAATCAAAAATGCAGGTGGGCAAAAACATAGGGATTGGGAATTTTATGTAATGGTTCTTAGTCATCTCCCAGAGTTCTTTCGCTGGGTGTAGCTGGTTCAGTTCAGTACTGCTCCATTGGAACTGATTTGGTTCATCTCATTGCTGAAGATGGCCAGGTCCATCAGAATTGATCATCATATACTATTGTTGTTGAAGTATATAATGATCTCCTGGTCCTGCTCATTTCACTCAGCATCAGTTCATGTAAGTCTCTCCAGGCTTTCTGAAATCATCCTGTTGGTCATTTCTTAACAAACAATAATATTCCATAATATTCATATACCACAATTTATTTAGCCATTCTCCAATTGATGGGCATCTACTCAGTTTCCATTAGCATTAAATCTATAAATTTATTTAAGTAGTGGTATTATTTTTGTTATATTGTCAAGGCCCAACAATAAATAATAAGTTTCTTTCCAGCTATTTGTTGTCTTCTATTTCTGGAAAGTGTGTGTTATAATTGTATGTATTTTACTTGAGTAGGCTAACTCCTAGACATTTTGTTAATTTTAAAATTATTTTGACTGTAATGAGTCCTATTATATTTTTTCCTGTTCTTTAAAAAAAGATACCATAGAGAAATACTGATAGCTTTTGTAGAGTTATATTTTTAAACCAGCAACCTTGTAGCCTCAATTGTTTTATTTTCTTCACTGCTTCTCTGTGGGTTTTTAACTACTCTTTCATGTCATTTACAAATGGGGAACAGTTTTTGTCTCTTTGTTGCAAATGTTTATTTTTTTTTCTCTTATGTTATTGCTATAGTCTTTTTCCAGAATGTGAGATAAAAGTAAGAAGAAGGGATATTCCTAACTTTACAAGCTGGCTTTACTGAGAAATCTTCTAGAGATTCTCCATTGCAAACAATGCTAGCTCTTGGTTTTAAATATAAACTTTTCAATACATTAAAGAAGGGACTTTCCATGATTGATTATGATATTAGTATTGATAAGTACTATATTATCTCAAAGGCTTTTTTCTACTTCCATTGAAGTCATCGTGTGGCTTTTTTAAATCTTTGTTGGCTAATTGCTTTCATAATGTTGAAAAACCTTGAATCCACAAAATGAATTTAACTTGGTCATGGTGAATTATTTTCTGGATAGATAAACAAACAGACAGATAGAGAGCTTCAATTTGTATTCAGATTCCTTCTCTGGGTATGGACAGGATTTTTCATCATGTCTTCAGAGTAGTAATGGATCATTGTATTGCTGAAAATAGCAATCCTTTACAACTGGTCATCCCAGAACGTTGCTATTACTTTGTATATAGTACATTTCACTTTCTTTGATCAAGTTCATGGAGGACTTTACAGAGTTTTTTTTCTTTCTGAGAGCATCCTGCTCATCATAGGAATGTTATTTCTTGATGAAAACAATAGTATTTCTGTTAGTCAAGAGGCTAAGATGAATAATTTCATATAATTTCTTCCATCTTTAAGATTTTTTACTTCCATACTCATGCTGAACTTAGAATTTTGGATCCTTAAATTATCAGTTATAATCATCTTTATTGTACTACATATCTGATACATTCCATAAGCTTTCAAAATTGTGGTTTTATTTCAGTGAATCATTTGGGTGATATTAGAAATGACAATGATCCAAACTGTACCTATGAAGGAGATAATAATGTCCTGCTTCAACAGACCAGCAATTATTTACTGAGATACTTCAGAAACAGACATCAAGGTTAGTGTTTTTAATGGAAGTAATAGCACATTGTGGAGTATCTTATTTAAACAAAGTGATTAATCTTACAGAGTATGCAAGAGTGTTTTCCTTTTATGTGCTTATTTTAAAAGGTACCTTATATTTGAGAGAAGAAAATATTATATATTTAAAACAGTGGTTCTCAAAATGAGGTCAGTAGACCTCTGAAATTCCCTGAGATCAAACCTAGGTTTATAGTGATATTAAGTGGCCCAGTGAATAGAATCATGAGAACCTACATTCAAATATGACCTCAGACACTTACTAGATGTGTGCCCCAGACATGTTACTTACCCCTAATTGCAAAAAAAAGATACCAAGATGTTATTTGCCCATTAAAATGCTCTTCCCTTTCCTAGTTACACATCTGTATGAGGCTAGATTTTCTTCATATACGTCAACCAAACCACAAATTACAGTGGATTGAATGCAGAAATAAAACAATTAGCATTTTTTGGTACTGTAAAGTATAATTTATTTTTCATAAAATTATGTTTTTGTTAATGTGTAGTGGGCTTATTGTTACTTTAAACAAAGTTAAATTAAACAAAAAATAAATTTTTTTTTACATTTTATCGATTTTAATTTCTAAAATGGTAAGTATTGACAGCTATAATCAGTGATCTGCTAGGTAAGTGTTTAATAAAAATATGCAGATTATTAACATTTCCTCCATCACTTTTTAAGTTTAGATTATCAGCAAAACAGTACACAGGCTGGATTGATAGTCTTTGCCAATATCCAAAGCATAAATATTTTCATTGAAAATTTATTATTCAGCTCTTGTGAGCCAGTATGAGCTGACTCTAGTATTCTAAACCCACATAGACACATAAATCAAAGTGTTTTGGGATTCTCAATGATTTTCAAGAGTATAAAGGTGTTCTGAAGCCAAAAGGTTTGAGAACCACTGCTTTAAAAGGTATAAATCAATATAGGTAGTGTGATGCTGTTTAAAATGTTATCCCAGAAGAAAAGAAGAGCTTGTGTTCATGGGGGCTTATTGAGCAGCATTTGGTTTTTAGAGTCTTAGGATGAGGAGGCCTGAAAGCAGCTTCTGAAAGCAGAAAAAGGCCACTGTGGGCTGGTATCCCCTCAGTGGCACATATTCTGGATCCCTGGAGGAAAGTATATTAATGACTTTGAGCAAGGAATCCAAGTGAAACCTCCAGGTGCCCCAGCAGTGCAGCCCTAGAACCTGGAACATGGGTAGTTTTTCTACATTTGCGTTACTGTGTTGTGTGATCTGTGAATTGCAGTTTTAGGCAGTGAGTATATCAATAGGTGATATATATATATCAAAAGGTGATTATGACTATCACAAGGTCATTGATGGTATCTTTTGAGTCAACTCTTCTTTCCCTTGAATGAATCTAGATCTTGGGGCTTGGAAATCAGTTGTTGCTGATCTGGAAAGAGTGCTACATTGGGATCTAAGAGAACTACATTCTACTCCTACTCTTGCTGCTAAGTAGCTGTTAGGTTGCCTAGCCTTTTTATGTCCCAGTTTCCCCACACAGAAAGTCAAGGATAGGATTAAATGACCTCTGAGAACCCTTCTGATTCTAAAATTCTATGACTATATGATTTTGTATGACTTCTAAAGTGGTAATTCTGAAAGAATAAAGCTTACCAAGGCAAGACATTCATTCAGTCAAGATTATATATTCTTAATTTGTGTTTCATTCTTTCAATAAATATGTTCAATTTTATCAGATAAAACTCGTATTAAAACTCCCCTGGAATCTATAAATTTTCTTGCAGATTTTAAAGATATTCTTGGCCAAAAATTTATGATATCCAGAGTTGAAGATTGCATGGATTCTTCAGGTAACTATTTTCTCTTATTTTTAATAGTTTTTTACTGTTCTCTTGTATCTTGCATTAATCATATCTTACATTATTATAATCACAAAATTCACTGCATATTTAAACATCAAGAAAATAATTGTAGATTATTTAATTTAGGGCATGATTCAGAATGTAGGGTTTTATTTCGTGAAAACTTCATATTTTATCGAAAAAAGTGCTGGACTTGGAATCAAAAGATGAGTTTGAATTTTTTTCTCAGTCTTCTTACAAGCAATTTGATCCTAGGTGTCCCTTTTTCTCTCTAAGGCTCAGGTTCCTATTCTGTCAAAGAGATATACTACTTGCCCCATAGAACTTTTAGAAGAAAAGCACTTTGAAAACTTTAAATTTCTATAAAACTAGGAATTATTATTATTCACTTGTATTATTTCTTTTCTTTTTGATATGTCATGGGGTTCTCAACTAAGCCAGTGGTGAACTACCCAACAAGTTCAGATTTTTAAGAATATGACATTACAAAGTAAACTTTATTTGGACATAGGCTTTCCCTTTGCTTGCAATCGTTAATCAGCTTTTCATGGTCGAATGACTGGCAAGCTCACAGGATCTCTCTGTGTCCAAGCATCCCAAGTTTATTTTACCACCAACTACTACTCAGACTGTTCTGCTTGTCATCTGTGTATCTCTAAATGAATTAACTGAGGGATCACTAAGAATTTGGGGTTTTATCCTAAAAAATTCAGGCTGTATCCTATTATCTGTGTTGTGCCATTGAAAGCTTTGAAGAGAATTGATTTGATCCCTCAGGAATATTAGTTTGGTGACAGGTACAGAGTAGATTAGAGAAGCAGGGAACTCAGCTGAAGCTAATGATATAGTTGAGATGGTATGAAACTTCTTTTGAGATGTGTCAATGTGTCCTTCTGGGTATTATGGAGAAAATATTACATGCTCTCTCTTGCTGTCTCATAGTTACTACATATTTCAAAGATGTATAAATTCACAAACTCACAGCAGCTTTTGCTTCTTATGAAATGTGAATAATGTGAAATAAGAATAAACTATGGAGGACCTAGGACTAAATTGCTGAAGCAGTAAAGCCACCCATTGTTATCAGTTCATTGGTTAACATTCATTGTCTTATAGTAGTCACCTTGACATCTCAGGGAAACATTTCAAGGAAAACTCATTTTGTAAAAATTGTTTGCTGTTGAAAAAAAAAAAGGCATCATCTCTCTAGATTGTGTTGGAAAGGAAGTTAACATATTGAGCCAAAACCTTGGCCTCGGAAAAATTTTGATCATTTAATCCTGAATCTCTGCACTGACTAAATAAGTTTTGTCTCATCTGGATTTATATTAAAGATTATAATTCATGTAGAACCATGATGCTCCACAGGAACTGAGTGACCCCAAACCATCCACAATTAATTCAATCTGTTAGATTAAAAAAATTGATCAAGCTTGGTGAACCCATTTTATCAAGGATAAATCTTTATTTTGGGGAAAGCATATTTAAACTGTCTGTTTTATGCATTAGTTTAGTATTTATTGCATTGAAAACATAATTTACTCCATATATTCTATGTGAAAGAATTTTATTTATTTTCGAAAAGTGATTCATGTATTCCCCTTTTATATTTGGATTCTAGGCTGCTCATTGCTGCCAAGGTCCATTCTCATAAACTGTCAGTATTCTCTGTCATGGTATATCCCTGAGAATCATGGACTACCAAGATCTCATAAGAATCAGAATTAGAGATGGCACAAAGTACAGTAGAGAAATAAATTTCAGGTGTACCATAAGTACACTAAAATATATTATTAATGGCAACTTGCCAGAAGTAAAAAATATGACCAAAGACATGTATGACCTCTTTTTATATCCCCAGCACTTAGCACAGTGTGGGTGCTTAATATATTTAATTGTGATCCATAAAGGAAATGGGTGAAGTTGAATTAGCCACAGCATCCCCAAATATTAAAAAACCTAGAAAAAGTCTCCAAAACCCTAGGTGATCCTTAATTGAAGTTGTGCTAAGGCTACCATAAAATCACACTATTCCTAATTGTAAAGACACTAAAAAGGCCATATCAGTTTCCATAGAGTGTATGAATTCTTTCTAGCATCGCTTAGAGATGCCATCCTGGTTCTCATTGAAGGCCTCCACTAATGGAGTTCACTGTTTCTTGAGGGAGCTAATTTCCATTTTGAGATGGTTCAGAATGTTCAGAAATTCTTTCTTCTATTGTGCCAAATTCTGTCTCCCTGTAACTTTTAACCATTGGTCCTAATTCTGCTTTCAAGAGGCAAGAAAAATAAATCTGTTCAGTCCTTCACAAACCAGCACTGGAAATATCTGAAGATTGTAATCGTCACCCCTTCCCCACTCTTCAAAAGTCTTTTCTTGTCCAGACAAAATATTCCAGATTTCTTTAACTATTCCTAACATGGTTTTTAGTTCTGTACTCATCCTGAATATATGCTAGTTTATTAATGAATATATTTACAACCTTGTCTGAGGAAAGTAGTGATAAAGTCAAAAAAGTTTTACCAAGTAATTAGCTTAAGATGTGTTTATTGCATTTTGGAGCAAGGTGACTGGTTTTTTTTTTTCATTTCATCCATTATTTTTGGTTCATTTGGTTTATTTCATCATGTATTTGATGTACAATTGCAGTCAGCATCAGCTGATACTTATCAACTGTATGTAGGCAAGAAAGCCAGAGAAGCACTTGGCTCTTAACAGTCCTTGAGCAGAAAGAATATTAACTCCCCACTTGCCTGGAGAGTCATGTGTGTTCTTACTGCTAACTATGTTGGATTCCAAATGTTTTTCATTCCAACTCACCTGATTGGATGATGCATCAAGTTGGATCATCTCAGCATTCTGTACTTAAACGTTTCCCTGTCCCACCCTAAGTGGAATGAATGATACCCAGGAAAAGATCACAGACCATGGAAAGCCCAAATGCTGATGGCTGGGGCTGGATGGGACTACAGATTGTCCCATCCAAACCCCTTGTTTTCTGTATGTAGGAACTGTGTCCTGGAGGGGTGAAGTGACTGGTCAGAAGCTATGATTCCAAGTCTTATAATTTGAAAAGTCGATTTCTGCTGTATTGGCCTGGGGACCTTCCTTATCACTTCTCAACTGTGTCTCCTCTGCAGACCATGGCTTTGTTTTTCTTCCAAACTATTCTTAGCCATTCACACTACTACATGCAACTCTCTAAATAATCTATAGTCTATAGTCTATAAAAATGTAATAATGAGAGTCAAGATAAAGTTAGACATTTGTCAGCAAGAGTATTCTCAGTGTAAGAGAGTGGAATAACTCATATTTGAATATGTCTATTTTTGTGTCTTTATTGGAATTTGTTTTAAGCTGATTTTCAGTATGAAAATACCAAATAGAATAGCACCTCTCAAAAACTAGCATGAATTTCAATTCAACTCCACCTGAAAATTATTAGTTCAGGGCCTACTATGTACAAGGTCCAATAGAGATTATTGGGGATGCAAAGAGTTTAATTAGTGAGACAAAACATGGACCCAGACAACGAGACAAGATAGAATTTAATAAGAACAAATGGAAACTCAAAAGATTGTAGGAAAATGGAGGAGTAGTTTGAGATTTGGAGGTTCAGTAAAGGCACCACAAAGATTTCAATCACTGCACATCTTCAATCAGGGAATATTCTAGGCATGGAGAAAAAACTACACAGATTCATGGAAGCAGGGAAACACTGGTTAATGTCAGGAAATAGCTAGTAGTTGAATGTGAAAATAAGGCTAGAAATGAAGTACAGAATCAGATTGTGAGGGTATTAAATGCAAGAGTAAAGACTTTGTGTTTATCTTATAGACAACAGATACATCTAATTCATCTAGTAGGACAATTATTTGTCAACCCCAGAAGGATAATTTAGAGAGGGGAGGAACCAAAGACAAGAGCAGCCATCAACTGTTCATCAAGAGTTCTGGTAAGGTATCTAAGTGCAGATTCTGGTACATTCTTGGGATTATACTCAAGCTTAGGAGAGATTGGGACTGAGTATACAGATTTAGGAGTCATCTCCAGAGAGGTGATACTTGAAATCATAGGAATGAATGAAATCACCCTCTGTGGACAAGAAGACTAAGGACAAAATCTTGAAAGCATTTTTTAAAGTAGCTACTGTGTGTAAAAAGCTACTCGGGGAGGAACAGTCATGAAAGTTTGAGAGTCTGTAACTCCTGCCCTCAAAGGGCTGACAGTCTAGTAAAAGGATATGCACAGAAATAACTATATTACCGGTTTATGGGTAGGAATAGTCAAATAGAATGATGTAGGGGCTTCAAGCCTCACATAACCTTAGAGTTGAAAGAGTCTTAGGGATCATATAGTGTAACTGCATATGAACAAAAATCCCTTCAACAGTATTTTCCAAAGAGTGACCATCTCTACCTGATGCTCAGAAAGGGAAAGAAACACACACACACATACATACACACACACCCCACCACCAGTTATTGAATAACAACATATAAGTGCTGAAGGCATTGGACTCGATCCTTTTTTCCTAGCTCTAACATTCTACCATTCTGTGATTTCCATTTTAAGACTTCCGGGGCAGCAGTTGAGAAACAGCACATGTTGTGGAATGGTCTCATAGTTAGTGGATCACCATGCAGCTGTTATTTCTGATTTGTTGAAAAATGGAATTGGCAAACAAACAGTTTTGTGCTGTTGGCAGATTCCTTGAAATACTTGACTGCATGGAAAATATTACCGTCCTCTTAATGCCAATCTTGTATTCATTTTTATGAGAACTGACCATCAGAGGAAGAATTTAAGACAATGAGACATAAAAGAATATAAAAATAATTTTGTGGAAATGTCAACAGATATGAATGTTCCCCAGATTACTACTACACCAGAAATATAACAGGTTTTTTAATGTTCTAATAATAAACATTCTAGTTGGTAAAACTGAGTTTGTTCAAAATAAATTTTACAAGAATTTAGAATCTTTATTTCTGTGACTGAGAATAAAAGGTATTCTACAGCATTTTTTAAGAGGAAAAATGCCCTTAAAAAAACTAATTAATGTAGCTCTTTCTCAATGCCCATGGCATCGAGGGCCATCTCCAGTTGGCCAGATCTATATCTTATCACTGAACCCTTATGGCTCTGAAGGGGAAAGTGAGGCAGGTGATCTTGCCCAGCCCCACTTCAATTCAGTTAAATTCATTTGCATGCCATGGCATCCCCTCCTTCAAGAAGGAAGGACAAACAACAACAATCCTTTTTGACCTCTTAGCAGCTTTTGATATGATGGGCCAGCTCCTCTTAGACACTCTGTGTTCTCTGGCTTGTGACATTGCTCTTTGTTGCTTTATCTTGGTCTTCCTTGCTGGATTGTCTCTATCATTATCTATATCATTTCCTTTCACTATGTATGTCCCCAGAAGCTTTATCCTGGATTCTCTCGTCTCTTTTATTTTTTATACTTACATACTTTTATACTTACTTTTATACTCAGTGACTGCATCATATATCATAGGATTAATAATCATCTTTTTTTGTAGATTCCTAGGTCTGTATGTCCAGCCTTAGTCTGTTTCCCTAGCTCTAGGCACCAGATGCCTATTGAGTGTTTTGAACTATATGATCTATTGGCTGAAATTCAATATGTCCAAAACAGAACTTGTTTTCTCACCTTCCCTCTCCCACTCTACCATTATCATTCTAGTAACCTAGCTCTTTAACCTTGATATTATTCTCAATGTCTCATTCACCACAATACCAATCAGCTGCTAGCTCCATAACTTATCTATACCCCGTTTCTCCACTCACATCTCAAAATCTTATCACCTCTCATTCAGATTAGCGATAGACTGATGCCCCAGGTTCAAGTCTTCTCATTCCAATCTGTTTCACACAGTTGTCAGAGCAATTTTCCTAAAGTGAAAGCTTAGCAGTGGTATTTTTTACTCATTAATTAATAGGGACTCCTTGTTACCTTTAGCATGAAATGTAAAACCCCTCTGACACTTACAGCTCTTTACATTCTGGCCCCTTCCTGCCCTTACTACATACTAATTCCCTGCATGCACTCTATACTCAAATTAAACTAAACTTGTAACACTCCGTCACTTGTCTCAGTACATTTCTGTTGGATGTACCTTCATTCCTGTAATGAAAATGAAGTAATTCCTCACTTCTGCTTCTTAGAGACTCTGCTATCCTTTAAGACTCAGCTGAAGTTCCATCATCTGTCTTTTCCGGTTCCCCGGCTGCTGTACCTCTCTTTCCATTTCCTTACAAAGGTTATTTTGTATGTATTTTATATGTGTTCATATATGTGCAAGTTGTTTTTTCAGTTAGAATTTAATCTCCTTGAGGGCATTGTATACCTGGTATACAAGTACCTGGTATATAGTGGGTACTTAATAATGCTTATTGATTGATAGATTAGCTTCATTTAGAATACTCATTTTGGGGAAAAAATAGCATTCAGTCCATCCTGCATCAGAAAAATGCATGATGTGCATTTGACACTAGCCTTAGTGTCAAAAAATCTGGATTGTGATCCTGCCTCCTCCTCCTCTTCCTCCTGCTAGCTTCCCAGATTTTGACATTTCAGTGCTCCATGCTCAGTCTTTCTTATCTGCAAAATACAGAGGATGCACAGTCAACCCTCACAAAATTGTGGGGAGAATCAAATAAGATAACATCTATACAGTACTGAGTGACCATCAAGTGTCATGTCACGTGAGCTCTTATTAGTTGCCTTTTTTCAATTTAGAACTCCACAATGTAAGTGCTTGCTAATGGCATGAAGATCCCAAGCTACAGTCATTTGACAGCTGTCATTTCTTTTGTTTTTAAGTTTCTCTGGCAGCATACAAGTGGTTGGTTTGTTACCTACTACGAGAGAGTTATGAAAAATTAAATCAGGAAAGAAAATCTGGAAGTGGTGATTTTGAAGCAAGAAACAACTGCCAGGTACTAATCTGGTAACTTTTTAAGCTTTTGATTCCTTTTCCCCCCCAGTTTTTAGCTGCTTATGCCTCCTAGCAATATAACTTTAAGTTGACATAATGTACTGACTCAGTTTTCATTATTTTCTATTGTTTGGAAAGCTTCATGTGAGAGTCTTTAGTTCTGCAGTTTGTTGGAGGGAATTAACAGTTTGTAGTCTTGTGGTTAGAGTCGTGATCTGGGAATCAGGAAATCTGTCTTCATTTCCCAGATTTGCCCCTGACTCATCAGGGATTAAGTGGTTTATTCCAGGTCACACATCCTCACTGTTTGTTTTTCTTTTATAAAATGAGGATGTAGTCAAATGTTGTCTGTTCTAATAGAGGAGAAAATGTGGTGTGAATCATTCACATTGGTTTAGATTGTGATTTTCTTTTATTTGGGGCTGTATGTTTCTTGAATCTTGATTTTTCATAGTACAAAAATGTTGGTTAAAAAGTATGGGACACAAAATTTACTATAAATAAATGTTCTCTCTAAACACAAATAATGTATGCCTATGTAAAAATACATGATCCTATAGAAAGTATTATATGTCTTCTTACTTGTAACTATACTGTAAACAAATGGTGTGTCTTGCATATATATCAGTGCATTTAATATATGTGTATATGTATTATTTATATGCATATCTATAATCCCCCCATATACATATTATGTATATCATCACCCTTTCTGTCCTAGACACTTTCTTTGTGCCTTTTGCTAACCTTGTCATGATTTAAACAAATCTACCTACATTCTCAGGGGGCAGCTGCGAAGAGCAGTGGTTAGAGCCTGGCATCAGGAACACTCATCTTTATGATTTCAAATCCAGCCTCAGACACTTACTGGCTCTGTGACTCTGGGATAATCACTTAACTGTGTTTACCTCAGTTTCCTCATCTATAAAATGAGTTGAAGAAGGAAATAGCAAACCCCTCCTATATCTTTGCCAAGAAAACTCCAAATGGAGTCAAGAAGAATTGGACATGACTGAAATGATTTATAACAACAACAATAACAACAAACCTACTTTCTCAAATACTTAATTCTTCACATTAGCTATAACCTCAGTTCCTCTGAGGATATCACATCCTTGCCAATCCTCTCTACTGCAGATAACCTCTTCCATTTTCTTCCAAATTACAAGGTTATGAGGGAGGGCCAAAGGTTAATTAAACCTTTGCTACTTTTCATTCTTCCCATATGCAGTCATTTGGCAAGTTCTGTGATTTCTACTTATGTCATCTCACATCTTTTCTCTTTTATCTCTTCTTGCTACCATCATACTAATTCAGAATTTAATGGGATTACCCAATTTAGAATTGGAAGGGGTTTTAGAGATGATCTAATTTAATCTCCTCATTTGGCAGTTGAGGATTTTCATGACTTCTTTTAAAAATTATTTTTTATTTTTAACATTCTTTTAAAATTTTCAGTTCTAAATTCTCTCCCTTTTTCCCACCCTTCTCTCACCTATTGAGAAGACAAGCAAAATGATATCAATTATGCATATAAAATCATCCAAAACATTTCCATATTAGCCATATTGCAAAAATAATAAAAAAACAAGAAAATTATACTTTATTTTACACTCAGAGTTTATCAGTTCTCTGTTTAAAGGTAAATAATTTTTTTTTCATGAATCTTTGTAATTACTTGAATCATTGCACTGAACAGAGTAGACAAGTTTTTTTTAATAGTTGATCATCATTACAACTATTACTATGTATAATGCCAGTTCTTCTCATTCCCAGTTCTTCTCACTTCACTTTGCATCAATTCATGTAGTAGGTCTTGCCATGTTTTTATGAATCCAACCCCTTCATCATTTCTTACAATACAGCAGTACTCCATCACATAATAAATAACTTGTTCAACCATTCCCCAATTTATGAGCAGTTCCTCAATTTCCAATACTTTGTCTCTACAAAAAACAGCTAGTTTAAATATTTTTAAACCTGCTAACAATATCTGGTTTGACTCTCCATTTCTCTTTGGTGTATTCACTCCCCTTTCTGAGAAGTCAGGGAGGTCGTGATCACCTCCTTTTTGGGGTTCTCGCCTCCCTGAGAAGTCAGGGAGGGTGTGACCATCTGTGTTCTAAAACAAAAGAAAGTGGGAGTTGTAGAGGGCTGAAACTCTGAAAAGGTGTACTTAAGACTCAGTATGATTGATATAATCTTGCAACAAGATATTAACTCAGTGGAATTGAGGAGATAATTGTTCCCTAGTGACATAATGATTGGCTTATACTCAGTATGATAAATTGATGCAATTGCAATAGAGTATTTAAGAGGTCAGAGTCAGACCAAAATGAGATGTGCAGACTGTTGACTGCTGACTGACTGACTGACTGACTGAGACTGCTGGTGCAGACTAGGAGAGTGAGAGTGTTCTGTAACTTTAAATACTCCAGTACAATCATGTCACTACCTCACACAGAGCATGCCCAACCACACTTGAGCATGCGCCAACTTGTCAAGGGAGCCATCACATCACCTTATTACCTTAAGTATGTGTACTTGACTAGAGTGAATACATCAATAGCTAGAGAATTATTACCTCATCAACTATACTGAATCTTAAGTATACCTTTTCAGAGTTCCAATCCTCTACAAAAGTCCTTTTCCTTTTTCTTTGATCTCTTTGAGATTCAGACATAGTAGTGATATTTCTGGGTCAAAGGATATCCTTTGATATGCACAGTTGTAAAGTCCTTTGGGTAGAGTTCCCTATTGTTCTCAAGAACAGTTGGACCAGTGTACAACTTCACCAACAGTTTATTAATGTATCTGTTTCCTATGATCCCCTCAGTATTTGTCATTTTCAGTAGTTGTAAGGAGATACTTTAGACTTATTCTTGATTTGCATTTCTTTTTCATGTGCCTCTAAATAGCTTGGTTTTCTTCTTCTGAAAACTGTCTATTCAAATCCTTTGATCATATATCACATAGGGAATAGCTCTTATTAATTTTGCTTTAAAATTATTTAATAATGCTTCATTGTCTATGGTACATTTTAGCAAAGTGTAATTTCTCTACTTATGTCATTTAATTAGATCTATTTTTGCTTTTGCTTTGTCTGACATCATGATTGCTATCCTTGCCTTTTTTTTTTTTTTACTTCAGTTGACTTATAATGATTTTGCTTCAGCCTTTTATTTTAACTCTCTGTCTTTTATAAACAGCATGTTGTTGGATTCTGGTTTCTAATCTATTTTGCTATCTATTTCCATTTTATAAGTGAGCTCATCCATTCACATTTACAGTTATGTATTTCATTCCATTCTATTTTCTTCTGTTTCATTTTCTTTCTCTCATTTTGTAAGCTCCATTACAGGGCCACTGATTGCCAGGGTCATACATATCAATCTTCTCTCGAAACACATGAAGATGAGTTGATGTTGAGGTGCCAAACAGCTTTTCTTTATTGGTAATCTCAGCAGAGGTTAGCAGGAAACAAGAGCAAGTGTATGTATATCTCTGTGTCTCTCTGCATCCCTGAATCTCTCTACATCTCTGCCTCTCTTTACTTCTCTTCATATTTTTATTTTCCTATAGCAAAGCTGGCCATTTGTATTTACTCTCCTCTGGGATTACCCCGTGCCTAGCCCACTCAACACTGTGTAGGTAGATGTGCAGAAGGGATACACCTGGAGTTAGTGCTACAGCCTAAGAAGAGGATACACCCCTTTCCATCTCAAGGTAACACCTGTAAGACACAACCTCCTGCCTCAGAGACCAAGCCCTTTTTTACCTCCTGGGTCCACCCTACCAGCTGATGTGGCATACATGGCAATTCTCAGAAGGGAAGTTCCTAACATCATTTGATCTTCTCTCTCCTGAAAATTCTGTTTTGCTTCTGACCTTTGACTCTTATCTTATTCTCTTCACTTCCTGTTTCTCTACTGAATAAGATAGATTTTCATACCTAACTGAATATGTGTCTGTGTGTCTATGGGTATTTATGTGTGTGTGTATCCTTTCTCTCCTAGAACCAGTTCTGATGAGAGCAAGGTTCAAGCATTACTGGTCAATTCCTCTTTCCCCCATTTGCCCCTCCATTATATACCGTTGGGTATCTCTTTTATATAAGTGGAAAATTTTTTCCTCATTTTACCTTTCCTTTTTCCTTCCTCCCAGTACATCTCTTTTTCTTATACCCTATCATTTCTTTTTCTTTTATGAGATCATCATATTTGAATTATTTCTTTAAGCTGTATCCAATTTTCTCCTTTGACTATAATGTTCCTGGAGATTATTGTTTGGAATCTTTTTCTGGGGGTGATGAGTAAATTCTTTCCCTTTCTTTATCTTCTGCTTCTAGGGTATTAGGGCAGTTTTCCTTGATAACTTCTTAAAATATAAAGTCTTGACTTTTTTATCATGGCTTTCAAATAGACCAATTATTCTTAGATGATCTCTCTTTAATCTATTTTCCACATCAGATTTTTTTTAATGAGATATTTCACATTTTCTTCTATTTTTCATTCTTTTGACATTGCTTTTTTTCCTTGATTTCTTATAGAGAGAATGGCTTTCAATTGTCCAGTTATAATTTTTAAGGAATTCAAAATACCTTTGGTACCTTCTTTTCCATTTGACTTCTAATTTAGGAGTTCTTTTGTTCAATGAATGATTCTGCCTCTTTTTCCATTTGACCAATTCTGTTTTTTAAGGTGCTATTTTCTTTCACTATTTTTTGAATTTCTTTTACTGAGCTGTTAATACTCTTTTCATAAGAGAATATCTTGAATTGTCCTCATTTCTTTTTTCCAATTTTTCCTCTAGTGTGCTTATCTCTTTAAGGCTTCCAGGAATTCTTGTTGGGCTTCAATTAGCATTTACTTTGAGGTTTTGCTTATAATGGTTTTCACATTGGTGTTATTTGGTGGTTATATCTTGATGTTCTTGCCACTGTAGTGGCCTTTTATGCTCCTTCATTTTTGATTGTTGTTTGTTTCTTTTCCCATCCTATTTCTTAACTTTGAATTTTATATTAAAGTTGGGTTCTGCTCACCTGAAAAATCTAATTCTAAGAGCCTGCAGATTTTCAGTACTTCCCAATCCTTGGTGAAATATGTAGTCTCTCCTGGTTTATGTTATGGTCTTTCTCCCCCAGTAAGAGCCTTTGCAGATGCAACCCCCTTTGTTTTAATACTTTGCCCAAGGCCCTTACTTCCTTCTGATTTCACCCCCCTTTCCCCTTCCTCCAAACTCCTTTTTGTCCTAAAACTATGATCCAGAACTAAATAAGGACAATAGACATACCACCATGTGCCACCTTCACCCAATGTTTGCAAAAGACCCCTTGCAATCTTTCTGTTAGTCTGACCCCCATACTGTCTCTGTCCTGAGAGCTCCTGCCACTGATGCAGCAGCCTCCAAAGGCCCACCTCTTGGGCTGTGACCATTTGTCCTCTGGCCAGCCCCCCCAAATTCTGTGTTACGGACCTTTTCCCCTGACCTCCTTAGTTGTCTTAAGGTGGAAAAATGCCTCACTGAATTTTTTTGTTTGTTTGTTTCTCCAAAGTTTGATTTAAGAAGTTATTTTTGCCTCTTCATCTACTATTTCCTCCATGATTTCAGGTTTCAGTATTTCTAACATACTTATTGATCTCAAAGTTTTTCCATTTCCTATAATCTTACATAGTCCCATAGTCTTACAATTCCAATTGTAACAGCAGATATGTCCATCCTGCTTTACCTTCACTGGCCTTGGGCTTCATCCTTACTCATAACTGCTCCACTTTTTATCTTTTCCTCTTTCCCACTTCTTTACTTTTGCTAAACTTGGTCTTTAGTTTCACTATGATCTATCCCATTAGAAACTCAGAGTTTCTCCATGTGGTGGCCAGTCTCCTGGTGAACAGCTTCTCTGTACTTAGCTATGCTAGTCCTCAGAGGGCACATGAATGGATCTTTGTCCAACCCCTCCCCCCCAGACAATTTTCCAATGGGACTAATGTATCTCAATTTTTGCCCCCAATCATTCATTATTAAATGTTTGGTAAATTTTATCTTCTTTCCTGAGAGTCATTATAATGGGATTATACTTGACTTCAAACTCAATGAAAACACACTTGGAAATTGAATTCAGAAAGAAGCTGGAGCTTATTCTTTTCAGGTCTCTGTATTCAGAAATTTCCCTCCTCACACACTTTGCTGGGAACAAAGTGAAACAGACTTATCTTCTTTATCTTCCTTTAATTGGAAGTCCCAGAAAGTCCAAACACCTATGCAGGGCAGAGATCCTGATTCTTGTGATGGCTCTGCTTCACATATGATGCTGGGTGATCCTGGGCAAGTCTACTTAAACTCTAAACCCCAGCTTCCATCTCTGTAAATGGGAATATTCATAATTATACTACCTAATTCATAGGAAACTCAATCCAAGCAGAAAGGAACTCCTTAGTAAACAGTGTTCATGAATCACTCTAGCTTTCAAAACTCTTCACCTGATGAACAGTCTCCTTGTGATTATCTTGTCGGCATTTAGCCAACCTGATCCTCTAAGGACTCAGGTATAATCTTTCACCAAGTCTCTCCTAGAGACTTTTCCAGAACCTCCAGGAGTTGTATTCATTTGAGAAGACCTTCAGAAATCCAGACCCCCCTCTCCACTGTGATTCAGTGTTAAAGGAAAACTTTAGAAAATGATCTCTGGCATATTTTGGGTGAAATGATTCATTTTATAGACCAACCTGAGAACTGAATCAGTTTTTACAATTATTTTTTCTAGGAGAAAATACATTCTTCAATCAACTTTTAAATAACATTTAGATTATAATTAATACCTTGTAGACCCACTTCATAGGATTGTTGTGAGGTTTCTATGAGAGTATCTATGTGATATGCATTGTAAATTTTAAAGTGTTATATGTTTGTCATCATTATTATTCCATAAAATTCTTCTTGGAGAATTATGAGAAAAAAATTTTGAACCTGGAAGTATTACACTTGAATGTGGATTATTATGTCAGTATTCAATGTGATTTACATGATATTAATTAGTTCTTTCAAAGTTACATTGGAAAATTTAGTATTAACTAAGAATAAATAGCGTCATTCCTTAAGGTGTTAGTATGCTTTTCCCCTTTTAAAAGATTATATTTTATAAAAACAAAATAGTACAACTGAAGGTTTATTTTACAGATTTATTTCCCCTTAAATTTTCTCAGGTGAATATTACCAGCCAGTAATTTTTAAATATCCTTAATTGGAATTTTGGATAAATGTTCTTTTAGAATCACCAACTCAGAAGAAAGATCACTGATCTTTAGGGCTTTAAATGAATATTAGCACATATTCAAATCCTAATCCAGCCTTGAGATTTGTCTTTGACAATCCCAACTTGCCCTTTTTTGTATCTTCTCTCCTCCAAAACCATGGTGACAGTTTTCCTCAGTTCCTCCAAGTTATTTTTAATCCCAATCTCAGAAAAATTGTCCTATAGGATTTGATCAACTCATTCACATTAATTAAAAAGATTATTGATAGGGTTAATGTGTTTTCCCTACCAGTATTTCTAACAAATGAGAAATCCTTAAGTCTGAAGAATGAAATTTTATAGCATTTCAGGTATCAGGCAAATGAGTTTGGAATAAATTTTTTTGGGGGGGGCAGGCAGTGTTTTCTGGAACACTTAAAATTAAATTACATAGTTAGCTGCTTACTCAAAAGACATCTCTAATCAAAGCAATGTTAGAATTATCATGTGATTATAATTTCAGGGTATTGTAAAACTCTGAGAAAGTAGTTCTTCAGTTTTTAAGAAGTGGTACTTATATTTCTTTTTAGTCAGATCTTTTTTTTTAATTGAGGTTCTTTTTTCAGTCATTTATTATGCTGACTTTTTATTACATCCTTACATTTAAGTTAATTAGCATACTGTAGTGTTTCTATTACTTTTTTTTTTTTAATGTTTAACTGTATCTCTTAGGCCAACTTCTGATACTAGGTCATTGTATCCTAGTTATTCTTTGACTGAACTCTATGAAGTGTCTCTTCTTCAAATCAATAGCACATACATTTTAGTCCATATATGGCTTTTTCTTCTCTATCATGAACTCCATGATGAAACATGATCACTTGCTCTGACAGTTCCTATTATTTTTCTTTTGGCAACTACTTCCTCGGTTTGGTCAGAGTCAGAACCAGATAGTAGTTCCTCTTGTTTCTTTGCTTTTTGAAAAAGAAAATTATGATCATCATCATCATTTTCATTATCATCATCTACATATTATAGATGTGCCAGCTTTCTCAGTCTCATAAAATTAAATATAAAGAACAGAATAGAAATTATCTCATTAATTATTGGGTCAGTTCCATGAAGAGAGGAAATTGAGGCCAGAAAAAGAACAATAGAATAGTGAGGACAAAGAATATTTATGAGCAATGAATCAGCAGAGATATGGAATTACAGATTATGATCAGAGAGGGCAATTACAGAAATAAAGGTTATAGAAGTGACATGGTTTGGGGTGGTAGAAAAGTAGATCTCTTAAGACATGAGCAGTTCTATCAGTGGCTATAATATGGGAGTTGAGAAAAATTAATGATTTTGGAGGATTTTATTTTCAGGGAAATATTAAAGTAAGATATTAAAGCCACCAAAAATTAGGACATATGTTGGAGAAGAGGGGAAGACTGTGAAGCAAGAGTAGAACTTGAGAAAAGAGGCCCAGTAACTAGTAAACCAGTATGTGATAACAGGAAGATTTAGGTTGGATGATACAGAAAGTTGGAATGAAGATTTTAGGATCATGGGTTCATAAATATAAAACTTAGGTAGAAAGGACCATAGCGATCATCCAGTCCAAGTCATTTCTCCTTGTATTACTGACTTTGGTCAATACAGACTTTGGTGTCTAAGATCTTTCCCTCTACTCCTGACTTCGTATACTAAATTTGCCACATTTTAGATCATTCCTTGTTCTTTTGAAATGTTTACATTATATGTGAGTGCTTGCATGTGTTTATACATGTATATATTGGTATTATGTATATGTGTGTATGTGTATAAGTATTTCTGCTAGGTCACTTTAACGTGCAATTGGTCACTTGGTCTTTTTGATCCTTTGCATATATTTCCAATAAGAAGTTTTCAAACATTCTCCAGGCATCCTGTGGTCTGTTTACTTTTTTAAAGTACTACTCTTAGTTTTGTTCTTGACTGCTGCTAGCATGATGTCGTAGTTCAACTAAGTAACTGCTTGATAGATTCCTTTGGCTTTCTGGGGCCCATGAAAGTTTTGGAAAAGTTACTCATCATTTACCAGAGCTCAAAACTGTTTCATTTCAGTTAGAAGTGTTTTTAGCATCTCTTCTAAACACATTTCTTAGAGTATGTTTCCAAAGTCTTCCTCAGTTATCACAAATGAATTTTATATCAGATCTCCCCTAAAGCCTTCCTCTTGCCTATTTGCCATTGCCTAAATCCATTCCTTTATCTGCCACATCATATTTAGTTCCTGAGACATTCCCTCCCACCATCTCAAATGTTAACTTCTGGAAAGCTTGTCTCATACCATCAGCTCCTCTCATTCTCTTCCCTGAGACTCTCTTTTCCTTTCTTATGTACTTATCATGTTAGAATCTGTAATATAACCACTCATGTACATATTTCATTTTCCCAATTACACTGTGTGCTCTTGGAGGGCCAGGACCATTTCTTATTTATATTTGTATCTCGGGGTCTATGAATTATACAGAAGTAGGGAATGGACTTGTGATTTCACTGGGATAGAGAACTCCCAAATGAGAAAGCTCCTTTTATGGATGTAGGTCAGCACCTTCTCTTCAGTTTAGGGTCCTTAAGGTTGGCTGAATCACTGGGAGGTTAAGTGACGGGCCTAGAGTCACATAGTAAATGTCAAAGGCATCACTCAAACCTTGGTTTCTCTGGGCTCCAGATCAGGTCGTGATCTTCTTCCACTCTACTCATGATAGGTACTTTATATGTTTGGTAAATGAATGCAGTTAAAGTCCTTCTTATGTGATTTCCCCCCCCCCCCCAAGGCCTACTACTGCCATTCCCTCGCTCTTGTCTTCATTGAGCACACAGTGTTACAGAGGTATCATGAATATACACACCAGTCCAGCATACCAGCTCCTCTTCAGCTGGTCCTGAGTCGTCTCAGTGCTTTGTATGGACTCTGGTCTCTAAGTCAGCACATGGGAGTGCTCTATCAAGGTGAGAGGCTTTCTTTTATTATATGACAAAAGCAGCAAGATATATGAGGTTTTTTTGTTGTTGTTTTATTTTGTTTTTGCAAAAGAGAAATGTCCCCATTGAAAGGGAAACCAGCAGTATCCATTTTTGTTTAAGTCCATGTTACCCACTCACATTTTAGCTTTCTCTCAATTAGATACTTAGATATGGAGCATTAGTGTAATAAAATTATAATTATATTCTAAAAATAACCAAGCAGCAAGAGTAGGAGGCAAATCAGAGTGAGATTTAAATTCTAATAGATAAGTGGAAAATCTCCTTACACTATACATTCTTGTACGTTGAAATTATTAGCCTATTCAAGAGACATATAAAATTTTCTTGTGGTCTATCCCAATCTACTTGGAATTTTATTACCTCAAATAGTTTACCCTCTTTTGTAGTCATCAAGCTATTACTGTATGTTTCTTTAAAATAATTTATGAAAAGTTAATAGAATTAAGGGCAGGATTGTTTCTAAAAGGATTTCATAGTTTATGGTTCTTCTAAGGAATGCTCATTTATTATTTTTTTCCTGAAATCCTCTTTAGTTTTTTTTTATACCAAAAAAATGTGTTTAAAATAAAACCCCTTACCTGTATGTGCCAAAATGTTTGTGGCAGCCCTGTTTGTAGTGGCCAGAAGCTGGAAAATGAATGGATGCCCATCAATTGGAGAATGGTTGAGTAAATTGTGGTATATGAATGTTATGGAATATTATTGTTCTGTAAGAAATGACCAGCAGGACGAATACAGAGAGGCTTGGAGAGACTTACATGAACTGATGCTGAGTGAAATGAGCAGAACCAGGAAATCATTATATGCCTCAACAGCGATACTGTATGAGGATGTATTCTGATGGAAGTGGATTTCATCAACAAAGACCAGATCCAACCGAGTTTCAATTGATCAAGGATGGACAGAAGCAGCTACACCCAAAGAAAGAACACTAGGAAATGAATGTAAACAGCTTGCATTTTTGTTCTTCTTCCAGGGTTATTTATACCTTCTAAATCCAATTCTCCATGAGCAACAAGAAAACTGTTCGGTTCTGCACACATATATTGTATCTAGGATATACTGTAACCTATTTAACATGTATAGGACGGCTTGCCATCTTTGGGGAGAGGGCGGAGGGAGGGAGGGGAAAAATCGGAACAGAAGTGAGTGCAAGGGATAATGTTGTAAAAAACTACCCTGGCATAGGTTCTGTCAATAAAAAGTTATTAAAAAATAAATAAATAAAATAAAATAAAACCCCTTAATAAGACACATATTATATGTGTGCATCATGTGCCCTGTTAACAGTCTGCTGAAGTCTATGGACCCCTTCTCAGAATAATGATTAGATGCATAAAATAAAATACCTATGATTGCCAGATAAATAAAATATATTGAAATTCTGTTTACATATATATGTGTATATATGTAAATATATGTAAAATTATATATGTATATTATATATATATTTATATGCATATGTAAATACGTGTAAAATTACATATATATGTATACATATGCACATATCAAGTTCACAGACCCTAAGTTAAGAATCTCTCATTTTGATTTTCATAGCCTTGAGGAGGAACTGTTGTTGGAAAAGAACAATGAACTAGGAATCAGGAAACCTAGATTTTAATCCAGGCTTTGGGACCAAATTATTCAACCTTTTTCATCTTATGAAAAATAGAAATGGTAAATCTGCCTTACATCCTTCAGAGGTTTTTGTGAGGTTCAATTGGAATACCAGATATGAAAATGTAAAGCAGTATAAAAATAGAAGAAGTTATTGATATTGTTTCTAATGAATCAAAGACAGGTTAAATTATGGGGAAAATGAAGCTGATTACTGGGTCTGAGAAAAAACATTTTGCAGAATAAATAGTCCTTTTATAGGCCTAATAATTTGGAAAATTATCTTCAAGGTCACATTAATATTTAAAAACTACCCTTAATTTAGGATCCAGGACAGTTTTTAAAATGTGTTCCATTCTCATCTGTGTTACTATATGTGTATGTATGCTATATATATTTGCAGATGGATATTTTTCTGGTGAACAAGCAGGTAAAGTGATAAAGAATGCTATTTTGGACCTGTGAGCAAAGGTGAGTCCAATTAACTTCTAGTGCTGAGTATTAATAACATTATGTGGTAAATGGTAGTCAAACGGAACTCTAAATTCACCAGAACTTTTCTACACATTTAACTTTTAAGGAAAATCAACAACAAAACTACACAAAACAATTTTAAATCAGTAGTTGAGTCACATAACTAATGTTCATAGAATGCTCATACATTTATAGACTATTAGGCCCTTAGAACAAAGGCTGAGGACCTTTTAAGGATATTTGAAACTTAGAATTTCAAAATGGGAAGGGTTCGTAGAACATTAGCTACCAGAGCTAGAGAGGAACTCTTTAAGGTCATCTGGTACAATCTTCCTCATTTACAGACCTGAGGCCCAGAGAAATAAATGAATGTGCCCTGGGTCATTCAAAGTGGCCAGCAACAGATCTGAAGCTGAAATCCAAGTCTCCCAGGTCCTAGTCGGGTACTCTTTAGGGATAATGAGGAAACTGAGATTATTTTCAGATCAAAGTCCTACATTGTCTGCATTAACTATTAGCCATCACAGGATGGTAGGATTGGAAAAGATTTTAAGAGATTGTGTAGCCCAACCTTCTCTTGTATAGAAGAAGGAATAAGGTTTAGAATGAAGAGATTATTTAGTCACAGGGACTCAGAAATTTCATAGCAAAGACACAATTTTAACACAGGTAGGTATACAAATTCTGTCTTCAGCATTCTTATTGCTATATGTTGCTTCCTTTCCCCCCTCCAGTTATGGTTAATTGATACTCTTTTGATGTCATATCTTCAGGTACTTTATTTAATTCTCAAAATTAAATTATTTTTACTATACTTTGAGCTGAGACAGGAAAAAAAAATGTATTAATTTATGTTTAAAGATTTTAAGCACAGTTTTGAAACAAGGGTTTCAATAAGCCCCAAAATTTGTTTAACCAAAACATCCAATTTTCAGAATAAGTTTTTACTGTATTACTATTTTATTCTGATGAATAAAAGTGAAAATTAAACATCTACCAATACAATTTGATGCCATTTTAAAGGTTCATTGGCAAGATAACATGCAAGTTTTTCATTTCTTTGAAGTTGTTATCATGAAAATAAACAAAGATTTCTTTGTGTTCAGTTTATACCTGGATCCCAAACACGAATAAATATTTGTGTACTATTCATGATGGTAAAGAATATGCCACTTGGCTAAATATAGATTTTACTTATTTCTCAAATCATTAAAAAAAATTCTGTATAGCCTATACTTAATAAGAAAATGTTAATGAAAAAACTTTAAATTGAAGGAATAGTCAAAACACAATTTTTTATAGTAAACATACAATTTTAGATGTCTTATGAAATTACTTTTTGGTTAACATTTATGCTTTTGTTTTTCTTAAAAAATATTTCATTTTAGAATCCCAGCCTATATTTGGGATAACCCTAATGTCTCAATTTGTATCCCATACTCTTTTGTTTATGTAAAATTTTATTTTGTTTGTGTAAAATTCAAAATATTTAAATAAATATTAATTAATAAATCAATAAAAATAATAAACATAAATAAATAAAATAAAAAACTTTTCATGTTATATGCTTTGGAGTTACTCCAAAGCATATAACATGAAAAGTTTTTTATATATATAGTTTTATATATATATACATATAGGCAAGACAAATACAATGTTAAGCTTTCCGTTGGAATTGCTTTTTAAAAGTTTTTCCGAATTGATAGTTCCTCGTTCATTCTATTACTAATTAGGCCATGGTGTTCCATTCAGTTTTTATATGGACCAATTGCTTTATAGTCTCAGATTGTTTCTCTAATTCCTGCCTTTGTATCTTGGATACAAAGATTGTGCTATCCACACAATAGCTATGCTATTGCAAAGCTGTGCTATGCAAATAATAAAGGAGAAAGACAAGGTGCTATGTGTGTCAGTGAAAATTCAACCTACTGCTAGAAAAACAGAAGAGAAAAAGCGCAGTAGCATCTCTTCACTATGAAAAAGTTGGTAATTATTTGTTATTTTTAGTCCAGTTGTGTCTGTCCATCAAAAATAAAATGTGAAATGCTTAAATATTAGTATAAAAATAAACAATATGAATATCCAATTTTATTTCATTTATCATATTCTGATTTATGCAATTTGTTGAATCTTTTGAATTATTATGTACTAACCTGACAGTTATAGACTAGATCTAAAATTTTATTCATAACTCCATTTTTCTATTAGAGCAATTCATTTTAATCATACAATAAAATATTTTAAAATAAGGTTTTTGCATTTAAAGGGAGTTCCTTGGGGATCACCTATATAGATTTTATTTGTCATCTTGAATAATGGTGATATAATGACTGAATAATAAAACATTAGTGAAGATCATGCACCATTTCTTTTTATTACTTTACCAGTTGGTCATAAACATCTTTTTTGATATTTTTTCTAACTAAAACAGAGAATACCTGGTAAAAACAAGAGACAAGACCAGGAAGACAATTAAAAAAAATTAATGAGTCGCAAAGAAATCATTTTTATGAGTGGATCAGGCCTCATTGAAAATAAGTAAATGACAACATGGTAAAAATATTAAAATGCAAACTAAAGTACTCATTTGTTATCCAAGCCAATAAGGAGATAATATGTTCGTAATGGATCTGTGTGTAAGTGCTTCAGTTGCCGGTGGAGTGTGACAACAACTCTATTGCAATTCTTTTACTCCCTGGTAACCATAGAGACGCTAAGGCACTGCCAAGTTTACAAATTTTTGTTTTCAAACAGCTGAAAGATGATGCAGTTGCCCTGGTAGATGTTATCGCTCCTCCGGACTTCATTCTGAACTCACCAATTGGCAGGGCCAATGGCGAGGTAAAGAGGAAATCTTTCATTGTTTTGGAAAAAATAACTTATGGAAATGGGCAAATGAGGAAATTGAGAACCTAAAGGCTGGCCACAGCTGTTCTCAAAGAGAGTGTAAGGGCTGCTATCTTCATCAGTGGAGGGAACACTCACAATGGTGCAATCTCACAGGTGGTTGAAGTCTTGTGCAAATAAGAGGCTGTTCTTGTGTCCTCCAGGATTCCTTGCAGCTCTCAGATTCACAGTTCTGAGCAAAAACACAACCAATGATCAAATTATTACTAGATGTGGTTTAAACAAATAAACTGTGTTGAGATCGAAAATTTAACCATGTGCTCCTGGGTGAGGAGTTCATATTAAACCAGTAACAACTAAGGATCAGATCATTACTGGATATTGTTTAAAAAAAACAAATTGTTGAAATTGATAATTTAACCATGTGCTCTTGAGTGGGGAGTCCATATTAAATACAAATCAATAGTAATGCTTCAAATTGTAAAATAAAACATTTAGTTTGTAACATGTGAAGTAAAAGACAAAGTTCATATGTACAGGACAATGAAAAATAAACAAAATTGGAAAAAAAGAGGATACTCGGAGGAGAGGTTGATGGAAACATATGTAAGATAGAAAGAACCTTAGATGTTATTGAAGGTAGATAATAAGTAGGAGCCTGCATGGACATAGTAGATTCTTATAAGCAGAATTATCTAGACCAGCCAGAGACCTATATGCTATTTAAACTGATATTTTCTGATTCATTAATGTCTAATTAACTGTAAGTCCCAGTGTTCATTGAAAGTTTGCTTTCCATGTTTATTAACCTGATTGACAGTTTCAGTTAGGAATAATGTGTAATGACTAAAATAGTGAATGAAGACGCAGTGTAGCTCCATCTGCTCCATGGGTGTTCATCCCTTCATCTATAAAATGAGGCATTTGCAATGATCTCTTAAGTTCCTTCCAGCTCCACAGTCTCTGATCCTGTGGTTCTGAGAACGTAGCCAAGGCAACCCTGAGTTTGTGGCTGCACTGTCTTACTCGGCCCAAGCTGTGTAGAGAAAACATGTGTGACATGAAAACCACATTGTTAGGACTAGATAAAGGATGCCTTTCTCAGAGAGACGTAACCCGAATCTGGTGATACACATATTTTCACTAAATTAAATTAATTTGTCGAATTTCGGTGATAGTCTATGATAGATATGAAAAGGGGCTGCTATCATAACAAACTCAAAAATCATAGATGCTCCATGCTGGAAGGGACTCCAGAGCACATTTAGTCCAGCTTTTAATTAACCAAAAATCCCCTCTGCTGTGTCCCCAGCAAGTAATTATCCAGACTTTGTGTGAAATCTGGAAAGCAGCCCATTCCACTTTGGGGTAGTTGTAATTGTTAGGAAGGGTTTTTTCCCCCTGACATCAAACCGAAATATGTTTGTCTGCAATTTCCACCCATTGCTGCTAATTTTGTCCTATGGAGCCAAAGAGTCCAAACTAAATCCCTCTCTCACATTGTATCCCATCAAATGCTAGAAAACTCCCTTCCCCTCCCTCCCCAGTCTTCACTTGTCAAGGCCACGCTTGATTCTCACATGATATAACCTCAGCACTCATCTGGCTGTGTTCTTCTGGCTGGCCATTCTTCACCCTATCAGTACCTGTACCCCAAACTGAATATAGTATTTCAGATATTTCCATCCACAGTAGAGTACAGTGGGATTTATTACCTTCCACTTTGTGAACATTATAGTGAAGATCACATGTTTTTGTTGTTTTGTTTTGTTTTTGGCTAACATCATATTGACATCTTTTGCTTGTGATCCACTAAAACCCTGAGATCTTTTTTTCCCTAGTAAACTGTCGCACCTTTCTTACCTTATATTTGCTCTTGTCTTCATATACTGTATTTTGTGACTTCAATCTTTTTTTTTCTAGGACTAAAGATTTATTATTAGTTAAACATTTTAAAATTATCCTGATAACCTGCCAGTACTAAACTTTTTGTACTTTCAACAAAAGTTTGAGTTGGGAGGTAAGAATTACTTCTATATTCAACCATTTGAACAATGTGTTTCTTTTTTGCAGCTGTATAAAAACCTCTGGACCACTGTCCTTCAGGGAAAGAATGTCCTAGAGAGGGCATCATGGTGGGCTGAATTTTCTGCCTATAAACCTACCATAGGAAGTTTAACATCAAAACTCTAGATTGAGCATGAATGCTAAGGTACCACTTGGACATTTATCCTTGAGCACTTGCATCCTTTCTACAAAGATCCACGCTCGGAGGGCTATCATTCTGGCATCCTATTTGACTACATACAGAAGACTTTGAACAGCACCACTATTTCCCAGGACAGCATATCTGTTCTTATCAATCAATTCTGGATACACACCAATCTTGTTTAGCAGTATTTGCTTCCTTGCTTAGGATAATTTATAATTTACTGTTATAATTTTATGCTTATCATGATTTGCTACATAAAATGGAAACATGGTAAAATATATTTTCCTTGATAAGTGAACAGACTATTTAGATTGAGATTTATTTAGATTATTTGAACTTCATACATTCTATTTTTTTATTTAAATCTGTTGATCATAGTCACTCATTAAGTGCCTTCTTTATGAAATTTATTACATTAATTCCTGAGGGAGATAACAAATATAAAAAAAAGAAAAAAGTCCTTCAAGGAGTTTATGTTATATCAATAATAGAGTCTGGATAAAATATTTATGTAGATAAAAATAATTTATCTTAGAATATGGTACAATTAGAAAAAGAATTCAAGATGCTGTGAAATAAAATTAAGGAGACATTATTTCCAGTTCGGGGAAATCAATGAAGACTTAATGGAGGAGTTAGCATTTGAAGAATATAACAGGGAGAGGTAACAATGGACAACATTCCACAAGAGCAAGAACTTGGAAAGTGGAAAGTATGGGGTATGTGCCTTGTGGGAAGTTGGTGCTTAGCAAACATTTATTCCATGTCCAGGGATTCCAGGCCTTTGCTCTTTTCAATCAATCTGGGAATGTCTGCTTCACTGAATTCTTTGTGGTGTTTGAGATTTACTCTAAATTCAGATTAGCTTCTTTTACATAATCATTGCAATTCAATTTCATTAATCTGGTCTAAATAAGGAAACACAAAGTCTGAATTATGGATTTGAGGAAGCATTGGGGTTTCATTGCTTTTAAGCATTTAACTGAAAGTAACCATCAAGAAAATGTCTTTAAGAAGAGAGAAGAAATCTAGAGCTCATTTGCTAGATCATTGCTAATTTGAGGCATTCATTATATCCATTTGTTCCCTTCATTGATTAAACATGTTTCTCCTTTTCATCAAGTAAAATAAATCTATTGCAATTTTGTTTAGAGTACTCATTTGTTTAGTAACCTGTTCTCCATAAGTAATGCAAAGGTAATTTCAGACCAGGCTCATTTTCTATACATCCTAAATTAATAGAATTGAAATGATTGGAGTCTGTATATAATTCTAACTGAATCTGATCCAAATTGAACAATGATAAAGCCAAGTTAATTAGATAAAAGACATCTTTTTTTATTTCCTTTAATTTCATTCATGTTTTTATTTATTTCTGATATCTCTTGGACATCATTGCATCTATAGTAGTAAATAGTATTGATTAAATTCCCAGTCAGGACTAAGGCCAAAGGGGTCCTTCTTGGTTAGACTCAGCCTTTTCTTCAAGTGGAAGTTGTGATTTGTGTTCCTTTGTTCCTTAATTTTTCAAAGGAAGCTTTTTTCCCCAAACCCATAGATTTTAAATGGAACTCATTAGATCACAAATCATCCAGCCCATTCCCCTAATGATATAGAAGAGGAAACAGAAGCCTAGATAGGACAAAGGAGTTGTTCAAGGTCGATGGAGCAGGTGAAGGCCCTCTCTGGGACTTAGCACATGAGGACTATTTAGTGAATAATTTCATTTTTATGTTCTTTGAAAACCAATCTCTTATTTTAAATTACAATTACATTCCCAATTATAATTGTAGTTTGGAATTCCTAATTCCCATTTCAAACCATTCTAGTCTAAATTTCTCTGACCTTTATTAGGCTGAAGAATATCCAGTGAGAGGCAATCAGGATAACGAGAGGCTAAAAATCAGGCTGAGATTTATTAAAGGAATGAGGGATGTCTATCTGGGAAAAAACAGGGCTCTGAGAGCTAGCACTGGGAGGGCCATAGGAATTAGATTTCTTATATCTGACTCCAGAGGAAAGAAATGGAACCAGTGAATGGAAGTTGCAGAGAAGAAACAGAATGTTTAATTGGTGAATTCAAGGCAGAGATACTCTCATGTTCAGAGAAGTCACTCAACTATGATTTACATCACAACAGAGAATACAGGGAGCTTCTATAGACTAGTTTGTGACATGGCCATCCAGGATGCCATTGCTGTGGTTCTGGGGCCTGGCAGTAAGCAGGGGTTGGCCGGTTCTGCGGTGATGATTGCACACTGGACTTGAGTGACCCAGTGCTATACAAGAGAGACATCCTTTTATACTCAAGTGTAAACAAGCTGCTCAGGTGTAGCTTACAAACACCAAAAAAGCCCAACGCATCTGGGAATTTATGAAGCAAAAGTAAATCAGATGAGAATGCTTGATGGGGATGGTACAGTCACTTTGGTGTCTTGTGGTTATACTTATTGGATTTGTCAACAAATGTGGTTTCTTTATACATGTTCTATCGCACTCCCCCTATGGCAGAGGGAGAGGTAATATGTGTCTGTTTTTATAATTTTGTGCATGACAGTGAAATGCTGAATTGCCCACCTCTTGAATTTCACTCTTGCTACGTGTCCCTTCCCTCCCTTTTCTTCTGTAGACTAGATATTGTCCTTTATATCACTTCTTACATACAAACATTTTGGCTAATATGTGCAGCCAAATGCCCGCCACATATCTTTCCATAGCATCTAAGTTTACAAACACACACACACAAATGGACAATACAATATAATCTTATAGAGAAACCATCAAAGTTATACCAAGCTATTCCCCTTTGCCCATAATAAGACGTAACTCTGGGCCTCTTCTTGGTTTCCCTGACAACTCAGCTCTGCAATCTCAGGACCAATCTAATAACACTCTCCTAGCCTCCTGGTGATTTTAAACTTGTAGAAACTGGCTATAGGTAGCCTCAGAAGGAAATAGACTAATATCCTTTGGAGGATTGGCAATAGCTGCTGACTTTCTAGTTGTGGTGACACCATTGAAACAGTGTTTCATAGTCCCACATCCCATTCCTTCCTGTTCTCTCAAATACATCCACAGAGTTCTAGGGTTTTTTCCTCTTCTTTGGGGAAAAAATTAAATTAAGCACTAGTATAATCTTTATAAGGGCAGGATTCTTAAGGGATAAAAATAGAACTTGAGAATTATTGTTGAATTTATTCCTCATGTGTTTTTGTTTGAAGTTCCATTTGATCTCTTTGTTAGAATCCTTGTCAGTTCTTAAGGTATCTCTAAATTTCATATCTCACCATCAATAAGCTTATACAAACAAAATGAATACTTAGGAATATATCCCTTTATTATTATGCTAAGAGGGAGCTGGTGGGTTTTGGATTGTTCAAGAATAAGCTAACCACAATTAGGACAAGTGGGCTGGACCAGGTGAAAGACATTGGAATTAATTCACAAAACATTTATGAAATTCCTAAATAGGTGTTCATTTTATGAACATTCAACATTTTAAATACAAAGATATAAAATGCATGACACCATTTCTTGTCTTTGGGGAGTTTTTAGTATTCCTGGAGGTGTATGTAGACAAATTGTGTGTATAGAATCAGGGAGTAGCAGGTGAGTGTTACAGTAAAGGAGAAGAATGCCAGGCCTGGAGTCAGAAAGAATTGAGTTCAAATCTGGCCTCAGACACTAGCTGTAAGACCTTAGAAAAGTTATTTAACACTGTTTGCTTCAGTTTCCTCATCTGTAAAAATGAGCTGAAAAAGAAATGGCAAACCATCCAGAAGCTTTGCCAAGAAGACCCCAAATAGGGTCACAAAGAATCTGGAATGACTGAATAATAACAGAAATACGGAGGTTGAGATATTTATGGATACTTAATAGTTCTAAAGAACATTAACAATCTTTGATAAATGAGTCTGAATTTTAAGGGAATAATTGGTAAGCTATTCTGATGCCAGTCATTCCACATAAAATACTATGTGCTAGGCACTGTGCTAATAACTGGATTTACCAAAAAAAAAAAAAAAGGCAAAAGATAGTCGTCATCCTCAAGGAGCTCACAATCTAATGGAGGTCAAAACCAGAAATTCACAAAAGCAAAAGCTATGGAGGGAAAACTGCAAAAAATAAAAAAGTAGGAAAATATGAGTTATGTCTGGGAGCTGAGGACATAAAGGCAGTTTAGGAATAGGGCTGGGGGACGGAAAGAGATTACATTTAGAATAAGATAGAAAAAACATCTTGATCAAAATATTTTTTATCATTTTAACTGTTTGGGAGGGGGGAGCATAAAATGAATGGGATCTGGAGCCCTATCTCTTCTATCTAACTTTTTTCCAATCTACTTCCAATGTACTTGAGCACATTGTATTGCCTACAATGAAGAAGTGAAAAGATCTTATCCATGACTTCATGTGACATAGAACATTTAGATCCAGTAGAAGTTTTATCTGTGAATATATATTTAGGGAAATGAGAAAGGATTGAAGGAAAGAGAGAGTAGAAGTAAGAATATATAGTCTTCACTTTTCACACAAATTAAGTCTGATCTAACTAATTGGAAAAATATTAAATGCTCTTGGATAGGGCGAGCAAATATAATAAAGATGACAATATTACCTAAACTAATCTATTTATTTAGCGCTATTCCAATCAGACTCCCAAACTATTTTAATGACCTAGAAAAAATAACAACAAAATTCATATGGAAAAACAAAAGGTCAAGAATTTCAAGGGAATTAATGAAAAAAAAATCAAATGAAGGTGGCTTAGCTGTACCAGATCTAAAATTATATTATAGAGCAGCAGTTACCAAAACTATTTGGTATTGGCTAAGGAATAGATTAGTTGATCAGTGGAACAGGTTAGGTTCAAGGGATAAAACAGTCAACAACTATAGCAACCTAGTCTTTGACAAACCCAAAGACCCCAGCTTTTGGGATAAGAACTTATTGTTTGATAAAAATTGCTGGGAAAATTGGAAACTAATATGGCAGAAACTAGGCATTGATCCACACTTAACACCGTACACCAAGCTAAGGTCAAAATGGGTTCATGACCTAGGCATAAAGAATGACATTATTAATAAATTAGAGGAACACAGGATAGTTTACCTCTCAGACCTGTGGAAGGAGAAGGACTTTATGACCAAAGCAGAACTAGAGATCATTACTGATCACAAAATTTCGATTATACCAAACTGAAAAGTTTTTGTACAAACAAAACTAATGCAGACAAGATTAGAAGGGAAGCAATAAACTGGGAAAATATTTTTACAGTCAAAGGTTCTGATAAAGGCCTCATTTCCAAAATATATAGAGAATTAACTCTAATTTATAAAAAATCAAGCCATTCTCCAATTGAAAAATGGTCAAAGGATATGAACAGACAATTCTCAGATGAAGAAATTGAAACTATTTCTAGTCATATGAAAAGATGCTCCAAGTCATTATTAATCAGAGAAATGCAAATTAAGACAACTCTAAGATACCACTACACACCTGTCAGATTGGCTAAGATGACAGGAAAAAATAATGATGATTGTTGGAGGGGATGTGGGAAAACTGGGACATTGATGCATTGTTGGTGGAGTTGTGAACGAATCCAACCATTTTGGAGAGTAGTTTGGAACTATGCTCAAAAAGTTATCAAACTGTGCATACCCTTTGATCCAGCAGTGTTACTACTGGGCTTATATCCCAAAGAGATTATAAAGAAGGGAAAGGGACCTGTATGTGCACGAATGTTTGTGGCAGCCCTGTTTGTAGTGGCTAGAAACTGGAAACTGAATGGATGCACATCAGTTGGAGAATGGCTGAATAAATTATGGTATATGAATATTATGGAATATTATTGTTCTGTAAGAAATGACCAACAGGATGATTTCAGAAAGGCCTGGAGAGATTTACACGAACTGATGCTGAGTGAAATGAGCAGGACCAGCAGATCATTATATACTTCAACAACAATACTATATGATGACCAGTTCTGATGGACCTGGCCATCCTCAGTAATGAGATCAACCAAATCCTTTCCAATGGAGCAGTAATGAACTGAACCAGCTACGCCCAGAGAAAGAACTCTGGGAGATGACTAAAAACCATTACATTGAATTCCCAATCCCTATATTTATGCCCACCTGCATTTTTTATTTCCTTCACAAGCTAATTGTACAATATTTCAGAGTCTGATTCTTTTTGTACAGCAAAATAATGGTCTGGTCATGTATACTTATTGTGTATCTAATTTATATTTTAATATATTTAACATCTACTGGTCATCCTGCTATCTGGGGGAGGGGGTGGGGGGGTAAGAGGTGAAAAATTGGAACAAGAGGTTTGGCAATTGTTAATGCTGTAAAGTTACCCATGCATATAACTTGTAAATAAAAGGCTATTAAATAAAATGATAATAATAATAATAATAATTAAAGAATATATAGTCTTCTTAGGGACAGTAGTCAATTAATATAAACATTACTATTCCTATGGATGTCTGTTTCTAAATTGCCAAACCATTGCCAGGGAGATGTTCTTGGGATGTTCTTTCAAATAAAGATCAACGGCCCTTTGGAAATGCTTATAGCTTCTCCTCTGGAATTGTACAAAGAAATATTCATTCATCCTATAAGGGAGGGAAAATAAGCATCCAATGCAAAGATTCCCAAGGGTCTTGGTGAGGGAGGGGATGGAAAAGCTTTCATTTATACTTACATGGCTATACAGAAATGTGTGTATATTGCATCCCTTAGCAAATAATATCAACTCGCTTATATTCTTTTATAAATCCTATAGAGGGTCAGAGAAACCATAAACCAATTACAATCAATCTATCTACCAACACTGATTATGCAGTTTGGCAGCATGCAAGGCATTGGAGACTCTTAAGACAAATGGAAAACAGTTTCTACTCTTATGTTTTAATGAAGGCAGCAACATGCATCACACACACATATATGTACATATATATCTATCTACAGATATATACATATATAAAGAATATATATATGTATATATACATGTGCACGTAACAATGGGGCAATTAGCTGGTGCAGTGAATAGTATGCCAAGCATGGAAGACTTATCTTCTTGAATTCAATAACCTCAGACAGTTCCTAGTTTTGTGACCCGGAAAGTCACTTAACTTTTTTAGCCTCAGTTTCCTTATTTGTAAAATGATATAGAGAAGGAAGTGGCAAACTACTTCTGTGTCTTTGCCAAGAAAAGCCCAACTGGGATCATGAAGAATCATAAACAACTGGAAAGCAACTAAACAGCAGCAGAACATAATATATCTGTATTGTTATATGTATATAGGTATATACAGAATTTAGTTGATCCCATAAGAAACAATTGGCTACTTTATGGGTTGCTGAATTTTCCTCACTGTGTAACTCAAGCCTGCAGGTATGGATAGACACCCTAAATCCATTTAGTAGATACATTCTTGGACTTGTGCATGTTTGGCTCTTCTCTCCCTCACCCTAAAAATCGAGTGTCAGCTGAGATGGTCTGGGAGTCAGTGAACTTGGGTTCAGATCCCAACTTTGATACTCATTTGCCCTTATGAAGTAGGCAAGTCAATGATAAGATTGTAGCTTCAGAGCGCAGAAAACAATCTTAGAGTCTACCAGAAGTCCTCAAACTTTTTAAATAGGGGGCCAGTTCACTGTTCCTCTGACTGTTGGAGGGCCGGACTACATATAGTAAAAACAAAAACTTTGTTTTGTGGGCCTTTAAATAAAGAAACTTCATAGCTCTGGGTGAGGGGGATAATCGTCCTCAGTTGCCACATCTGGCTCATGGGCCCTTAGTTTGAGGACCCCTGTGTGTGTAAATGAGGAAATGCAGGCCCAGAAAGGCATGGGTCTCTTTCAAGAAATCATCTGACTGGAATTTTTTCCACTACAAGATGTATCCTGGTCCTCAGTTTTCTCATTGGGAAAATCAGGGGAATGGGCTTACATTCCCATCTCTTCCAGACTTAAAATACCATGATAACATATGAACTTGAGAAGCCAAAGGGGAAAGATTCTGGATTGGATTCAAGTCCCATTTTTATTCCAAGCTGTATGATCTTAGGCAAGTCATTTTCTCTCAGGGTATCAGTTTCCTCATCTATAAAATAAAGGTATTGGATTAGATGGTTTCTAAGGTACTTTTTCAACTCTAAATCTAGTTGCTATACTCCCATAGCAGTGAGATCAATAGAAATGGAGGACCTGAAGGGAAGATTTGGGAAGCCTAAGGGATTAATACAGTCCTATTTTTTTTTTTTTTTTTTTGCTGAAAAGCAAACCAGACCATTCTAACAAGACCTGAAAGTGATATACTGTAGCTGAAACATACTTGGCACCAGATTTAGGCAGGTTTTGCAACAGGTAAAAGACTTGGCTTTCAAAGTTGTGAAACCACTAACTTGTTTAGGGGTGTGGGGAAGAGGGGAGAAGGGGGCTCTGAACAAAGGCTCTTTATGGAGCGGAAAAAAGAACTGTGTGTTTTTCAGTGGGAAGCCACTTCTCCATGGACGGCCCAGTGACTTTTTGCCCAAATTGTTTGCATCTCATTTGCAGTCTGGTTCATGTTTACTCAATGTCTTCCCACAGCGTGACTCTGGCAAAATGCAGTACAATCAAACTTGAGTGTGGGGGAATTTTTCCACTGCAGCTTTCCAAATAAAGGCTTTAAAGAAAATAGCAGGCCCAGACCCAGGGGTTTGGTTAGAATAATTTCCAGTGGTTTCCTTAAGTGACCTTGTAAACTTTAGATTTTTTTTCAAGGAGTATGTGACTCGAAAATCCAGAAAAAGACAAACTTCTAGGATAATGAATCATAGCACATGAGTGGTGCAAAAAACCTTAAAAGGCCATCTAGTCTAATGTCTTCATTTTAGGGCCAGTTAGAGAATATAGTATGGAATGGGGGAAGGATGAAGAACTCAATTTGGATATGAAAATGCTAATATTAATCATGGCTCTTCTGGAGGCCACAGTTTTCTCATCTATAAGATGAACTGGTTGGACTATGTATTTTTTAAAGTACCTTTCAGTTCTAGATCCTATGATTCATACCAGGGGAAATGATTTACCCAATGTTTATAGTTGGTACCTTGTAAAATGACATACATCACCTAAATAATAGCAACAATGTCCCTGAAAAGTGGTTATCTACATGGAATTTCTCCTTATAATACTTAAATTAAGGCTCATCTCTGACAAGTGGTAATTCACCCTCCACTTTAACATCTCCAGTATTAGAAAATGTACTCCTTTCTTAGGTATAGAAGTAGAATTTTAGCATCAGAGACTTTTAGGATCTGAAGAGATCTCAGAGATCATCTGGTTGGGTATTCTCATATTTCAGATGAAGAAATTGAACCAATTAGATAATATCACTGTGTGATTACACATTAACTGCCTCCGTTTAATTCAGTATTGGTTCCAAATGCATTGGAAAAAATCATCAAGGCTGATTTTCAACTCTTTCCATTATATCGCAATACTTCTTTTGAACAGTTCTAATTGCTTGTTTTTCAGCATTAAGGATTACAGAAATCCCTTAGACTCTTTAGTTTTTCTACCAGCATCACCAGAAGAATATAAGACTAATAAGTCAATCAGTATATATCATGCACTTACTTTGTATTAAGTAACGCTAACACTGTAGATACAAATCCAGGCAAAAAGAAAGATGGTGGAAGGGAGGGGGAGAAGTCAAGAGAATAAAGAATGAGTAATCTTGGCCCCTTCCCAAAATAGACCTCCTAGGAAGAACTCCCCAGTGGGAGAAGGGGGCCACAAGGGTAGAAGGTAGGAGAGAAGGAGTCATATGGGAAGAGGTTTTATGAATATGGTCATCACACCCAACACCTTCATTTTGTAGGTGACAAAAATGAAGCTCAAGGTAACCCAACAAGTAATAGACTTAGTATAGGGACATGAGTTACTTGTTGCAAAAGATTATAATCAACCAGAAAACTAGGCGTGTATTCATTGGCATGAAATAATAGAAGAAACATTCTCCTTAAAATTAGGTCTGGGTTCAAATTCTGGCTCCAGTCTATAACTATATGACACTGGACAAGTAACTAGAACTTAGTTTCTTTATCAAGAAAATGGGACTAATGCTTTTACTCCCCACTTTGTAGGATTGTTTTCAAAAACTGTTTTATGCATGATAAATACCCTAGGAGAAATAGGAACAATGGGAATATCTTAATGGCCATATGTTTACACATCAAATGTGGGCCACATTTCTAGTTCTCAAAGTCTAGTCTGTGAAAGGCCTTTCCAACAATCTGCAGATGGGTCTCTTGTGTTGGTAACTTCTAGCATCTGCACTTTTAGTTTTGGCAGAAGAGAAGAGTTATATAAAATAAAAGCCAGATTTTCTTGAAATTATATAAAAGTAACATGTGGTGTCCTGTTTATTCTGGATAGATTTTAATCACAGGGATAATGGGTAGAAGCAGGTGGACTCAGTAGTTTTCAAATTCTTCTGGTTCATGTAAAGAATGTTACGGGAATGGTCGTAGAAAGAAGGAACCTTCTTCTATCCAGACATATCATGCAGTAAGCAAATATCCAAATGAAAAACTGGACTTGCAAAAATATATTCAACTAATGTTAATTGAATACCTGTTGTGTACCCAGAACTGTGCCAGAACCTTGAGCAGATGTGAAAGAAGAAGAGATAATCACTGTCCTTCTATAACAAACTCGTGGAGGGATAACACAACATGACAAATATTTCTTTTGTGCCTTTTGAGTTCAGAGTAAGACATACAAAACAATGAAAAAGGACCCATATTTAGAAATGTTTGCATTTATGCCTTCATTCTCCAGGACTCATGATATTTAAATCTTATAATGGTATTTAAAACTATATGATAATGAGTCATGGCAGAGAGAGAGGGGCGGGGGGGAGAGAGAGAGAGGAAAAGAAGAAGGAAGAGAAGGAGGAGGAAGAGAAGAGAGAGAAAGAAGAGAAAGATAAAGAAATAGAGAAACAGACAAAGATGAGCTATATCTAGTAGTATGAGATTTGATCAGCAGGAAAGGCTTTCATGGAGGAGGTAGGGATTTGAACTAAGCTGCAGATGATGAATAGAATAATTGGGGAAAAAATGGAAGGAAGAGGAAAAGGTACTCTAAGTTAAAAAGGCAGATGTAAACACAAAATTAGGAAGAAGGTGATTATTTGGTGGTGTGAGAAGAACGCTAAACTAAGTCCTGAGATCTTCATAAGACCTTATGAAGTCCATGACTATAGAGAGAAACCACAGAGAATAATAGCTTAAGGACAATAACTGATTTTAGTGATAAAGGGAACTCCCAGAAATGTAAAATCCCCCTGTCTATGCAGATTGGCGCCTTCACTTCAGTCTCTTATTCTTTGCAGGGGTCCTCAAACTACGGCCCCCGGGGCCAGATTCGGCAGCTGAGGACATTTATCCCCCTCACCCAGGGCTATGAAGTTTCTTTATTTAAAGGCCCACAAAACAAAGGTTTTGCTTTTACTATAGTCCGGCCCTCCAACAGTCTGAGGTGCAGTGAACTGGCCCCCTATTTAAAAAGTTTGAGGACCTCTTTGAGAAAAGTGAAATGATTTGCATAAATTCTTAGAACTAGTTCATGGCAAGCAGAGACTAGAACTCAGGCCTAGGGCTACTTTTTCTCAGCTCCCTTCAGAATTACAGACTCCACAGGCCAGTTATTTCCTCACCTTCCTTTCATCTTAAAGTCATTATTCTCACATCATTTATTCAGAGTCACAGGAGCATATAATAACTTACGGCTAAAGCTGGAAAGGATCTCAATGAGCATCTAGTTCAATCTTTACATGTTATAGATGAGAAAAATGGAAATCTAGGGAAGCTTTGTGATTTACCCTTTGTAACCACAGAGATAAAGAAGCATAACTGAACCCAACGAAAGAACATTGGGAAATGACTGTGGACGGCTTGCAATTTTGTTTTTCTTCCCAGGTTAATTTTGCCTTTCTAAATCCGATTTTTCTTGTGCAACAAGAGAACTGTACAAATATATATATATATATATATATATATATATATATATACATATATTGTATTTAAGATATGCTTTAACATGTTTAACATGTATAAGATTGCCTGTCATCTAGGGGAGGGGATGGAGGGAAGGAAGAGAAAAGTTTGAACAGAAGTGTTTGCAAGGGTCAATGTTGAAAAATTACCCATGCATATGTTCTGTCAATAAAGAGCTATAATTTAAAAAAAGAAGTAAACTGAGTTTGGTATCTAGTTCCCCTAACTGCAAATCAGCACTTCCCCCCACCCCCGTACCTTAAAACTCCTCTTAGCCCACCATTTCATTTTATTGAAGATGAAATTGAGCCTCAGAGAAGTCAAATAATCTGGGCAAGCTTATATATATAGAAAGGAGCAAAGCCAGCATCTAAATCTGTATCTGCTGAATCCAAATCCAGTGGGATTTTTTTCCCACTTTGCTTATAACCTCAACATGTAATTCTTTAAAAAAAAAATCCTGAAGTTATGGAAAAATGAAGCAGTTATCTCTAAAGTCCCTTCCAACTCTGAGAAGCTATAATTTTCAGATTGTATTAACCCAAGATCCTATGTGGGTAGGAGAACTAAAAGAGCCTTAAAGTACCTTACTTTTTGAAAAGCTCTGTGCTGACAACAGAACTGTTTGAGAGTCAGAAGTTAAGAAATGACTTTAGATTACAGAGAAAGGATTGTTGTTGTTTGTTCTTCTTTCTGGAAGAGGGCCATGACATAGCGGAGGTGATGGCATGACTACGCCCAGAAGGTGCTAGATTCAGCATCGGGAAGACCTGAGTTTCGCATCTCTGCTGTGTGTCCATGAATAATATTCTTAACCTCTCTGAAACTTAGACAACTTTCTGCAGTGTATCATCCATGTTGCAGATAGGGTGTGATCTTTAGGGAATGAAATCACTGATCTTAGATATACTTTGAAAGTGGTACAGTGAAAAAGATGCTAGATATGGAATTAGAAGATCCTGGAATCAAATCTTGGCTCACCACCAATGTACTGTGAGACTCTGAAATGTTTGTCTATCAATTTCCCTCTCACTCTCTCAATTTCCTCCTCGGCAAAATGAGGTGTGAGGGAAAATAGCATGATCTCTAAGATTACTTTGCACTCTAATATTTTGATTCCTTAACAGTAAAATAAATTAAACTTTTGCCATCACCACCAAGTCTCCCATTCTATATTTGTCTATAACTAAGTACTGCATTTATGCCAGGATTTTTTATATTTGTTCTAGGATATGAGGAATTTTAGAAGTCAGAAACCAGGTCTTTTCTATTCATAACCTGATCAGATTTTGGCCCAGTGATGTACAAATAACCTATGAGTCTTCATCCCATACCATGTAAAAAGTGCCATAACAGAGCAGAAAGTGCTGGTTTTGAAGTCAGGAGTTTTTGGGTTCAAGGTCATTTACCATGTGATTTAGATCCAGTCAAGATCACTTAGTTCTATCATTTACTGTGTGATTTAGGCCTAATCAAATCACCACTCTGGTCTCATTTTCTCCCCTTTAATCCCTCAAGATTTTACTCATTTTCTCCTTTTCAATATCACCCTTTTAGAAAGTTATCCAACATTTCCTTCCTCTGTTTCCTCCTCATGCACTTAACCGTTTGGAACCAATCTCTACCATTCTGCTGAAATTGTTCACTCAAAGGATAACACAATCTCTTAACTGCCAGTTCCCATAACCCCCCTCTTTGAATGTTCATTCTCCTTGGTCTCTTTGTAGCTCATGGCACTGTTGACCAACACTTCCTTCTGGATGTTCTGTCCTTTGTTGTCTTCTAGGCCTTATTGCTATTACCTTTCCTTCTCTATTCATTTGTTGAATTGCCATCTATCTCCCGATGGCCTCCACTTCTCCCCACCCCAGCTAGCACAGTGCTGGGCCCTTGTAAGAACTTTAAGAAGTATTTACTGATTAGTCCCATCTGCTCTGTGGCATCAATAGATAGATTACTCCAAAATGGATATATTAAGTCTCAGTCTCTCTCTTGAACATCTCACATCACTAGTTGCTTTGTTGGATATCTTTATCTGGATGTTTTATCATTATCTCAAACTCAGGACCAAAATGAATCTCATCATTTCCACCCTTAGGCTTGTCCCTTCTTCAGATTTTTCTCTTTCTATTGAAGGGGCTGTCATCTTTTCATTTATCCTAGTTCATCACTTGGTAGTCATTCTTGACTATTGAATCTACTTTCCTTAGTCAATCATTTTCAAGATCTAGCAGAATATTGTTTCCTTTGTGACACGTCTCATAACTATCCCATTCTTTCCACTCACAGAACTACCAACCTAGTTTTAAATCCTCATTATCTCTCTTCTGCAATTTTCTCCAAAGTGATTTGCCTGATTCCATGTTCTGCTTTTCCAACCTCACCTTCCATACTGCTGCCACAGTAATCTTCCTAAGACACTGGCCTGATCACATTGCTCTTCTGACCATGAGCCTTGATTGGATCCCTGTGGTCTCAATAAATCACAAATTTCTCTGGTATTGATCCAGACTTTTTCTCTCTTCAATGTGGCTCTAACCTATTTTTCTTTCCTCATTTCATATTATTCCTCTTCACATACGCTACATAATAATAAAACTGAACTACTTTTCAATAAACCTGACATTATCTCCTGTTCTGCTCCTTAATCCAGACCGTCCTCCCTGCATGAAATGCACAATACTCCCTCCTCAATTGTACCTCGTAGAATCCACTTCCTCTAAGACTCTTTACTTGAGCTCTTTCTTCTGCCCCAAGTAGTTCGTATTCTCTTTTGCTTCGAATCAACTGCATGTTCTATTTATTTCTTTTCATCTAGCCAGTGATTTCATTGGTGTAAGGAGCTCACAGATCAGGAAAAACTCCCTGTGCTGTAGTTAACAGTCAAATGACTTGCTCAGGGCCACAGAATCAATATGTCCCAAAGGTGGAACTCGAACCCAGAACTTCCTAACTCTTAATCCAGTTCTTTATCCACTGTGTCAGTTTAACTCTGATGTATCAAATGAGAGGATACATATAAAATTTGCAAACCTTAGTGTCATATAAACATCAGCTTTCCCCGAGTAGACAGCTAGGTGGCAACAGAGTGCTAGGAAAAAATAAAAGTTCATATTTAACACTTACTAGCTGTGTAACCTCAGGAAAGTCACTTAGCCTCTCTGTGCCTATTTTCTCATCTGTAAAATGGGGATAATAATAGCCCCTATCCCTCTAGATTGTTGTGATGATCAAATGAAATAATAATTGTAAAATGCTTAGCAGAGTATCCAGCACACAATAAAAGTGCCATATAAATATTTATTCCTTTCCCCTTCCTCCTTCCCCTATAGAAAGAAAGATCCTTGGAGACCACTGTTATTTTTGTCTCTGTAACCTTAGTGTTCAAACAAATCTAGACCAGTTAGGGCATCTAGGTTGTGGAATGGATAAAGTGCTGGGGTCATGAAGACCTGCTTGTGAATTCTGTCTCAGACAAGATTTCTAGCTCTGCGACCCTAGACCCCTCAGGGCTTCAGTTTCCCCTCTGGAAAATGAAAGCCTCTTTCAGCTTTAAAAATCTGTGTGACTCTAAACACCAGGAATTGTCAACCACGGTTATCAATTCTACTCAGCAAACATTTACCATGAAAATCAGCGCTTAATAAATAGTAGGAATACCAAGCCAAACATAAACGTTCTTTGTCTGCATATTAAGTTTAAGAGAAAATACTATTTAGAGCAGCCTTAGGCTACAATCCCTTTAGAACAATTGCTTTTTATGAAGTCTCTGCCTATGGAGAACACCAGGCTGAGCACTGGGGGAAAGACAGAATGTTTAGAAACGAAGTTTAGTAACTGCCCTTTGGGAACTTATGTTCTGGATGAAACCCTCAGTTTCCTCCTCTGTAAAAAAAAATAAAAAAGTGTATATCTATGTATTGGTATATGTATGTTATGTGTGAATGTATGTATTGTGCATGTGTGTATGTATTTGTGTATCTACATATGCGCACAATCTATATATAACCTATATACACATACATAATCTATAGACATACACACAAAAATACATCTATATACACACAAAATATAAATACATATATGCACACACAAAATATAAATACACAGTGTACCTATGTATATACATACATGATATAAATACATATATTTATGATAGGTGAATATTATATATGTGCACACATATAATGCAAATATACCCACATGTGTGTAAATAGATGCATATATGCTTATATGTATAAACTTATGTGTGAGCACATGCACACATATCTACATCTATGTATCTATCTATTTATCTATCTATCCTAGCTATAGTTTTGACTCTAGGTTGAAAACTCCAGTAATAGGAGGGCTGGAAAGATAAGGCTCAGAGCTCCATAATATTATATAATAAGGATAACCACAGTTGGAATTGAGCAGCACAAGATGGGAGTGGAGTGGAAACAGCAGACCGGGAAGGAGAACATAAGGTGTATTCAGGAGCCAGAAGTCTTTGCCTGGAGCGCAAAATGTATTGCAGGATACTGGCATAAGATACATCAGGCTACCCGGCTGAGACGTGCATATCCATGAAGTTTGAGTCTGGATGTCAGGAACCGTTTATCTGCTTTCTAGAGTGTGTATGGCTGATGAAAAAAAGAATCCAGCTAGATCACCCCCCGGAAATGCTCATGATGTCAGTGGGCCATCCGCTGGGGTTGGCCTGGTTTTAATTAACTGGAAGGTTCTGAGTTGTAAAGTATCTCAACACTCCTTTCAAGCCCTGGCTTTATCCTCTCTTGCCCCGACATTCTGAAGTTGTTGCTAGGGGTAGGATTTTTGGTCAGATTGTATTCTGTTTCCTAGGGTCAAGATTAGAAATTCGCTTCATGGATAGCTCATATTTCTAATGCAATTTAGTTTCCAAATAATTTCTGATTCCAATTTAGTTTGGTCTTTACAAAGATCTTCTGAAGAGACAAATGTAAGAACTGTTATCCCCATTTTTCAGATGTGGAAACTGAGATGATGTCTTATTCTCTTTTGGGTTGAGGGTGAAGCTGACTCTTTTATTTGCTTCTCTAAGAAGAAACTGTGAGCTGTTATTTCTGTGTGACTACAACATCTTTCTGACTACTTGTGGTTTCTCATGTGGGGAGAAACCTAACAGAGATGTAATTTAATTCTTTCATTACTAGACCAACTCAGTGGTCACTGAACAGAGATCTCACACTTATAGAGTTGTGGTTTTTTTGGCTTAATAATATTTTTATTGCCTTTAGATAAAAAATATGCTCTTCCATCTCCACTGAACCCTACTTATAACAAAGAAAAGCATTTAAGCTAAACCAGCATATAGATTGGTTATGTCTGACAGCACAAACAGCTTTCCATAATATCCAGTCCCCCACTTCTCTAGTGAGGAGATATCACATTTATCTTTTAGATTTTTTTTTGTCTTCCTTTAGTCTTTTTTTTTCTTCATTTTGTTTATTGAACTAAGTACGAAATAAGAAAAAATAGAATAGAAAAAGGAAGACAGAAAAGAAAAATATAACAAAACATTGTCACATGCCCTTCAGAACAACAGGGAGGATTCAAAATATATAACAATAAATTTCTATTTCAAGAAAGCATATATAATAATAGAAGAGATTATATTCATGAGGGTCCTTCTTTCTGCTTTGTAGGTTATTCTTTTGTTCTCTGCTGTGCACTTTTTACTTTATTCTTTTCTGCCTTTTCATTCCCCCCCCTTCTTCTCCAAGAAGGCTACAATTAAACAAAAGATATATTTCATATATATATGTATATATACATACACATACACACACATACATACATACTATGAAAGATATTGCAACCTTCAAAATCTATAAAGAAATAAGGGAAGGGGGAATAGGATAGGGTGGGGTATAGAAGGATGTGTAGCTGTATGGCACTGAGCCAAATACAGTAGAGTATAGATTGATGGGCAAGGGTAAGGATAAAGTGGGATATAGAAGGGTATGTAGAATTATGATGGTGGGATAAGGTATGTAGATTAATGGGGAAAAGATAAACTGGGGGGCAAAGGGCTGGCATAGGATAAGGTGGGGTACAGGAGTGTGTTTAAATGAACAGAAGTGGGATAAGGTGTGTAGATTAATGGGAATGGGATGAAGAGGAAAGGTGGAGGGAGAAGATAAGGGAGGGATTCATGGGTGGGGGGTGGGGGGATGTTAAGTAATAGCAAGACAAGTTAAGAAACAGAATTAAAGTAGAAGAGTTAGGAATAGAAAATAAGAGATATGCACAAATACTACAAGGAGGATCAGGAGTAGAATTCATTAGGGAAAAAAGAAGCAGGGCTAATAATCATTGATCTTAGACAAAGTCAAACTTAAAGATTCAATCAAGAGAAAAATCTACATTATATGTCAGTCATATTAATATTGTTTTAGATGCATGTTTACATATGAGTAAATGTATATGTGTATAGCTCTTTTGAGCTATACAGGTGTTGATGTCAGTCTTAACATATGCTATACATTCCCATGTTTAAAAAAACATAAATGATTTGTCCATGTTAAGTTCTTTGAAATTTATCTTTGAGATTGGCTCTTACATGTTAAATTTTCTAATAAGTTCGGGTTTGGTTGTGGCAAAATCCTGAAAATGTGCAAGTTTGTTGAATGTTCATTTTTAAAATTCAATATTATGGATAATATTGCTGGATATGATATTTTTGGCCACAGGCTTAGATCTTTTGATTGCTAGTATGTATTATTCCAGGACCTGCAGCCTTTTATTGTGTTTGCTGATAAATCCTGTATAATTCTAATTGTATTTTTGAATTTCTTTTTTTTTTTCTCAGAACATTTTCTCTTTGGTCTAGGAGTTTTGAAATTCAGCAATAATATTTCCGTGTGTTTTCCCACAAAAGATCTCTTTGAGGTGATAACTGATGGGTTTTGTTTTCCTCTCTTTCTACTTTCCCCTCATGTTCTAACCACTTCAGGACAATTTTCTTGGGTTGTTTCTTACATTATTGTATCAAAGTTCTTTTTTTTTTTTTTGGTATATTTTAGGTTATTTAAAAAATAATTTGTGCTATCTTTTGATATGTCTACATTTCCTCTTCTTTTCTTTCTCCCATCCCCTACTAAAGTTATAAAAGGATCTGTCCAGGATGACATCTGTAGTAAATGTCTAATATGGGATTTCAACTAAGGTTCCTCAGCTCTAAATACTTGGCTGGTTAGTTTGCCAGCAAATGTTTAACAGCTGACTCCAGGGGAAAATGTAGGCATAATAATACTTTTAAATTGGATTACCATTGTTAATATTTTCTTCATCTCTTTCTTGTCTATGAGTTAACAACACAATAAATCAAGTTTTGATTTTCAGTGTTTGTTGATTTCTGAGATGTAGATGTTCAGAATGAAAATCTGACACAACTCTCAGAGGTAGTAAACTCCTGCCTATACAACATGAATGACCTGGGTCTATTTGGTTGATTTCTCACCTCTTTGTTTTCACTTTTCTGTCCCATCTCCATTCATAAAATATGGAAACTTTACAATCTGACGCCGCCCAGGGTGTATATTGTCATCATCTCTTCTTACATGCAAACAGTTAGCAAACTCAAGGAACAGAACATCTATTTTCAAATCAATGAAAACAAAACAGACCTCATAAAAAATACGGCCACCCCCAAATGAGCAATCTTTCCCAAGAGTCATGCACCGGATGGCATATTATTGCTTCTCCTAGTTTCTTATATCCTACTGCCACCTTTGCCCTAGCTCTTTGCATTAGGTTGTTTTTCTTCCTTGTCTCTTCTCCTGTTATTTTCTATAGTTCTCTGCAGATGTTTCTAATAACCCCCTTTTTCCTGACACTCTCTTGTCTGGGATTCTCCATTCTGGGATGATGGTAATGTTGAGAGGAGCAACTTAAGAATTTTCTCCATGGTAGGGAACTAAAGATCTCTCTGTATTACAATTCCAAAAAGAGATACCAGATAAAATTGCTTCCACTCTGAAGCCTTCTCTTACAACATAGTTCCCTCATCTTGATCCTCATGCAAAAGTTCATCCAGGAGCTAGGAGATAGGAGCACATCTTGTTCTTCTCCTCCCTAAACTACATTCCTTGGTTGATACTAGGAGGAAACTTCATGGTCTACTGTATTCTTCCCCCAATTTCCCATCCATATTAATCCCTCCTATGAGCATAAAATCACCCCAATTTCTCTCCAATTGTGTCTCAAGCATCTGAGTCCTTTTGGAAGCAACTAAGCCGGAAGTTAGTCATACTACTTTCTACCATTGCTTGAGTAGGATAAGAGAGCCAAACATTCCCATTATTATATACTGAGATGATAAAAGATTGTGTTGGGGTAGGTAGTCACCTCTATTACACACATAGCAGGGAAGACAAGAAACACCAGAAATAAAACTGAATTGAGCATCAGGATACCTGAATGGGAATCTCATCTCTGCTACTTGGAAGCTGTAGGATCTTGGGGGAAATGATTTCCCTTAGCTAAGGTTAAGTTTCTTCATCTGTAAAATGAGTAGAGGAAGACATGATTTGATGTGGGTCCTTTCAAAAAAAGGAAATGTGTTTATATTTCATATGTCTTTGATTATCACAGGGCTTGAATTTTTTTCAGGAAGCATATTTAATGATTATTGGCTAACTTACATTTTGACATTTCAGTGGGTTCAGAATGTCTTCAATATGGGTACTCCATTCCAAGGGGTGAACTGTGACTCAGTCAAAGCAGACTTGAATTAAACAAATGACATCCCTTTAGAATAGAAATGCATGCTGTCTAGGGGAGAGAGATAAAGGGGATGGAAGAAGAAAAATTTGGAACACAAGGTTTTGCAGGGGTGAATATTAAAAACTATCTTCGATATAATTTGAAAATGAAAGGCTATTATTAAAAAACAGCTTCAAGTTTGTTTTGTCACTCAATAGTTTTTTTTCTTTCAATTTTATTAATCTCACATTTGATTTTTAGGATTTCCAATATTATGCTCAACTGGGAATTTTTGATTTGTTCTTTTTCTGTGTGTTTGTTTGCAAGCCCAATTCAATGATCTACTCTTCCTCTTTTTTTATTGATTTAAGAATCTAGAGAGATACATTTTCCTCTGGTTATTGCTTTGGATGCATAATTTTGGTATGTTGTCAAATTTTTTTAGTTTTCTGTAATGAAATTTTTGATTATTTCTGTGAAAAAAAGAATAGAAGTGCATGCAAAAGGACATTTAAGGAATTTTCTTCTTTAAAAAGAAAGTATAAGTGAATTATATATGGGCATGTATAATGGTATAATTATATATTTATATGTGTGTATGTATATATATGTATGTGTGTATATTACAATATCTTACTATGCTATTCTGTAATTTTATGTGATATGATGACATATACTACAAAATAGAAAAATAGTATTAGACTCCACATAGAATATATAATAAAGTAATATATTTCAGCATAATATATATGTATATACCATATGTAATTTGTCTTTTTGCCACTCAATATAGTAAAATGGAAAGGCACTGTCCTGAGAATCAAGGTACCTGCTTTCGAATCCTGACCTCTATGGGTAATCTGTATTACTCCCAATCCTATTCCCCTTCTAAATGAAGGCACTATTGTACTTCCCTTCTGTGTGTGCCAACAATAAGAGGTCCCTAGCCAGCTTTTGTGGCGTGTTTTAGACCCTTCTGGGGATCCAGTTTTCAGTTTGGAAGTAGTTCTCTCTGGGCCTAAATGTAAAATAAAATTAGATGATGTGATCACCAAGGTCTCTCCTGACTCTTATATTCTCAAAGTCAATGAATCTCAAGTTTCAGTCTCTGAACACTTCTTCCTGCTTCTTTCCCCTCACTTTTTGAGATTGTCTAACCATGGCATACCCCAGATCAAATATAAAACCCTATAATTGTCATTCAAAGCCCTTCATAATCCAGCTCCCCAACTACCTTATTTTCATACACCTTACCCCTGAGCCACCCACATCCTCTACAATTCAGTAACACTAGCTTCTTTACTCTTCCTTACATTAAACAGTCTATCTCCCCCAAACCAGACATTTTCTTTAACTGTCCCTTATTCATGTCTGGGACTCTCTCCCTCCTCATCTTCACTTCCTGATTTTTCTGCCTTCCTTCAAGTTCCAGCTCAAATCCCACCTTGTACAGGAAGCCTTTCCCAACTTCCCTTAATGTTGAATATCTCCAAGTCATCCTGTATGTAATTGTTTACACATAGTTGTTTGTATGTTGCTGTTCTTATTAGATTGTGAGCTCCTGAAGAGCTGGCTGTCTTTTGCCTTTATATCTCTAGTACTTAACACTGTGCCCAGCACATAGTAGGTACATAATCTTTCCTGGCTGCCTGCCTAATTGACTATTTTAATAAGAACCAGTTAGGTTCACCCTTCTTGTTAAGAATATTTTAAGAAGTCTGTTCTTTAGTTCCCAATTTAGTCATTCTCCTGCACTCTTCCATAGAAACCAATGGCCAACAAAGTTATATCCATGCAACATCTCTGTAGCCAGATCTCCTAATGGGCAACACATGATTTGCAATGTATCCAGTTCCATACTATCAATCCAGTCCAACAAAAATTCATGAAGTATTTATTATGTACAAGTCATTGTGCTAAGTACCGGGGACACAAAAACAAAACAAAAAAGTCTTTGTCCTTAAGATGTCTACATATTAGTGGAGGTAAACAATAAGGAGGGGATAAGTTTATTCTATATTTGATGGTTGGAGTGGGAAAGAGAGGAAGAAAGCATTAACAATTAAAGGGAAGTAGAGAGATATCCTGCAGAAAATGAAGCCAATCTCTATCAAGCATATTTTTACTGTTTGAAGGTCTAAAAAATAAATTGGATAGAAAATCTCTTTATTACATTTGATATAGAAGAGGAAGAAAATGCCTGGACTCAGAGTAAGAGTCTGATCCTGATTGTGTGGTTTGTTAAGTCCCTGAGCCTGAAAGGGTTCTCAGTTTCTTTCTCAGCAAAAAGGACTTTGGACTAAATAATTCTAAAATCTTTTCCAGTTCTAGCAATCCACATTCTCAGGTCCTTTTCAGCACCACAACAATGACAACTAGTACTTACATAGTGCTTTAAGCTTTACAAAGTGCTTTCTAAATATTACCTCATTTTATCTTCATAATAAATGTAGGAAGTAAGTGTTATTATTCTCATTTTACATATGAGGAAACTAAGGCAGAAAGCCAAGTGACTTGTTCAGGATCACACAGCTAAAGTGTCTGATGTAAGATTTGAACTCATGACTTCTTGACTCCAAATCCAGCTCTCTATCTACTCTACTACTAAGCTGCCATTATTGTATGAGTTTAAGTCTTTTTAAGGCTTAATACTTGGGAAAACTCTCCTAATAAAAATGATTAAATGTCTTTTTTCTTTCTTTCATTGTTAACTACTCCCTTCTTCTCCCACTCAGATTTATTTCCTCACTTGTTCTTTACCTCCAGTAATATGTCGACTCCTTAAGGAAAAGACTATTTTTGTTTTGCCTTTGTATCTTTAGCACTTAGCACAATGCCTTGCACATAATAAATGATTGATGAAGGATTGTTGGACTGGATTGGGTGGGATGGAATTGGATACATTGGAATCATGTGTTGCCCATTAGGAGATTCAGCTACAGAGATGCTGGATGGTTGTAACTCTGTTGACCATTGGTTTCCATGGAAGAATACAAGAGAATGACTTGTTAAATAGGTCACTGAAGAATAGATTCATTAAATGTTCCTAACAAGAAAGATGGATTGAATTGGTGCTTATTAAAGTGGTCAGTTAGGCAGGCAGTCAGGAAACATTAAGCACCTGCATTCATAGCAGAAAGTACAACAATTGCATCATGAGAGAGTAGGAAGAAAAAGAATTGAAGTCACAGAGGCCATAAAGAGAATAATTAAGAGCCAAGGTGAAAGAAATTAAGGATACCACCTAGCTAATTCTAGGTGTAGAATAAAAGGGGCTTCCTGGAGGTCTTCAAACAGAGTTTAAGCCAACTTCTGCCAGGTTTGCTATGAAAAGAATCCCTGAAGAAGCCTGCAGAAGTACTCTAATATCCTATGAGTTCTGAACCAGAGGAAAAAATACTTCTGCAATCAGATTTCTAATGACCTTTCCATGTCATTCTGAGTTCAGGTTCATCTTTCTTGATAGGCAACATAAACATCCCAGTAGTTCCTTAGGTTCTTCTTTAATCTTTCTAAGTCTCAGTTCCCTCATCTGTAAAATGGGGATTGTTATTCTATTTAAGGTTGTTGTGAGGATGAAATGTGGTAATAATTCAATCATACCCTTTTACATACCTTAAAATACTATTATACACATATTCATTCAATTTTCTAGGCTCATTTACCTTTTTTGGGTTCTCCCAATAGGAGATAGGATTGATTTTCCTTTCAAGTCATCCTCTTCCATCCCTCCTTTTGTAATGAAATTTCTAAAAGTTTATCCAGAGGAAAAGATTCAACTGCTATGATCATCATCTCAGCATTTTAAAAGACCTGGGATGACAATGGTGTGAAGACCCTACTGAGAGTCCCCCAGTCCTTAAAAGTTACCTTATTCAGCAACTAAGGGCAAAAAAGTGATTCTCTTCTAGCTAAGTGGCTGGTGATAGATGGACTTTTCCAAACTTCGTGAGATTGGTTCTTGAATGACATATATGCTGTTCACATTGTTAAAATTTGTCTAAGCTTGAAAATCTACCGTATAACCCTCAAAGCCTCAAGATCATGTCCCCAGTGCTTAGCACAGTGCCTGACACATAGTAGGCATTTAATAAATGCTTATTGACTGACTGATTGACACAGTTTGTGGATATTAAGGGGCTGTCTATATAGTTTGAGCATGTTAAGAAGGCTAAGACTAATACACAGCTGTTAGATGAAAACAACTATCAACCTTCCCACCCCCATCGCCTTCCTTTTAAAAAAAACAATTTTTAAAAAAAGTAAATGCCTGCACTCTGTGTCCATAAAACAGGAGTCTCTATGGCAATGTGTTTCTTATCCAAGATAAAGGTCAAACACATCTGGAAGTCATAACAGTTTTGTCTTCTACGGAGAGCTTCAGCTTCCTCCCTGCAAAACTCTACTATAAACAGACCCCTCCCACCCATCTCCCATCCCCTTCAATCCCAAATTCATCTGTTCTCCTTCCTGACTGTCAAGGGTTTCCAAAACTGCTCTGTCCGTTTTCAATTATAATTTGCTGAAGAAGGGAGACGTGTGATACACAAGCGTGAAGACACATTAGCATGGCTTGGAGTTGAGCAATCAGTTGGGTTCTGCTCCTTTTCCCATCATTCAGGGATCACAGAAAGTATTTTGGTAGTTTTCCTTTTTGGAGGAGAAAAGTTGATTCAATTATTTTGCAGGCTCTTCATCGGTTTAAATTATCAATTGATTTGGAATAACAATGGCCATCGATGACATCTCAGAGAATTATAAAATCCCAGATATTTATACATGGGAAAGACCTTAGGAAAACAGAGCTGGAAGGAACTTTGGTACAGGAAATGTTGAAGTCAAGAGAGTTTGGATGCAGGATAGCTCTGAACCTTAAGGCAGAGAATATTTGAGCTGGAAGGAACTTTAGAGCATAGAATGCCAGGATTGAAAAGATTTTAAAACGTTAGAGCTGGAAAGGACCTTTGAATAGAGAACATCAAAGCAATGTTCACTTAGAATATTCACTCTAGAAAAAAGCCTCAAGGAATAGAATACTAGAGCTAGGAGGACTCAGAGACCACATAACTGAGCCACCTCATTTTATAAATGAGGAAAGGAGACCTAGGAGAAAAAAATAAATGACCCAGAGATGCACAAAGCCAGATTAGAACCATGGACTCCTGGTTCTCATCTCTTTTGAATACTCTATGCTATCTCCATGTATATAGCACTTCAAGGTGACAAAATGCTTTTCTATATGTGATTTCACTGACTTTCCACAATATTCTTTTTCCCCCTGATAGGCAATTGGGGTAAAGTGACTTGCCCAGGGCCACATAGCAAGGAAGTGTTAAGTATCTGAGATCACATGTGAACTCAAGTCCTCTTTACTTCAGGGCTGGTGCTCTATCCACTACACAAACTGCCCCTCCATAATGATCTTTTTTTTCTTCTTAAGGAAGTTGATAAGGCAAAGATAGCTATCATCATTTTCCAGATGAGAAAATTTAAATCCAGAGAGAAGTTATTTGTCAAAATCACAAAGCTAATGAGTGGTCCTCAAGTCCAATGCTCAAAAGCCATTATCCCAAGAAACTTGTGTTCTAACTTATAGAAAGAGAAAAAGCAGAGAACTCCTTTTGGAGGTTGATTTATAGATTTAAATTGCTTAAACTCTATTTTTAAGCCATGAGAACACAAAAAATAGCTGACACTTATACATAGTTTTAAGACTAGGGAAGTGCTAATATGTTATCTCTTTTGATCCTCACAATGACCCTGGGAGGTTGGTGCTATTATATTCATTTTACAGTGGGCGACAGAAAATTACGGGGTTTTTTTTGGCCCAGGAACACACAGCTAAAGTGTCTGAGGTAAGGTTTGAACTCAGCTCTTCCTAACTTCAAGCTCAGAATAGCACTCTGCACTGTGTTACCTGTTATTATAAATGACATTTTTAGGTCCTTAGTCAATAAACATTTATTAAGCACTTATTTTGTACTAGGCACTATGCTAAGTGCTGGGGATACAAAAAGAGACAAAAGGCAGTTCTTGCCCTCAATGAGCTTATAATTTAATTTAAGAAACAACAAGCAAACAAATATTTACAAAGTAATCTATTAACAGGACAAATAAGAAATAATTAACAGAAGGAAGGTATTAGCACGAAAAGGGGCTTAGAAGGATTTCTACAGAAGATGGAGTTTTAGTGGGAGCTTAAGACAAGCCAGGAAAGTAGATCGGTAAGGATGAGGAAGAAGGGTTTTCCAGACATAGCTGCCAGCCGGAGAAAATGCCTGGATTGAGAGAAGGAATGAACCAGAAGGCTCTTTGTCATTGGACCAATGACTATGTGGTGGAGAGAAACCTGTAGAAAGTCTAGAAATGTGGGAGGAGGCAAGATTATGAAGGGCTTTCATTGCCAGACAGAACATTTTGTATTAGATCCTGGAGGCCAAAGGGAACTACGGGAGTTTATTGAGTAGTGGGATTAACTTCATTAGGTTTGTGCTTTAGAAAAATCACTTCGGTGATTGAATAGAAGATAAATTGGAGTGGGGAGAGACTTGAGGAAGACATATGTATCCACAGAAAACCATTTTCTTCAGAAAACCATCAACTAGTTATTGATCAATATAAATGTTTCAAGAGTCAACTATATATTAGGCACTGTACTAGGTGGGAGTGATACAAAGACAAAAACAGTTTCTGCCCTTGAGGAGCTTACATTCTATCAAATAATACTATAGGTATCTTCAAAAAATAAATAGGTATCTTCAAAATAAATTCAAGATAATTTTTGGTGTGGGGGTGAGGAGGAATTAGCAACTAAGGTGATCAAGAAGGACCTTGGATCTGAGCTTTGCTGGAAATTAGGCATGTTGAAAAGAGAGATGAGGAAGAAATCGATTCCAGGTAGAGGGGACATCCCGTGCAAAGGCATAGACATAGAACATGGAGACAGCGTCATATGTGAGAAACAAAAAGAGTCAATACTGAGTCTATAGGGAATCTGAAGAGAAATCATAGAAAGACAAAAACATAGAATACTTTGTCAGAGTTAGTTCCTTCTCTAGCTACTTCAGCCCATTGATTATTTCTCTGGTTTCTGAACAGTGTCTGATTGTGGACAAGGTTCATGATCTTTCGATGACTTCCCTATCTGTCTTATCAATGGATGCACTAACACAAATCTGCTGACATTACTTCATTCAATTATTGAGTGCCTATTACTGTGTATGATGAGTTCTGTGCGTGAACCTATGGACAATTTTTTTTAAAAAGCATGAAATGTCTCCTTGTTCCCTAGATGTTGTGGGTTTTTGGCTCTCAGAAATGTGATGGTGTCGAGGAGAGAGCCCTGGATTTACAGACAGTGAACCTGGCATCAAATATAGCACTGCTTCTACTGTTTGTGTGATCCTGACCTACTCCTCTTCTCTGATCCTCAGTTTCCTCCTGTATAAAATGAGATTTAAGAATCCTTGTTCTTTGTCTTTCCCAAGACTGTTGAAATATTTGAATGAGGTAATTTGCTTAAGAGCTATATAAATGCTATGTCAGCGTAAACTATTGTCATTATTTGCATTTTGGAACCTTTGTTTGGAGTTAACAAAAAAGGTATATTGCTGGTTTCTTGGAAGTGACCTCAGGATTTTCTATTCAATGACTGGAACAAACAGGGACAACATTCAAGTCCTGCTTTGAAAGCCAGAGCCAATAAAACTCATTAGTGATGACAGACCTTATGCATCTGACTTCTCTCAAGGGGCTAAATTTTTTTAAATGTATTTGGCAGTAATGGTGGCTCGCCTTGGTCCCAGCTTTGGTCATAAATCTGGAGCTGGTGGAATGGGGAACCAGCACAAAATACTAAATCAGCACATTTCTCCTACCAGCAAAGGCCTTTCTCGACAGCAAGGCAGGCAGGGCTGAAGGCATCCACATTGACCTAAAGCCTAATTTTTAACTCCTGACGTTCAATTACAAGACTATAAGTCAGATGGCTCAGTTCCAAGCCTTGATTCTACTACTAATCTGTTCACCCTATTCCATTTACGTGGTAGTTATTCTGTTTAAATTTTACACAGCAGGTGCTTAATAAAAGCTTACTGACTGATTAACTGACCACCTGAAACAAATAAATCACTTTATTTGTTGGGGTCTTAATTTTCACTTCTGTAAAAATGAGAGTCTTGAATTAGAGCAGGGATTCTTAGCCTGATAGATTTCAAGGGGTCTATGAACTCAGGTGGAGATAGAATTATATCTATGGATTTTTTGCTAACACTCTAGCCAGAATTTAGCATTTCCTTTAGTGAGGAATGTGGACAAGAAACTTAATTCTGAGAAGGGGTCCCTGGTCTTCATCAGGTTGCTAATGAGTTCTGTGACACGGGGCCTAGGATCATCTCTCCGGCTGTTCTGATAGTTCATGTTTAAAGTTCTAGGGCCCCCTGAAGTTCTAACATTTTGTTATTCTCTGATTTCTGGACTCAGAAGGGAGATCTCTCCAGACCACTTACTTCATAATTTTGGGGCCCCAAATCTGAAATTGTTGATACCTTAGAGTGCCTTTCCATTAATAAGCAGTGGATCTTCAGAATCATTTAAAATATCTATAACATTTCCCTGGTTTCAGGTGCCTCTGACACTTACTATCTACGTGACCTCATATGAATCAATTAATTTCTCTGGATCTGTTTCTTCACATGTAAAATGAGAGGATTTGGTTAAAAGGTCTCTAAGGTACCTTCCAAATCTATATCCATGTTCCTTTTACATATAGCTCACATTTATGTAGTGCTTTACAGTTAGTTTAAAATGCTTCCCCATTTATTATCTTGTTTGATAATGAAGTACTCTGGAAAGAGTACTTGGTGTGGGATTTTTCCCAAGGAACTGACATATGCCAGTGATTAAAATAAGCACCAGAGGAAGGGGGAAAGTACTGTTTTGGAAAAGAAGACTGTGATTTGATGTGGAAAACCAGGAGAGAAGAACTCAATATCAAGTTCCTTTGGAATATTTGAATATTACTTTGGATCTCATGGGGTGAAATGAGAATAAGAAACCATTCCCAGGAGCCAAGATTCAGGTTGGTTGGCCAGGTCAGGAGGCAAGATAATGGAGGTGTTGGAAAAGTGACTATCTGACTTAGCTGCCTCTCCAAAGCTTCAGATGTTTGCAGTGGGTTGTTTGCATTACCCACATTTACTTTATGCTGAAATATTGATATAGTTATAAACTTGGACCACAAAGCCCCTATTGTGCCCACTTTCTCCCCTGTAAACCCCTATTCTCCATACTCAGCCATATTCAAAGACTGTCGCCTTGGGGAGTAAGCAACTTTGGTCTTTGGGGAGGTCTTGTCTGAAAGAAGACCAAACAATGCAATAAGATTTAGAATGTATAGACTAAGGAGAATAGAAACTGAAAGACTGAGAAGATTTAGGGGAGCCAGACTGATGTAATACAGAGAGTGCTTGTGTTCTAGACTCCTGGTGTCTCAAGAATTGAGTTCTTTTCTTGACTCTGATCTTTGCTTGGCACACGACCCTGGGATTCACTGCTCTGTACCTATTTTCTCCTCTGTAGAATGGGAATTATCATTTGTGTCTTCCATTACTCACAAAACTTTGGCAAGGCTAAGATGAGATATGAGATACAATTTTTTTAGTAGAATATAAGGAGCTATGGAGATGTAAGTTATATACATTTTTTTAAATCAGAGGAGGATGGGAAAAGTAGAATCCAAAGGTCATAAAGAATTGTGAAGTCACTCCTCCTTATTGTGTCTCTCTGAAGAACCCACTTCAAACACTCTTCTGAACCATCCCATCTCTACCATACTGGTGGGAGGAAATGTTCTCATGACCCTTATTTTTCTTTAGAGAGAATCGACATTTGTGTGACTAAGATCCTTGAAAAGATTCATCTGGGAATTAAAAGACATAAACTATGATTACTTTAATAGTGCACAAAATTTTCTCTTCCTTAAGGTACAGATGGTCGCATGGAGCTCAAGTCTGTGTAAACAGGAAAAGAATGAGACTTCTACAAACAGACATAGAGAACATGAGAACTTTGTCAAATTATGAACTATAACATGAACTTTAAGATGATAGTTGATTTTAAAAATCAGTTGAATTGGACAGAAGAAAAAAACAGGATAACACTGATCTAAGGATTGATAGCATTTAAAGAAGAATCATAGATTTATGGACTCAGATTTATGGACACAGAATCCCAGAGCTGGACAAAATCTCTGAATTATATCCAGTTTGTCCCCCAACTGAAACATGAATTCCTTTCACAACATGTCCTAGTGACCATTCATCTTCTATTTGAACACTTCTGGTGATGGGGAGTTTGCTATATTTCTCCCAATGGCAAAAAAAAAAAAATTAAGGCATAAAATTAAGGTAGATAACTAGAGAGAATCAAGTAATAGAATCACATCTGTCTCCAATGCACAGTGTTAGACTCCATATCTGCCATCCAAGAATCAGCTTAATGGAGCAGGATGGCTTACTGAGTAAAATATTGGACTTGGAATCAAGAAGGGTTCAAATATTCAGACACTTGTATGGCATTAGGCAGACCATTTTCCCTCTTTCTCCCTCAGTTTCTCATTTGTAAAAAAAGAGGTGGGGCAGGCTAGATGGCCTCAAGGTTCTTTTCCAACTTTTGATCTAACCTGTTTAAGAGCAAAGAAGTTTGTCACCAGGGGGTTGACCAAACTCCATCAAGCAAAGGCTTGTTTTCGCTACAGCAACTTTGAAAAGGGTTTCTAAGGCAGAGAGTGGCTGGGCTCTATCTTGATAGAGAAAGTAGCCATATCAGTGAAATTATAGTCTTGAAAAACTGAACTATACCATGTACATTTGAAGAGGGAATGATATAATATTCACATTGACACAAATAAATCATACTGTACAATAGCTAGAATATGGAACAGACTTTACATTCTAATTTTAGAAAATAATAAATAAAACGGAGCTGAAGGGAGGCAGAGGTGGTACTTATAAGGGCAAAGTAAAGAAATCTTAAGAATTAGGAGCAGAGCAGAGAGGAGAGAAGGAACAAATGTAGCTGCCTTGGGAATTCCTTCAATGGAGGAACTGAGGAGGAGCTCAGTAATGGAGGGAGGGAGACACTGAGGCTGAGGAATCTTCTGGGAGAAGGCTTCTGGGAGATGGTGGAGAAATCCAGGGAGTCCAGAATGGAGCAGGAAGAAAACTGAAGGAGAGAGCTCAATTCATTAATGAATCATTAAGGTCCTAATACATGTGAGATTCTGTACTAGATAGTACCGTTAGACAAAGACATAGCCTTTGCCCTAAAGGATCATTTATTCTAATAGATAAGATTTATTATTGTTCAGTTGTTTCTGATGCTTTTGGAAGAGATACTGAAATGGTTGGCCATTTCCTTCTCCAGATCACTTTACAAATGAGGAAACTGAGGCAAATAAGGCAAAGTGACTAGTCCAGGGTCACACAATTAGAAAGTATCCAAGGCTAGACTTGACCTCAGGTCTTCATGACTCCAGGCCCTAGCATGCTATCCATCTGGCCGTCCCAATAGAGAAGATATGACATACAAAAGAGGCACAAAACTTGATTGCTCTCTTCAAGACAGTTGTGATAGTGGTGAAAAAAGAAAAACTGAGGCAAAGGTCCTGGGAAATTTTACATCAGTTAAGTTTTAGAGAAGGATTTTAACTGTAAAAAAAGAGGAAAGAATTCATTTCAGGCTTGAGGGGAAGGGCAGCAAACTACATTTCCAGAGGCAAAAGAGGTAGGATGTGATCAGGGAAAAGCTTTACTAGAATTTAGAGTATATGCAAGGGGGCAAGATGAAATAAAGCTCTATGGGTAGAATGGTGCCAGATAGTGGAGGGCATTTAATATGGGGCTAAAGGTATTGTGTCAATAACCAATAGGGAGGTCTTGAAAGTTTCTGATTAGGAGATTAAAATGGCCAAACAGGTGCATTATGAGCATTATTTTTTCAGGTGCAGGAAGGATGGATTGGAGCCAAGAGAGAGTAGAGATCAGAAAACTAATTAGATGGTTATTGGGTGAGAGGTAATAAAGTCCTGAATTGATGGTATAGCTATGAGAAGGAGAGAAGAGGAAGAATTAATTTTGTTTGCTTAATAGCATTTTGTTTTGTTTTCCAATTACACGTAGAGATCATTTTCAACATTTGTCATTGTAAGATTTTGAGCTCCAAATTTTTTCTTCTTCCCTCCCTCTTCCCCAAAATGGTAATCAACTTGATACAGGTTATATCTGCACAATCAAGTTAAACATATTTTCATATTAATCATGTTGGGAAAGAAAAGTCAGAACAAAAAGGAAAAAAACTCCATAATTTTTCTCTGGATGTGTGTGGATGAGATTTTCCTCTCCAAATCCGTTGGAATCCTCTGGGATCACCAGAGCTAAATCCATCAAAGTTGATCGTCACACAATGTTGCTGTTATTGCCTATAATGTTTTTCTGATTCTGCTCACTTTACTCATCATCAGTTCATGTAAATCTTTCTAGTCTTTTCTGGAATCAGCCTGTTCATTACTTTTTATAAAACAATAGTATTCCATTGCATTCATATATCATAATTTGTTCAGCCATTCCCTAACTGATGGGTATCCCTGATGAGGATGAATTCGAGACAAGTTTTGGAGATAATATGGTTAAAACTTGATAACTGGTAGGTTTTAAGATCAAGGAAGAGGGAAGAATTAGAATGACTCCAAAGGTGACAAACCTGAGTAATCTCGAGATTGGTGGAGCCCTCAACAAAATGTGGAAGTCTAGAAGAGAAACTGGCTTGGGGCAGGGAAAGGATGCAAAGAAAATACATTCTGCTTCACATACATTGAGTTTGAGGTGCCTTTGGGACATCCAGGTGGAGATATCCAGCAGGAAAAAAAGAACTTCATATACCTTAAAATACTTTAGAAATCATACTTATTATATAAGCCTCTCTCAGGTTCTTAAGGCAGAAGAAAAGCTCTGGACAAATAATTAAACCCTGTGCTTGTGAGTCTGAGGTACAGCCATAAGTTGAGAGATAGCTGTAACAGAAGAGCTATAAAGGAAGCTAATGGTTCTATGTGGCCTGGAGGAAGTTGGCAAAGTACACTTGCCCCTCTTCCACAGCAAAACCCTCTAAATGCACACTTAGCAATAATCATCCTGGAAAATATTAATATGTGGGGGAGGGGGAGGGTGCTTTTCCTCCAGGAGGGAGGGTGGGCTTAAATAACCACAGGACAGTAGGTTGTAGCAACGGACCCTGCTGTAGCCATGTTACTCACTGGGTCACCATGGAGATGTCCACAGATTGCCAAGTTTATGTCCTTTGTTTTCCAGTGGTTGAAAGCTGATGCAGACCCTGTGGCTGCTGCCATCATTCCTTACTCCTCTCCCTCCCTCTAGCCGCCCTTCTGCCTGACCTCACAAATTGGCAGAGGCTGTAAGAGTCCTTTGCTAGGTATTTTTAATAGAAAGATCTGGAAACCTGAAGATGAAGGATTATAGGATCTCAGATTTAAAGCTGGAAGGAATCTTCAAGATCAACTAGTCTAATCTTATAACTTTACATGTGAGCAAACTGAGGTCCAGTGGTAAGGTTAAGTGATTTGCTCAGGATCACATGGGGCCGACTCTGTTTCACTATAATAACAAGGTTATTATAATATACCACAATAGGGATCAGAGTCCCTATTACAGTGTCTCATGGGATCTCTCACTAACTTACTGTGGGATCTCGGATAAGTAGTAGAATCATTTGTTCATTCAACAAATGAAGTCCCTACTATGAGCTGAGCATCCTGCTGGAGGATAGGTTTGATGTAGAGTTTTTATTAGATGAAGTCCTTTTTCCTGGCAGAATACATAGTTGAGAAATAAGCCCAGATGTGGCAAGCTCAACTAACTTCATTCAGTCAAACAACTTGAGAATGAATCCAAACTCAGGGCTCTCAACACTGCTCATACTGATACATACTGTAGCAGTCAAACCACCATATGATTTCTTCTGATTTCAAACACCAGTGGATGACTTGACTTTGTCCCCTACTATAATAATCACATAAGGGAAACCCAAGGTAAATGCTGCCTCCCCAGATCCTGCTTGCAGCACAGTGAGGTGGATAGGGAATTGGATTTGGAGGCAGGAAGACCTGGATTCTAGTCTTAACTCAAAAATTGACTACTTAGGTGAATATATCACCTAACTGTTCTGTGCCTCATTTTCTACCTATGGCCTCTTCCAATTTAATTTTTCTTACATTCTGTAATATGCATCTTATCTAAACACTGATGATCATACAGAAAGTATAATTTAGTGGAAAGCACGGTTGAGACTTGGAATCAGTGAAGAACTTAGTTCTCAGCCCTTCTCAGGGACTAAAACTACTGCTGATTTTACTTGACCTTCATGAGCCTTGGTTCCCTCATCTGTAAAATGAAGCAAATTACATGCTTCACATCAAAGTAACTAGCTTCCTTCCTAGCATCCCTAAGTTGAATAAAGTATTCTAAATTGTTCCCATGTCCCTTGTCAGCTATATTCACAAAGGTAAGACTGGAGAGGGAACTTTCCTGTGGGAATGGCTATCATCTCTGTGTCTCTCCCTCCCACACCCATAGTTTCTCAGACTTCTGACTCATAGGATTTATCAGTATTGTTGACTCAAAACACACACACACACACACACACACACACACACACACACACACACACCACTACCACCATCATCTGTGTTGTAGGGGGAAATGCTAAAATATGGATTTGAAATAAAAACAAAACAAGTTTAGTATATTGTAAGAAAACTAGCCATTGTGATTTTCTATGGTGTTTTTAATTGAATGACTAGCTTAGAATCTTAGGAATCTTGGGAATGTAAAAGAATGTCACAGAATGAAAGTCTTAAAATATTAGAATTGCAAAATTTGGAAATCAGGAAACCTCTAAGAAAAAAAAGAGAGCAAACAACAACAAAAAAGATGAGAATACTATACTGTGATCCACACTCAGTCCCCATAGTCCTCTCTCTGGGTGCAGATGGCTCTCTCCTTTATAAGTTTATGGGTCTGAATCACCTCATTGTTGAAAAAAGCTACGTCCAACAGAATTGATCATTGAAACTTTTTGTTGCTGTGTGTGATGTTCTCTTGGTTCTACTCACTTCATTTAGCATCAGTTCATATAAGTCTTTCCAGGTCTCTCTGTAATCATTTTGCTGATTGTTTCTTATAGAACAATAATATTCCATTATGTTCATATACCATAATTTATTCAGCCATTCTCCAATTGATGGGCATCCACACAGTTTCCAGTTTCTTGCCACTACAAAAAGGGCTGCTACAAATGTTTTTGTGCATGTGGCTTCTTTTCCCTTTTTTATGATCTCTTTAGGATATAGATCCAATAGAGACACTGCTGGATCAAAGGATATGCACAATTTCATAACCTTTTGATCACAACTCCAAATTGTTCTACAGAATGGTTGGATCAGTTCACAATTCTACCAACAGTGCATTAGTGTCCCAATTTTCCTATATCCCCTCCAACATTTATCATTATTAAAAAAAAACTTTTTAAAGCATTAATAGTTGTCTTAACAAATGTCCTACTTGTCAAATAGTTATAGAAATTAAAGTGATAAGCTGAAATGTAATAGTGGTCTCTAACCTAGAATAAAAACAAATTTCCTACGTGTTCCTTTTAAAAAGATATTTGATTGCTTTATCTCCAGATAGAGTGGTTGAAGAAATATTAATGGTGAATTTTAACATGAGCACAGATCCAGTAGCTTAGCTGTAGGTACTCACATGTCAGAGTTTCAAGGTTGTCCACAGTCTGTCTCCAAGATGTCTTTTCCACCTTAACACACACTACTTCACTTCAGATAATCTATCTTCTAAACTGTTTGAACTATTTCTTTGTTCTCACCTGCCCTTCTTCTTGTCCAGTGTTCTCCCTTTTCCATTCCTTTTTTCTCACACAAATTTTCGAACATTAAATGGAATCATATCACTTTCTTCCTTGTTGAAATCTCCACTAATTCATTTGTCAAGGCTCATTTTATGTGGTGCTGCCTCTAAACAGCCATATCAGTGTAAAGGGAAACTATATACTACGACACTTGGAGTTTAAAAACAAAAACAAAACCAAGGCCGATGCATCATGGGAAAAATCATCATCATACCCAGTGATATCACAGTTAAATCTATATCCCAAAAAGATCAAGGAAAGAGGGAAAGGATTTTATGTTCGATAATATGTATAGTAGCTTTTGTGTGTTGGCAAAGAAATAGAAACTGAGTAGAGGTCAATCAAGTGGGAAATAGTTAAACAAGTTATAGTATGTGAATGTAATGGAATACTATTTTGCTATAAGAAATGATGAAAGGGATGGTTTCAGTGATGTCTTGGAAGACTTGTATGAACTGACACAGAGTGAAATGACCATAATCAGGAAAACGATTTATATTCTAATTCCAACTCTGTAAAAACAAACTGTTTTGAAAGACTCGTGAACTCTAGTCAATGCAATAGTCAATTTTACTTTTAGAGAACTGATGAGAAAGAAAGTTATTCACCTCCTGAGAGAGAGATGAAGTAAAATGGAGAAATTAGAATCTGTTTTGCTTGCCTATGCATTTTGAGCTGAACTCTGGATCTCATTGCCTAAAAGCCAGGCACATTACATTTCCTTCATCTTCTAGGATTTCACTCTTGGATACCACCAGAAGGAGAAAGAACACCATTCCCCATTTGGTAATTATTTTAAAGAAAAAAACAATTTTGTAGCCAATTGAAAGGGGATCTTGCAATCTACATGGAAACACAGAATATCTTATCTCAGAAGCAAATGCCTGGCATTTCCCATATGGGTTTCTCCATCTTAGGTGATCTGGGTATACATATTTATCAGAAGACTTATATTTTCCTTTTTTTTCCAGTAAGGGGGAGAGATAAAAGAGAAAGAAAATAAATTCTTGTTAATTGAAAAAATAAAGGACTGAGTACATTATAAAAGATAAAATGAAGAGGCTAGCACAAAAGATTTCTGGGGTCAGCTTTAAGTCCTAATAAAATTGGATAACTAAGGAAACACAAGCATTGGACTAAACGATAAAATCAAAATGTTGAAACTTGAATATGAAAGATCATAGGAATAAGTATGATATCTCTTGGTACAGAGAACCCTTAAAGAAGGAAACTCCCTTTACTAGTGGAAAATTGGCACCTCTCTGAAATTTCTAGTCTTAGAGATTTTTAAGGAGCAAAATTAAATGTATTGCCAGGATTATACAGCCAATATTTCTCAAAAGTAGGATTTGAATCCACTTCTTCTTGGATGGTTGGATATCACTATACCATTCTGCTTCTCTTTAAAAGTCATGCCATAAAACATTTAGAACAGATCAGATATCTTTTATAGCTATGTCCAGGGGGTGGCTTTTCAACCAATAAGGGGTAGGATAAATCAAAGGATTTGAAAAAAAACATTTTTTTGCATGAAGTTGCAAAGCTTTGCATGAGCAAAATTAATCCAGCTAAGACTAGAAGAGAAATACTTGAGGAGGGAAAATGTTTTGTGTCAAATGTCCTTGAAAAATCTATCTATCTATATATATGTACAATTAACAAAAACAAGTAAGATAAAATAAAAATCATGTTCTATATTCTAAGGTAACTTTAAGTCAGATCTCTTTGATCTCAGAAGCCCATTCTGTATTTTTCTTTTGATCATCATTTTTACTTTGAACATCCTATCATGCATTTGACTATGTGAGCATATACATGATCATTTACATCATTTAAAAATAATATACTAGGGCAGTTATATGGTGCAGTAGATAGAATGCCAGCCCTCAATCAGGAGGACCTGAGTTCAAATCTAGCCTCAGACACTTAACACTTTCTAGCTGTGTGACCATGGTCAATTCACTTAACTCCAATTGCCTCAGAAAATACATAGATAGATAGATAAAGATATAGACATATACATATATATATGTATATACTTTTATGAACTCATCTCCTCATGATCTAATTAGGCCTTTTGACTAAAACATGCTGATTCTCTCAAAAATAACAAGTAATCATTTCTCTTTAGGGCAACTAGGTGGTATAGTTGATAGATTTCTGGTGTTGGAATCAAGAAGACCTGAATTCAAACTTAGCTTCAGAAGCTTTCTACCTATGTGACTTTGGGCTAGTCAGTTAAATTCTATCAGCTACTGGGGAAGAAAATGGCAATATCTATCCTAATATTTTTGTCAACAAAATCCAATGGACTGAGGTCCACAGGTCCTCAAAGGGTCAGTTATAACTGAAGAACAACAAAAATAACCCAAATTAAAAAGATGAAGAGAAACTGAGAAAGTTGTGTGGATTGTTAATAGTCTCTTAAATTGTTATCAAAACGGAATGCTATTTGAGCGGGGAGGGATGACTGCCCATGTGCTTACCATTCTCCTTAGGTGAAGGAATGTATATAAAACATCAATCAGAATTCTGACAGGAAAAGAAAGCCGTGATCACTGCTGATTTCATCCAGAGCTGGTTTACAGATCTTAATGATCAGCAGAGATGCTTGGATGTCTACTTCTGATGTACTCCAGGAGCCTGTTTCTATTCCACCTACTTAAAGTGTACATGACCCACTTTAGCTGCTCCTTTTTTTTTTTTTTTTTTTTTTTTTTTTTAGAAGTTTCTTTTTTGAAGACCTTGCCCCATTCTCTTGATAAGGAAGGCAGGATGTGAAGCCAAGGGAATCATGTGTGTCTGGGAAGCTGGTCTATTTAAGATGGTCTTTTGTTAACAGCATCTATGTCAATGAGGTTTCCTCTACAAATCCAGTAGGAATAATTTGTTAAAAAAAAAAAAAAACTAACGTAAACCAAATGCTTTAAAAACAATAACAATACAAAAGCCCACAATCATTGGCTGCCATTGGGTTGTGGTCCTGGTTAATCCTTCTCAATCATTCAGATTTCATGGGCCAAGAGGCTTCCAAATGATGGCCAGGAAAGATGAGATTAAAGAATCACAGAATTTGGAGTTAGAAGGGACCTTAGAGGCCATTCTGGTCCAACTCATATATGAAAGGAATCTCTACTATAATATGCCTGACAAGTGGCAGTCCAGATTCTATTTGAGGGCCTCCAAGGAAAGGAAACCTGTTACTTCCTGAAGCAGGTCACTCTTAGGCTAAACATGAATTTGCTCATTGCTTCTGATTTTGCCTTTTGGGGTCAAAAAGAATAAGTTTGATTTTCCTTCAAATATCCGAAAATCATTAACACTCCTTTGCACCTCTCACTTCCTACTCACTTCCTCACTTTCAGGCTAAAAAGTGTTTAGTTCCTTCAAGCATTCTTTATAGATTATTCTGAGGGCAATTCATATTGGCTCTCTGAGCCTCAGTTTCCTTTTTTTTGTTAGATAGGGGATAATAGAACTGTAACTAGTATTAAACATATGGGGACTTTATCACAGGGCACCAGCTTTCAGGGGATGTGTTTCTTTTCTGGGGAAACTCTTTTTCACTTCCATAATTCCTTTTTAAGGCAACCGCTGCAACCAGGACCATTTCCAATCATCCTGACATATATATTGTCATTGGATCCAGAAGGCTCTGGAGAAGAAAGTGAAGCTGGTGACTTTGTACATCTTTCCTTCCTCACTTCACTTAAATCCTATTCACTTGCATATGATGACATAATCTCCCATGGTGCTGTTAGAGAACAAAGGACAAACAACCGCTTTCCCGGTACATCTTCTTGCAATCTGGAGATAACATAGTATAACTACTCTGGCAGGACAATCTGGGGTATAGACTATCTTAGTGTAACTGCATCTATGTGCTACTATCTTTTTTAAAAATTATTTATTTTTAATACACATTGCTTTTGGAATCATGAGCAAAATGAAAAAACCATGGGAGAGATAAAGAAACAGAAAAAAGGAGTGAACATAGCATGTATTGATTTACATTCAGTCTCCTTAGTTCTTTTTCTGGATGCAGATGGCATTTTCTGTCCAGTCTATTGGGATTGCTTTGAGTCACTGAAGCACTGAGAAAAACTATGTCTTTCATAGTTGATCATCACACATTCTTGCTGCTATTGTGTACAAGGTATTATTAGTTCTACTTGTTTCACTCAGTATCAATTTGTGTAAATCTTTCCAGGCCTTTCTAAAATCAGCTTGCTCATTATTTTTTTTATAGAACAATAATATTCTATTACTTTCTAATACCACAACGTTTTCAGCTATTTTCCATTTGATGGGCATCTACTTATTTTCCAATTTTTTGCTAGGTGGTGCTATCTTTTAATGCTACTTAGTGCTGTTTCTGCCTTGGGTTTGGCCTCTGTAATATTGAACCTTCTCCCTTCAAGAAGGGGGGGGGGTGGGAAATGATATACCAGAAACTTCAAGGTATAGTGGATAGAGTGCTGAAGTTGGAATCAGGAATCAGGAAGAGCTTTGTTCAAAACTTTCCTATGACGTTTTCAAGTTTTGTATCCCACAGGGAAGTTAATTAACCTTTTGTGCCTCAATTTCCTTATTTTTAAAGGGTTTGGATTAGGTGATCTCTAAAGTCTTCTTCCACCTCTAAATATATAATCTTATGAATATGTCTCTGGCACAGTTTACTCTAGTTACACTTTTGGATAAGACTGGGCTGTTTTGGACAGAACGCTTTGCAAATCCAAGTGCTAGAAGGTAAGTGAGCTGCTTATAGACTTCATTCTTTCCTATAGTCCCAGCTGGCAGGTAATGAAAGTATTAGATTACTCCTCCTTCTTCCAGTACTGTGAACTTATATTTATAGAGTGCCAAACTTTTACAAAGCACTTTTTGTCCCTATACATCCATCAATCCACAACTCACATTTGCAGAGAGCTTTACAATCTGTAGTTTTCTTTGTCTGACTCTCTCTTTTGATCCTATCACATTGTATTTTCGTTTACTTAATCACATGATCTATTCCCTTTAGTCAATTGTAAACTCCATGAGGGTAGGAACTGCCTATTTTCAAATGCAAGAAATATAGGAATATATACTACATAATAAATACTAATGTGTTTGTTCGATTCAATTAAATTGAGTTGACAAATCACTTTTACATCTTCCTGATGATAACCATGCATTGAGGAATAGATTAGATGTATCTAATATAGACACATGTATATACACATAATAATATTTACACATGTGTATATATGATACATATATATGCTAGATATATTCAGGAGACTGAAGGCTCAATTTCAGTTCAGTCAGAGGCCAGATGGAGTGAGATGGGATGGATATGGATTATAAAAATTCTGAGATCCTTTCCAACTCTGAGATTCTCTGATCCCAGTGCTATCTTTTTGAAACCTCAGAGACTGAAACTGGGAATAATATTCATAAGCACTGGTGGAGGTGGAAGTAATTTTTGATTCAATTTAAGGAAAATTACCCAACAATTTGAGCTAACCAAAATTGGGATGACTGTCTCATGAGGCAGTGAGATCCCCATCATTAGAAATCTTCAAAGAAAAGTCTGGATGGTTATTTGTTCGCGATATTTCACAAAAGATTTTTTAGTGAGGTATGGAATTAGAGAAGATAAACTTTGAGGTTCTCTCCAACTTTGAAATTTAGTGATTCCAAAATTAAATTTAGAAGCAGGAGACTGGGGTTTGAGTCTCAGATCTCTCACTAATAAGCTGTGTGGTCTTGAACAAGTTACTTTTCTTCCCTGAACCTCAGTTTCCTCATTTGCAAAATGAGATAGAATGAATACTTGTTTTATATCTGATGGTTGTGAAAAAATATGCAATCATATATGTACAACATTACATAAGTACAAGTGGTTGTTTTAATATATTATAGAAACAAAGTAGTCCAGGTAGATACATTCTCCATTTCCCTGTCCCTCTTCTAGAGTATCAAGTCCCCTAAGTGCCATTAATGACAAGCCTTCCATCTCTGGGGTTTGTACCCAATCTCCTCCTGTCAGGACTCTCTGTATGGATAGAAAAGTGCATGCTCAGCTGGAAACAAAGCCAATACCAATAAGCTTTTGGACGGCAGAGGTAGGATGAAGGGAATCAGCAACATGAGCTGAGGTCAGCCAAGGGTAGGCAGCATTAAGATGGCCCAGATTAGCCGGGTTCCATTCTCTGGAGGCTTCCTTCTGCCAAAGTTGGCTCCAGTTCTTCCAATGGTGTCAGCAGAAAGGGGGGTGGGAAGGGCAGTAGAGATAGTTCAACTCGAAGGAAGAAATGACCAGGATGCAGGGGGGAGTCTGGAACCTTGGATTTTAATCCTTGCTCTTCCACTTAGTATTTGCATGATCTTGACCAGTTTACTTCCCTTTTCTGAGCCTCATCTTCCTCATCTGTAAAGCTCTGCCCTGCACGCAGTTATTGAGAAAATCTAATTAAATAATGCCTACGAAATTAAGTTATGTTTAAATCAGCATTTATCAAGAACTTATTGAGTACAGAATGCTATGCTTATTGATGGAGATGGGATACTATTTAGATAAATTAACCAGTCAATAAATATTTATTAAGCACCTACTATGTGACAGGTACTGTGATAAATGCTGGTGTTCCAAGAAAGGTTTACACAGTCTCTGACTTCTGGGCATTCTTAATCTAGTAGGGGAGAACAGCAACAGCAAAGTAACTAAGTACAAATAAGTTATAGCCATAGCTGTAGCTGGACATAGATATGATACATATTTAAATATACCTAGCTATATCTTGGTGCTTTCTCTCCAAGATCATTTCCATTTTATCCTATGTGTATATATACATAAACACACGCATATATAAATAAAACATTTTGTGCCTCAGTTTCTTTATTTTTAAAAACAAAAGGTTTTGATCAGGTGACTTCTAAAGCCTTTGAATATGTCTCTAGCACTGTTTACTCTAGTAACTAATCTTATGGATAAGAAACTATGTACTTCTTACTTCATAAGGCTGTTTTGGAGAGAATTCTTTGTAAATACAATCCAATATATAGGATAAAGTGGAGATAATCTATTACACACGCATACACAGATAGGTATCAAATATGTATATACATATATACATATATATATAAGTACCTTCCCTCTGAGATCATCTCCTATATGTGTGTGTATACAGACACATACACATAATAAATTACAGATGATCGCTCTCTCTATATTTAGTATATACAGATGCCTAGATATATATACAAAATATATGATAAATTGGAGATGATCTCTCTATATATCTACATAATAAAGTGGAGATGGTCTCAGAGAGAAAGCACTAGGCTTAAGAGAAAACTAGGAAAGGTTTCTTGCAGAAGTGGGATTTTAGCTGAAATTTGAAGGAAAACAGAGAATCCAGGAGACAGATGAGAGGAGAGAGCCAGTGACAATGCACAGAGTTGGAAAATGAAATATCCTGTTTGGCCAGAAGTTACCAGATTGTGAAGAGGTATGAGGTATAAGAAGAGTAGAAAGGAGGAGGGGACCAGATTTAAAAAGCTTTAAAAGCTACAATATTTTATACCTGTCCCTGGATAGGGAGCTACTGAAGTTTAGTGAAGTTTATGGGATGGGAAGAGGGGTGTATAGAGATAGATGAGGTATAGATCATTTTCTATTCTCAAAGGACTCAGTGATTTGTAGACAGTAAAGAATTAAATGGGAATTATGGTGGAATGAATGAATGAATGAAACATTTATTAAGGTCCAACTGTGTGCAAAGCACTGTATCAAGAGAGAGAGTCTTTGATATCAAATAACCCACATTCTATGGGAAAGATAAGAGACAGAAGGGATTTTAGATATAAATCAGATGGAAAAGCCCTAACGCAAATGGTGACATTTTTTAGTGACATTTTCATTTATAAAACCATATTAACTTCTAGTACTGAAACATTTTATAGTGCTCAGGATTTGGGTGGCAAGAATTTTCTTTCTAGGCATTCACTAGCTGTAGATACAAAGCAGGTAGAGGCTTCAGATAACTGATAGCTCACATCTGTACCAAGAGCTGTGGAGTCAGGTAAAAGAGTTAGTGATCTGGAGCAAAATTTCTTTAACTGTGAGTTGGGACCCCATAGGGGATCATATAAGTGAATGTGGGGATCATGGAAAAATATGGCAACAGTAAAAGGCATCAAATATTCCACTAATATCAAAATAATCCACTATATCAGAATAAACAAGCACATTTATCTCATCAGTATGCAAATTGTTTTTGTTTTTAATAAATGTCAAAATTATATGTATCCCCAAGAATTGTTTCAAAATAAACTTGTTTATGATTTATCATCAGTAAATGTTTGATTTATATAACTATTTTATATACTTATATACCCGGGGTCACATATTCTGCCTTCATTTATCACCTAGAGTCCTCTAAAAATGTGAGAAATGTGAACTTTTATACTTCCACTTCTGTATGGAGGAGATGAGTAATAATCTCAAATAGAAACTGAAGGCAGTAAACTAGGACCCCTATGGGCTGCATATTGACTTAGAAAACCATCTCTTAACATTATCAAGGCATTATACTAATCAAGAGCTATGGGTGACTAGCCTTTTGTTTGACCTCTCTCTCTCTCTCTCTCTCTCTCTCTCTCTCTCTCTCTCTCTCTTGAATATGTGATAATATAAGGATAATCCTATTCTTATATATTGCAGATTTTGTTGTTGTTTTTGTTGTTGTTTAGTTATTTAAGTTGTGTCTGACTCTTTATGACCCCATTTGGAGTTTTCTTGGTAGAGATACTAGAGTGCTTTGCTATTTCCTTTTCCAGCTCATTCCAGAAAACTGAGGCAAACAGGGTTATGTGACTTACCCAGGCTCACTCAGCTAGTAAGTGTCTGAGGCCTGATTTAAATTCAGGTTTTCTTAACTCTAGGCCTGCCCTAATGCAGCGAGCATGTTGCATACATTCAACAAATTTTTATTAAAAACCCTTCGTGTTGTTGGACTCAGGGTAGAGTAAAGGAGAGAGAATATGCCCCTTCACTAAACTCCTCATCTTTTAGATTTTATAATCATTGTGAAACAATCAGGGCTAAAACAAAGTCTGTGGGCTTGGCCTGGAACTTTTTGACCAACCATCGAGAGCCAGAGTGATTTGGGTTTAAGGCACAGGACTTAAGGAAAGAAAGCTAGCTATGAATCTGAAAGAAGGAAGGAAGGAAGGAAGGAAGGAAGGAAGGAAGGAAGGAAGGAAGGAAGGAAGGAAGGAAGGAAGGAAGGAAAAGAAGGAGGGAGGGAAGAAAGGGAGGGAAAAAGGAAGGGACTGAGGGATTGAAGGAGAGAAGTTGTGTTGCCCAGTTCTCAGCAAGGCAGCTCTTTACTTATAGATTTTGTTCTTTGTTGTTCATTCTCTTCTATCAGGGAAGTGACACCATGACATGCAAATGAATTGGATTGAAGTGAGGGAGGGCTATGCGAAGTCACCTCCCCTCACTTTTTCCTCTGGAGCCACCTGGGTCCAGTGACAAGATCTAGATGAGGATCTGGAGATGACTGTGGATGCAGTAGAAGACCTTAGCCTTGCATATCGGGGCAAAACCTCCCTGATGTCATGGTCACCTTCGAGAATGAAGGACAAACAACAACATCTTATAAAAGAGATAAGAAATCTCCAAATACTTGGAATTAGAATTCTAATTGTCTTCAGAATTGGCAGGGAGATTCCCCACAATTCCTGGCAACCTTTCTTCTGCTTTTTATGGGGGAAGCCTCTGCCTTTCCTCCTGCCTCTTGCTCCCCAGTCCATTCTGCCTTCAAAGCAGGCACCCTTCCCAATTATCTTGAAGCTTGTCCCCTATTTGGATGGCCAAAAACCTGTTACATGAGAAAAGGAAATGCTTGAATCGGGTTCATTCTTTGTTTTTGCTTCCCAGATACCTAGTACAATGCAGTGGCCAATACGGTAGGAGGCGCTTAATAGATTTGCTGATTGAATCATTGGAAGCAGTCTTAGAAATCATCTAATTCTCATTTCTTTCACAAGCACAAAGTAAGGCTCCATCTGGAGAAGTGAAAGGTCACACATCAGTTAGAAGTAGAGAGGGTGTCCTGGTTAGCTGGCTGGCTGATTTTCCATTCTTCCTGTCTTCTCATCAGATGACCCCAGCTGGCCCTGGTACTGGCCATCAGTGTTCTGGGGCCTCCTTTTGAAACCAGATTTATTGCAGTTATAGACCTAGCCAATCTAACTCTACCAGAAGATGCAGGAGCATTATCTTAGCAAGAGATTTTTCAGAAGGGATTGAGAAGGAAGCAAAATGAGGAGGCTTTGCTGGCTGAGAGTGTTTTATTTGCCACTATAGAGCACTAGAGTCAGAATAAGAAGACTTAGTTTCAAATATTGACTCTTTTGTTTTAATTTTTAAAGGATTTGTGGTACAATGGAAAGAGGAGTGACTTTGGAGTCAGGGATCTTTGATTTAAATCTTGCCTCTCTAATTTAAAAAAAGCAGCAGAGAAAAAACTGGCTTGGGATTCAGAGCTGGGACTCCCAGATTCTGATGCTGTCTCTTACTACCTGTGTTACTTTAAGCAGTCACGTCATTTTGAGCCTCAGTTTCCTCCTCTGTAAAATGGAACCTTGAAGTTTTTTTCCCAGTTGTGACCCTGCATGTTAGTTATCTGGAGCTTGTTTTGAGTTCTAAATAATACGACTCCTCTTGACAATAGTTGCCTTTTAGCTTTAGAGTAAAGATGCAGGTGGAGCTGAGCTGTGATGCTTTCCCTCTCTGCCTTCCCTCATTAGCTCCTTCTCCTTGACATGCTCCAGGCCCAGTCACTCTGACAGCTGGATTAAGAGCCAATTAGAACTCTTGGTAGCCTGCAGCTCTCTGACCCAGGATTTGGAAGTAGAGGAGAAGCCCGCATTGGTGGACAGCAAAGCCTCTCAGGCTAATGATCCTCAATCCATGGGGAACAGCCAGGAGTCTGAAGCCATCATTCCTGCTTGGAAGCTGGAATGGGTCCAGACTGAGACTAGGTTGACCTCAACCTTAGAATCCTCTTATGTTTTGTTAAAGGAGCAGCTGCTGGAAAGCTAACCAATCTCCAAGGGGACAGCTCTGGTTTTCATTATGACCTGTCAACTCACCTCCTACTCTCCAGTATTGTTTCAGGGAATGCTAAGCCCCTAGTACAATCCTCATGGCCAGCTACTGCAGTGCAAGAGAACCAAGGACTACTGAGAGAGACAGTGTAGTATCATGGAAAGATCACTAGACATAGGACTGGATGAGCTTTAAGATTGGATCTCCTCTGACTCTCATGGAAATACTCTTCAAATTGCACATGTTTAATTTGTATTGGATTACTTGCTGTCTAGGGGAGAGGCGAAGGGGAGAGGGAGTGAGAAAAAATTGGAACATAGTTTTGCAAGGGTGAATGTTGAAAACTATCTTTGCATGTATTTTGAAAAATAAAAATATTTTATTATTTTTAAAAAACAAAACATTCTACAAATTGCGGTTAGAATGAAGAACCCTACAATTTCAATAGATTTGAGATAAGAAAGTGCCATCTGTATCCAGAGAGAGAATTTTGGAGACTGATTGTGGATCAAAGCATAGCATTTTCACCTTTGTTGTTGTTGTTGTTTGTTGGTTTGCTTGTTATTTTTTTTCCTTGTGCTTTTTTTTTCCCTTTTGATCTGATTTTCCTTACAGAGCATGACAAATATGGAAATACATTTAGAAGAATTACACATGTTTAACCTATATCAGATTGTCTGATGTTTTGGGGAGGGGAGAATGAGAGGAGAAGTAGAAAAATTTGCAACACAAGAATTTTCAAAGATGAATGTTGAAAACTATTTTTGCATGTATCTGGAAAAAATATATTTTTTTATTTAATAGCCTTTTATTTACAGGATATATACATGGGTAACTTTACAGCATTAACAATTGCCAAACCTCTTGTTCCAATTTTTTACCTCTTACCCCCCCACCCCCTCCCCTAAATGGCAGGATGACCAGTAGATGTTAAATATATTGAAATATAAATTAGATACACAATAAGTATACATGACCAAAACATTATTTTGCTGTACAAAAAGAATCAGACTCTGAAATATTGTACAATTAGCTTGTGAAGGAAATCAAAAATGCAGGTGTGCATAAATATAGGGATTGGGAATTCAATGTAATGGTTTTCAGTCATCTCCCAAGAGTTCTTTCTCTGGGCATAGCTGGTTCAGTTCATTACTGCTCCATTTAGAAATGATTTGGTTGATCTCGTTGCTGAGGATGGCCTGGTCCATCAGAACTGGTCATCATATAGTATTGTTGTTGAAGTATATAATGATCTCCTGGTCCTGCTCATTTCATTCAGCATCAGTTCGTGTAAGTCTCTCCAGGCCTTTCTGAAATCATCCTGTTGGTCATTTCTTACAGAACAGTAATATGGAAAAAATATTTTTAAAAAAGAATGTAAAGCCTCTAAATGTGACTTTTGTCTCTGAATGAACATGGCATATTATGGTCCCATTTTACCGCTTGAAGAAACTGATACTCTACTCTGAGAGTCATCATGATGCAGTGGAATGAATAGTTCTGCACCTGGGTTGATCCATTGTAGAGTGCTGGATTTAAAATGAGGAAGATTTAAGTTCAAATCCTCCCTCAGAGACTTAGGAGTTGTAGGAGTCTGGACAAGTCACTCAACTTCTCTCAGACTCAGTTTCCTTTCCTATCTGTAATATGGAGATAATAATGCATCTACTTCATAAGGTGGTTGTGAAGATCAAATAAAATAACATATAAAGAGTTTTGTGAACCTTAAACTCTAATAATAATAGATAGTATTTTTATGGTTCATTAAGATTTACAAAGTACTTTTTACAAGCCTTATCCTATTTAATTTTCACAACAACCCTAAAGCTCTATGTAAACACTGACAATCATCGCTGTTATTATTATAAACTTGGTTATATCACTGAAGTTTTCTGGGCTACAGTTTCTCCATCTATAAAATGAAGCAATTGGATGAGAACTCTGAGAAGTCTCTGCCAACTTGAAATCCACAATGCCAAGTTGTGACTTGCTAAATTGTAAATCAGAGAGCAAGAGGTGTATTCTGAGACCGGGCTTCTTGAAAATGGGGAATAGTCATTTGCCTGTTTACATCCCCATTGCTTAGCATAGTGCCTCGCACATAGTAGGTGCTTATATATTTACCTATTGACTGACTAATTTAGAGTGGGGATAGTCCAGCCTACAGACCCTATAAGGCTTGCACAATCATTTGATCTAGCCTATCAGGGCAACCACAGCCAATGATGAGCTGAAAGCTGGGTACAACCATCTTCCACTGCTGGAGTACAATAAGTTGATAATTTCATATAGCCCATGAATGATGTTATAAATATCCAAATGTCCCTTGGCAGAAAAAAGGTTTCCCACCCCTAGATTAACTAGGATAGAAGGTTTTGGACTGTTCCTGCTAGATCACATAATGGACAAAGCACTATAGTCAGAGTCAAGAAGATATGAGTTCAAATCCTAACTTGGATATTTGCTAGCTGGGTAACCCAGGGCAAGTTCTTTGACTGCTGTTTGCCTTATCTGTAAAATGGTGATAAAATAGCACCTATATCTCAGGGCTGTTTTGAGGGAGATCACATAAGCTGCTCCACAAACTTTGAAGAGAGGGAATTCCAGATGAGAAATATCTGCTCTCACAAATGAAAAAGTTCCATGAAGTAGGAAAGTTATAATGACGGAAATATGGTCAATAGAAATATGAACTATGAATTGAAATGCATCCCATTCATTACTTCCATTAATTCATTAATTCATACTCAGATATAAATGTGAACTATCAGTGATTACTTATTCTATTAGTTAATAAGAATTTTTAAACAGAAATATAGATAAAAATGAAATGGTCTCTGTCTTCAAGGGACTTATTGTCCATCAGGAGAGATGATATATACATAAATGTAAAATATATAAATATATTAGAAATTATAAAAATATTAATAGAAAAGATAGAAGATGTATCCATGAAAAATATAAAATAAGTTTATTGGGAGGGGGAAGCTACTATCAACTAGGAGATCAGACAAAATTTTATATATAAAAAGTAATACTTGGGCAGAGTGTTGAAGGAAATAAGAGATTCTATAATGTAATGTGAGATCACATTCCAGATCTGGAGTGCAGATGGCAGACAAATGTGCAGAGATGGGAAATAAAGTATCTTGTGGGAAATGGGGTAAAAGTTAGTTTGGCTGGATTATGTAGTACAGGAAAGGGAATAATTCATGAGGTTAGAAAAGTTGGTTTGGATCAGGTTCTGACAAGTTTTAAAATTGCACAAAGGGGTTATATTTGGTCTTAGAGATTTAGGAAGGCAATTAAGTGTAAGGGAGAGGAGGGGAAAGCATATGCAGTGAGGCTCATGTGTAGAAAGGGTGCCACCAATATTGAGGCCTGTCATTGTATGACTCCAAGGGAGTCAGAATAGACATCTCTAGGCTCTTCCTTCTCACTCCCTCCTTTCTCCAAAGGACACTTTCATTACTGCCCATAGAAGGTTGGGGGTCAGATTACTCTGGTTTCTTCATAAAGAGAGGTGGTCCCAGATTAAAAGTATATCTATTTACTCTCTTAAATATTGTTAGTCTAGGAAATGTAGACGGGCTAATTCAACTGAGAGAGATTGTCTTTGATTTTATCCAAGGGGTAGGCAAGATACATAAAGGGATACAATGAATACTTCCAGTGCTACTCATGGCTTCCCAGAGTCTTTTTCTTCAGTATCCTAAAGTGACTATCTGATCAAGTCTCTTGAACTTAGAAGCCAGAAGCACCCAACTGACTCAAAGTTTGCTAAATCCTGAAAACTGACTTTGAAACGCTCCAAAGGAGAGCAATTGAATACTGAAGATCTCTTACCTCTCATTAATTTCCCCCCACCTCTCATATACTGCAGTTCACTAATCTCTACCAGTGAGCAGAGAGTCCCATGCCAATGGACCTTGGGACAAGGGTTATAAGAGTTTATTGAGAAGTGGGATAATGTAGAAAAGCTAGATTTGAAGAAAATTTCCCTGGCAGCTCTGGATAGAGAAAGAACTGAAGAGGTAAAAAATTGGAGGTTGGGGGAGACCAATTTATGAGACTTTTATAATATTCCTAGCCAAAGATGATAAGGATTTAAAAGTGGGTGGTGGAGTGAATAGAGTAATAGACTTGGAATCTGAAAGATTGAAATAATGATTGCAATTCTTAAAGTTAAGAAACTTAACCTCTTAACCACTTACTTAAGCCATTCAAAGCTTCTGATTCTTTTCCTATAAAATGAGAGAGTTGGATTCAATATCCTTCAAGATGCTTTCCTTTTAACTCTAAATCTCCTGTTGCTTATCAAGTTTAAAGGGCTGACAGAACATTTAGAAGGTGATGCTCAGAAAGCAGGTGAAGATATGGGACTGGAGGTTAGGGGAGAGTTTGGGGCTCCATGTTTTACTTTCAATAGCCCCCATCTAATTCACAAGTCAAATATGTGTGGATGTTTTCTTGGGCCAGAGGCAAGTCCCCTACAAAGGAGCTTTTTTGATGTTCTTCCTCCAAATTTGGTTTCTGAACCTGCCTTCTGTTTTTCAGCCTGGCTCCTTGGCATAGGAGTGATTTTAGGTGGTCTCTTAAGCCAGGATGGGGCAAGATGCCTTGGTGAAATGGACACAGTGTTCTAATTTCATTCCACTTGACTTTTGAGACAGACACATTTCATTTTCCAAAGCAGGTGCCAATTGGGTGATGGGCCAGAGCCTCCCTCTGTGAGCAGGCACAGAAAGCAGACACCTCCCTGCTTTTGGCTTCATATAGGGAAGACAAGCCCATTTTAATGAAAAGCCCAAGCTGTGGAAGCATGAGAAATGAGTTTGAATCCTGGCTCTGACACATACCAACTGTCCTCCTTGAGACTCATCACTCATTATATCTTCTCTGAAACTCATTTTTCTCATTCGGAAAAAAAAAAATTCTCATTAGATTATAAGCTTCTTGAGGGCAGGGACTTTGTTCTTTTCATAATCTCAGTGCTTAGCATAGTGTCAGGCACACAATAAGCTTAATAATAAGTAAACTTATATAAACGTTTATTGATTGATTTATTAAATGGGACTGTTAATTCCTGTATTACATATCTATAAAGTTGTTTTGCCCAAAGGGCTAAATGATATCTTTATTATATGAGGCAATTTTCAGATCTTTTTACTTTGTCCATTATTACATTCTTCCGTAGCACTTAACTTACCCTTACACTTGGAGGTTTTTTTCCTTCAGATAGTGGAAGTTATGTGCTGGGGCTAACCCTGTAGGAATGTAGTTTTAATATTGCATAGCTCAAGAGCCATTAACAATCATGCCAATGACCTAATTTGCTCTTGACCAAGACATTTACTAAGAGGGCATAGTAACACAAAGAGCGACAAATCATTGCTCCCATTCCCCTAAATTTGGACTGCACTCTCCCACAAATGCACAGGACATCCATGGGAAGAGTGGGCTCAAATTTAGAGGTCCAGGAAGTAAGTTGCATGGATGATGCATCTTTGGCAAAGGCAACTTATAACTCCTGGTGTTTTAGTTTACACTTCCTCTCTTCACAGAGTCTTCGGATAGCTCCTCTTGGTTTTGATGTTTCCTGGTGGGCAGGTGGCTCAACTATGTAATGTCCAGACCTGCTCACTGGAGGATCTCAGTACCAGCCTGAGTCCTTGATCATAGGAGAGGAGTAAAGAAGCAAAACTCACATGGATGGTCAAACATGGAGTCCGTTTTTTTCAAGTTCTCTCGCCCTTAAATACCCTAATACCCTAACATGTGCTAACTATATACTATGCATGTGGGACCACATAAACAACTTGCCATTGTGTATAGATGTCTCTTTATATATCTCTGTATTTATATCTTTGATATATCTCATTTTCTGAGTATATCTCTCATTTTTCTGAAGAGAAAAGAGTCTCAGGAAGTGACTTATTCACCATCACAAAGATACTGAGCACAGCTAGAATATCAGCCCAAAATTGTAATAAGTAACTGTAGCTTATCCAAGTGGAGAGTAACAGTGCTAGAGTGAGTATATCTCATTTGTAAAATCATAATGTAAAATCAGAGTATATCTCTGATTTAATTACAACACAGATTGCCACACCCCCTGACTTCTCAGAAAGGCTGAGATGCCCCCAAAGGCGATGGAGAGCTAAACCAGAACTAACTAACTCTCTCTCTCTCTCTCTCTCTCTCACTCTCTCTCTCTCTCTTTATATATATGCATGCATATATGTATGTGGGTATGTCTATGTGCATATTTGGGTATGTGTGCTTATATGTATCTGCTCTAAGTTTATTAGACTATAGGATTTAAATCCCCTGATTTTTCATAAGGAGAACTACAAACAAGAGGCTTGTTCAGTCAAACAGGCAGCTAGTACTATAGCTAGGATCAAAATCAGAGTCCCAAGATCTCCCACCCAGTGCTCTTTCCACTATTCCTAATCTTTCTTTCCTACCCCCTTTTTTCTTTCTCACCTCCTGTTTTCTCCTTTTCCCTTCTTTCTTTCCCCTTTCTTTCCTTTCTCTCCTCTTCTCTCTTCCCTTCTTTAGCCCCTTCTCTCTTCCTTCCTCCCTCTGTCTCTGACTCTCTCTGTGTTTCTCCCTCTTTCTCTCTGTCTGACGCTCTCTTTTTCTCTCTGTCTGTCTGTCTCCTTGCCTCCCTCCTTCTTTCCTCTCCTTCCTTTCAGACTTTCTGGGTGAACTCTCTGAAAAAACACTCATCTCTCTCGTGGAAAAAGTTTGAGTCAACCACTGTGGACTGATGCAGGAAAGGACAGAAGAGACCACAGTGGATCTCCCTTAGATAATTCTCCCAGGGCTTGTGTGTTTAGAGCCTATAGGACTGTCCTTGCCTGCTCCTTCCTCCTCCCCGCAAGATTACTCAAGCTGATGGCCTCAGGCTTTTAAATACAGACACTACCTCACCCATGCTGACCTTGGCCAAGGCAATGGGCAAGCAAGAGGTACACCAAGAGCAGAGAAAGCTGGCACTGACCAAAAGAGGGCTGTCATTTTTTCCACTCCATTTCCTCATTTGTATTTAGACTGCCGTGTGTGTGTGTGTGTGTGTGTGTATGTTTGGGGGTATCACTGCAAAGGATCTCGTGTGTAAGCTTTAATGTGAATAATATAATCAGATAGGACAAGACAGTTCAAATCTGGCCCCCTGGGACATACTAACCTGAATCTTTTTTTTTTTATTTTTTGAACAATCTCTCAGGTGTTTGAAAACAATAATCAAATTTTTTCATCTCTGCAGCTAACTACCCTTAGTTACTAACTCATCTAAGTACATAATATTGTTTCCAGCCTCACTCTAGCACTGTTACTCTCCACTTAGACAAACTACAGTTACAGTAATTATTACAATTTTGGGCTGATATTCTAGCTGTGCTCAATATCTTTATGATGGTGAATAAGCCACTTCTTGAGACTGTTTTCTTCTCAGGAAAATGAGGCATTTACCATTTATACAATCAACCTTAGAAGACTTGCAAGAAAAATCCTTTGTAAGCATTTATATAAATGTGTTATTATTATCATCAATATTATTAAAGCTTAACACCTAGAACTGTGCATGTGTACATGGATGCACATGCATACATGCAAATGTACACACACAAGAATAGGAAAAAAAAAAACAAAGCTCTCCAGTTGTTGTTGTTGTTGTTGTTTTTTTTATCAATACAGAAAATAGCAGGACTACTACCTCCTAGGTACTATCTAGGCATGAGGTTTTATTTTTTAATAGTATTTGACTTTTCCAAATATACATAAAAATAGTTTTCCACATCCACTTTTGTGAAACTTTGTGCTCTAAATTTTTACCTTATCTCTTCCCTTCCCAAGAGAATAAGAGATCTGATGTAAGTTAAATATGTGCAATTCTTTTGAACATATTTCCATATTTGTCAAAAATATTTGTGCAAGAAAAATCAGATCAAAAGGAAAAGAAACCATGAGAAAGAAACAAAGAAAGAAAAAGGTAAAAATACTATGCTTTAATCCACAATTCTCTTGGAATGGTCTTGAATCACCACATTTCTGAGAAGAGCCAAGTATATCACAGTTGACCCTCATATAATCATATTGTTACTGTAGCTGTGAGATTTTATTCATGTAGTCTAGAACTGCATAGATTTTTCTGGTGAAATATTTCAATGGATCCATGATCTCGCTTATATGCTTATTCTTTCCATTGGTATAAATTATAAACTTGTTATTGTTTATGATCCTTCTTTTTCAAAGAGCACCAATGACATCACAGAGCGATGACTTCTGCATAAACTGCATTTAAGTGAAGCATAGTTGCACAAAATAATCAGCCTCACTCTGTCTTCAAGAGTTATTGAAGTTCAGTGGTAAGGTAAAAGTCAGGACAACTGGTGATGGTCCAGGATATAGTGGATGTCATTGGTCACATTGATGTCTGACTATGCTCTAATCACTCCACAGCGCCTGCCTCCAAACGATCCACATATCATCTTGTGCTATCCCATATTCTTCCAAAATCCTTTTTAGAAAGATCAATCCAACACTCTAAATATGTCTTGGTACATTTTTTACATCCTGAAGCCTTACCATTCCTTAGAAAATAGTGGAATAATAGAATGATTCATTTATTATCCCTTCTCTCACTCCATGATTGGTTCTCATTTTTCAATATGATTCTTTTCTTCATTGATGTCCATAACACTACTTTTTATGTAAAAGTCACAAGCAGAAATTTGTTATGGTCTATTTATGCACATCATGTGTTTCTCTATTGATCATCAATCCAGAATCAATTTTGATTCTTTGGCTGACTATGACACTCCACAATTCAAAAACATATAAAATCACTTACAAAATACTGATATTAAAAGGGGTTTTGTGTAAGAGAGGAGGATGGTATCTTTAAAAGTGTCATAATTGTAATCTTATAAATATATTTCAATCTCTTCTCTTCTTCCTTTTTAATACTGAGCCTAGTTCATTGCTCACTTGTAATCCCTGATAGAGATAGTTAGATAGATAGACAGACAGACTAAAAATGGGTTGCCCATCCAATAATGTATCATCTCCTGAAAAATAAAATTTCATCTATTTGTTCTTTCTTACATGAGTTATAAAACCATTCTTTTCTGAATGTTTAAGGTTCTCATTGAAAACATCACGTAGATAGCAAAATGCTCTCAACTGAAGAACTGCACTATCTGTTGGGAATTCCTGTAGTGTTTGAACTTTGCCCAGAACATCCTCCATGATTATAATGAACAAGTTTAATGAAGTGTTTAATGTTAAAAGTCAGAAGCTCACTGAAAGAAGTTATCTCTGTGGCAGCATCTTTCAGACAATCTTGCATGATCTAAACATGTGCATGAAAAATATTTTCTTGAGGGAACCATTAAGGCTATCTTTTGCCTCACCAAATCAAATGCTTTTTCAAAATCAACCAGTGAGAACTGAAGTAAAGTCTTTTATCCTTCATCCCTTCCCTCCCCCCAGGAAATACATTCTAGCAATCTGCAACAGAAATATAAATGATCTTAGAGAATTGCCTGGGGGCACCTAAGAAGTTAAGTGGTGTATTCAGGGTCACCCAGCCAATGTGTATCAGAGTCTACAAGAAGAGTCCAAGTCTCTCTGGTTCTAAGGATGAGTCTCTAACCACTGTAGCAAATTTCCCTACAGATGAGATTTATTGAGAAATTATATGACTTGTAGCATTCTTTGTTCTTTCTTCTTCTTGGAAATCCAGAGAGGAAATCCATAGCATTCTATCTATGCTGAAGACATTGGGAAGGGACCCTCACAAGCCAAAGGCCATTTAACCTTTTATTTACTTTAGGGGTTGCTGTGCCCAAACAATTTATCACCAGCCTTACTGGTGAGGAACCACTCTATACTTATTTGGACTGATCCTTGGACAGCAGTTAAGTCTATTTCTAAGATTACATTTGAATATTTTCCAGCTTATTTGAACCTGCCAGAATCCACATTCCACTGGTAAAGCCTTCAAGAGCCCAAGGTCAGGTTCACAGGATGATGAATCCCATTGGGTTGGGATATTTATTGAGGTGGCCATGTAACACTCTTGATTAATAATGAACTTGTGCGCAGGTCAAATCCACAGGTCTCTTTTTCACATATACTATTTTCTAGCCAGCTCTTTCCCATCCTGTACTTGTGCAATGATTTTTCTTTTTAAATATCAGTATGAGACTTTTTACTTATCCTTGTTACATTTCATTCTTTGTGAAAAATGAGCTTTGTCTAGATGATTACTTGCAGATGCATGGGCGGTTCATGGAAAGTCCATCAATACGTCTGTCTTTGAGAAATACTGCAGGTGGACAATGGGATGGACCTGGAATTGGATAGAGAGAGGAGTGTAGGCTGGATTAGGTAAACTATATACCAGTTTCAATGATCCCAATGTGTATCCTACTGCCACAACCCTCTTTCTCTTTTAAACAACATTAGCTTACAGGCTGAAATTCACCAAAATCTCAGAAGAGTCAAACTGGCAGTTGATCCTTATTCTATCATCCTATATGTTAGTTAACCTATTCAGCTTTATGTCATTCAAGAGTTGCATACGCCTAATATCTATGTTTCATTTGAATTATTAATATTCATGATTAGAGCAGAGTCAGGTCAGTTAGCCAGTCAATTGGTCAATAAGCATTTATTAAGTGCCTAAGATGTGCCAATGAATGTACCAATTGCTGGACTTACAAAGAAAGCCAAAAGCAATCCCTTTTTTGAGTTGTGCATATTATAATGGGAGGAAATAACACGTAAATAACTAAGTACATACAAGATACATACAGAAGAGATGAAAGGTCCTCTTATAAGAGAGGATACCAGTAGCTGGAGTGAATTAGAAAGGCTTTTAAGGAGATCTGATCTGTATTAAAAGAAGTCAAGGAAACTGAGAGATGAACTGGAGGAGGAGATTATTTTGATACTCTGGGAAATAATTCACCTTAGCCAAGTAGCTTGAACTATTTGGCAGAAGGAAGTTAGGATAAAGGGCAGAAGAGTTCTCCAACCAACTTTTCCCAGAAAAGCTGCTTTGCCCCCTGTAAGAAGAAGTCAACAGCAGCCAGGGACCATCCACAGAAGCAAGTTATTCAGAGCACTGAGGAAGATAGGGTTGTCCCCTGCTAAGCCTCATAGGACACTAAAAGCTGTCATGTTCACCATGTTTGGTGAAGCACATGGTCTACAGACTGGATCCAGTCTGCACCCTTTGGATTATTTACTTCTTAACTGAACTAAAACCAATGTTCAAGATTTTGTGCTAGGTGCTAATACGTATTTGATTCTGGTTTTTTTCTTTGATTATGGGTATAAGGATGTGAGAGCAAGTTTGACAGCCAGGGAATGAGGTGGGGAGAGGTACAAATAGGGAGAGATACAGGTAGAGAAAGGTAGAGGAAAGGAAAGAGCTCAGTATAGCATTAGAAAAGGTGACCCTGTCACTATCACTAAAAGACATTTGGTGGAGAGCATGAGATTTTCTTGCTTCTCTAGTCTCTGAAAGGTATGAGGGGTAGGGACAGCAAAGAACCTAGGAAGGGGGTGATAGTGACATCTGAGGAGACCATAGACAAAATTGGGAACTATTGTAACTTATATTTAGCAACAAAGAATTTGGAAAGAGAAAGAAAACAATTTATTCAACTACTTGGTGAGCTGTAATTGTTTCAATTTCCCCACAGAGTTAAATTGTTATTCTTTTTTTTTTTTTTTTTAATTTTGACTTTGGAAAGAAACTTTTATAATTGAATTAAATTTTGCATGTTTGACATAAGAATTTTCTTTTCCTTTCTGCTCAATGAAGAAAAATGGGAATAAGAAAAAATAAATGCTTGTTAATTAGAAAAGAATAAAGAAAGTAAAAATATACTGCAAAATTCAGAGGAATTTCAGAAGGAAATAGACAAGCTTTGAAAGTAACTGCTGATGATTTTATTATGCATATATTTTTTAAAAAGCAAGCTATATGTAATAGTGATTCATGGTTTCATGTATTCTCTTTTATTAAAAATACATACTTTAGTGCTGTAAAAATGAAATTAATATCAGAAGAAGAAAAGGAAACAAACTTAGAGCTTTCCTCGGCATTAGGCATGTGGATGTGTCAGCATAAGAGAGCCAGACCTTCGTGTCTGACTATGGTTCCATTAACTGCACTAGCAGAGGGAAGAAGAAATAAGCTTACAGAATTCAGTGTAAAGGGGACTTGAGCTTTACTATGATGGTTGAAATGCTGAACAAGGCTGATATCTTTTTCTTCCTCCTTTTTCTTCTTTCAGTGCTTAAAACTTTGAGGCAATGTGCCTCAGGTGCTGATCATGTGAAATCAAGAGTAAAGTCTTTGTGATGTGTGAAAAAAGATCATCAATAAAACACTTTTTTAAGAGTTAGGGATGTCATCCAAGTTGTGAATTTATTGGAAAGAAAGAGGTATCCTCAAAAGAAGTTTTTTTTTTTTTTAAATGGAGGAGGAGTGGCTTTGGCAGGAATAATAGTTTCATGGAGGCCTTGATTTTGAGGTGTCAGAAGAACATTTTCTTGAAGATGTTCAAATACACAGGAGATAATACAGGTTGGAGTCCAGGAGAGGTTCTAAGGCCAGAAATATAGATCTTGGAGTTGATGATTGAATGACTCATATAAAGACAACATGAAGAGAGAAAAGAGGGCCCAGAAAAGAACATTCTAGGACACTCTTAGTTAAGGACTAGATCATGGAGGAAGAATCAGTAAAGGAGACTAAGAAGGAAGAAAATAGTATAACAAAAATCTAGGGAAAAAGTATCAAGGAGTAGAGTGTTCAACTATGTCAGATATTTCAGAAAAGGCAAGAAGTATGAGAACAGTGGAAAAATCCCATCATATTTAACAATGATCATTGGTAAGAGAATAATTGTAGTTGGGTGATGAAGTCATAACTCACATTGGAACAATTTGAAGACTGAGAGGGAGGACATGGAGACAATTTTATAAATAACCTTTTCCACGAATTTAGCTATGAAACTATAAAAGGGAAGAGAGACATACGATGATAAATTGAGAATATGACAGGGGCCGAAGAAGGATTCTTTTTTTTTCTTTGAGAATGGGATATAATTGGATATTCTTGTTGGCCTTGGTAAAGAAAAATTCTGGTTTTTTTTAGGTAGAGGCTAGAGCAATGGAAAGGGAGAATAAGAGGTGATCTCGGGGATTTTGAAGGGGAGAATCATGGAAAAGAGGGAACTAAAAAAGTAGGGTATCTGTTTTTTTCAGTAAAGTGTGTGGTAAATGAAGTCTTTTGCTGAGAGAATGAGAATACAAAAGGGGTAGGGTTGAGAAGACAAAAGAAGGTTTTAAATGGCTGCTGTGGTGAGAAATAGAGTTGATTGGAAAAAATTAAAAGTTCCTGGACCATGTTGCAGAGCTGGAGATAGAACTGAGAAATAGCAAGATTCAGCCAGCCACCAGGAGACAAAGCCATGCAGATTATGGCAGAAGGAATCCTCCAGACAGCAGACAATACTGGAGACACAATCCTTACTAGCTCAGAGTAGGAATTTTCTAGGAATTTGCTCAGGGAGAAGCCCATAATTTTTTTCCCATTGGGTTCAAATTCCTATATTCATTTGGATAATGCGTGTGATTGGGGGGAGGGCCCATGAAAATGATTCTATTGTTTGACTGTTTCCTATTTTTTACTTTGCTATTCTCTCCCAATGAAATATTTTGTTCTTTGATTAATGGTTTTTGCCTGCTCTATTGATAGAATTGGCACTTGATGGGGGCTTGAGTCATGTATTATCCACACATTGTAAGCAAAACCCTATAAGAATTCCAAAAATGAGTGAAATACATGGTTTCTATCAATTAAACAAACATATTTAGCACCTATTATGGAAAGAAAAAGAATTCCAGGTTGGAAATAAGGACTAAGTAAACATGGATTTTAGTTCTTCTGACCCTAAATTATGTGATTTGGGCAAATAACTCACTTCCTTTCTCTGGACTTCAGTATGAGATTTGACTTACAGATCTTTAAAGTTTCTTCTAGCTAACATTCTATAAAGTCGAAACATATTCTTTGTCCTCAAGGAACTTACTTCTGCCTCTAAAAATTTGTCATTTCCTTTAAAGTACTGTTCAGGTGCCAATTTTTATGAGAGCTCTTCTGCTTGCCCTCATTGCTAGTTATCTCTTCTGGAAATAATGTTATATAATCTTGTAGAGATTACTTGTGATACAAATTTTTTATTCTTTTGAGTTAGAATACAAAGTCCTCAAAGGCAGGAAGAATCTCATATATAGTAAATGGCTAATAAATATTTTTAAAATTGAATTGTTCAATCTATCATTTGAACAAATATAATACTTTTTTTTCTTTTGGGAATGGTTAAGTGGCACAGTAGATAAAATGCCAGACTGGGAATCAGAAGACTCATCTTCCTGAGTTCAATCTTGCTTATGGTATTTACTAGCCATGTGATACTGGGCAAGTTACTTTAACTCTTTTTGCCTCAATTCCCTAATCTGTAAAATAAACTGGAGAAGGAAATGGAAAATCCTGGCAGTATTTTTGCCAAGAAAACTCAAATGAAATCACAGAGAGTTGGACACAACTGAAAATAACTGAATAATGATAACAATATTCTCATTTGGGTTACTTCCCCCAGACTCCCATTACAAAGGTGGTTTGTACTCCTATAGCATGTAGCTGATTACTTCTCCCCTCAAAGTTCTGGATATAATCCAGAAGCGTTTGGGAGTTTTCTAATACTATTATTCATGAGCCTATCATGTATCCAATATTAATTAATTAGTCAAGGTAAAGGAGTTAGAAATCGATATTTTCTAATGTGATTTAGTAATAACAGTTGGTACAAAAGTATCCTGTTAAAAATCTAGGATATATTCTCCCACAAGTACATATTGAGACTTCTAGACAGAAGTCCTTTTCTTTTTGTGAAGGTTTTAAGTTTCCTGTGGGTGTACCTCTCTGTTAGAATCTCATCTTTAGAAAATCCTGAATATGCTTCTTTTTGCCCCACAGAGAACAAACTCTCCAAAGCTGCCTTCCTTTTATATTTTATTTACCTCTCTCAGCTCTTAGCTGGATTCATAGTTATTGGTTCTCTCCCTCTGGTGATATGATCACTGAGGGGTGGGGAGTGTGGCCCTCCCTCTGCACTCACTCTTTATACCTTCTGTGGTACAGGTACAGGAATCTGAGATTTTAAGGTTTTACTCACAATAGCCTTAAGACACAGATAATACAAATGTGTTCCCAATTTATAAATTCTTTTCCCCAAGGTCATATGACTGATACATGTTAAAGCCAAGATTTGAATACAGCACTTCTAACTCTAGTGCTCTTTTGATTAGGGAGTGAGACATTCTCAAGAACCCAGACAATCAAACCCCTTTTGCTGGCTTCTAACCCCTTGGGTACCATAAAGGAGGAGGTAATTCTCTGCTCTGGTGAATAAGTCACAAAGAACATGAACTTCTTTTAGATAACCGAAAGGTGACTAATCTTTCTGTTTACTACCATTAGTATCTTAATGCTCGTACCAAAGATCTTGCTTTTGCTAAGGAGGGTATAATTAGGATGGAATAATGGGGTCCTAAATTTTATACAATTTATATAATGCTGACAGCATTGACACTCCTTCAGCAGCATATAAACAAGTGCTTTTAGCATTTGGCTAGCAAGAATTAGGTAAAACAACATACCACCAGATGGCTTCCACTTCCTTTCCCCTGACTGTGAATCAGAGGTGAGCTCTCCCTTCCTATCATATCCTCTATAAAAGAGAAGCCTGGCTTTGCCCCAGAGTCTCTATTTCCTTCTTCAAGAACTGGATTTGTCTTAAAAAGTTGATTTGAGAATACTTTTCACATTTGCCCCCAAGTGTAACAAATGCTAGTTATAGTTCTGATGGCCAGCTAAGAAAAAAGGAGGATATCATGTATTCTGATATACTAATAAGGGAGATTGGAAGAAGAGGAGGAGAAGGAAGAGGAGGAGAAAGAGGAAGAAGAGGAAAAAGAAAAGGAGAAGAAGGAGGAAAGGAAGAGGAAAGGAGGAAGAAAGAAAGAAAGAAAGAAAGAAAGAAAGAAAGAAAGAAAGAAAGAAAGAAAGAAAGAAAGAAAGAAAGAAAGAAAGAAAGAAAAAAAGAAAGAAAGAGAAAGAAAGAAAAAGAAAGAAGGAGCATTTCTACAGATGTCTACAGAAAGAAAGAAAGAAAGAAAGAAAGAAAGAAAGAAAGAAAGAAAGAAAGAAAGAAAGAATAGCTGTTGCATTGTACTAGAAAAAGTACGGTACTTGGTTCAGGAGTTTATTTCAGCTTCTGCCATTGACTAGCTGTGTGACTGTGGAGAGTTGCTATATGCTTCTAAGTCATAGTGCTTTCCTCTGTAAGATGAGAGAGTGAGACTGGACAGCCTTGAAGTTCTCTTCCAGGTCTTTGTTTTAGGTACTAAGATCCTTTCTGGTTCTAAGATTATGTGCATATGTATATGTAAGATTATACATAGTCCCCTTCTTTAAGCTCTAAAACTTTCTTCTGAAAATCTAATAATGAGAGCACTTGGCAAAATGCTTTGGCTCCTGAGGGAGGATGTGTCTAACAATCTGTCAGACTATGGAGTTCTGGAAACAGAATTAGCCAGGTTATTGCAATTTCCAAACCAGGGCTGCAAAACAGTGCAGGTAGAGAGATGGTGCTTCAGTGCCTCCCTCCTCAACATCCCCTTCTTGTGACCTCTTCTTGCCCCACTGGTACTTTTTCCATACTCTCTGCCCCCTTTAGTTGCTCAATGTTCTCAGGCTTTCTTCTTCCCCAATATTAAACCTGCTTTCAGAAAAGGCTCTGCAATTGTTTCTCGGTCCTGAGGGAAGCTGTCAAGATATAGGGGCTGCTATGGGACTGGGAGGAGGGGAGTGAGTGCAGGGGTTTTCTGAGGAAGAATCTGAGAGAAAACTCTTTGCCTCTCTCCACCCCTTTAGGAAGTAGCTGAGTGAGGACATTGCATGGGGTATTTCTTGTTTATTACTTATAGATCCTAAAAAATAGGAAGCTCTGCTGATGGATGGGAGACATTGAGCCTTAGTTTTTTCAGATATATGAGATAATAATGCTTATTCTACCTAAATCACAGGGTAGTTATGTTGCAATAATTTTGTAAATCTTTAAAATCCTAGCAAAATATGAACGCATACCATATAAAGATCATTGGTATTCAAGTTGAAAAGAACTTAAGAAGTTATTTTGCAAATTACTCTCATTTTAGAGATAAAGATCCTGAATCCAGAGGCGAGGAAAATTGACTCATGTTATGTTACATTATGTTGTATCCTATTATTATATTATATTGTTATATTACACATGTCTTATATCCTTTTATGTTATATTGTCATACTGTATCATGTTATATTATCATATTGTGTCATATGATATTATCATAGCAATTTACATTGTAACATTATATTTGATATCACATTATTGTATCACTTTATTTTTGGCAGGTGTCATGCACAGAGGTTGTACAGAAGAGAGATTCCCCCCAGATGTCCCTGTTAACTGATAAAAATTGTACATATTTTATCAAAAACTAAAATACTATATACCATACTTTTAAGGATATTCATGACCAATCAAAAGATTATCTTTTTAACAATCCACACTGAAAAAACACTAAGTGAATGAAGAATGTTTATTATTCAGATTATTCTATTTCATAAATATGGGAGTCACTACACTTACATAAGAAGTCACAAATTGACTTTAAAAACCCCACTTTAATGTCATCTATATTTTGTTGTATTTTCATTTGTTAAATATTTCCCTACTGCAGTGTGAACTGGGAAGCCTATTTAACTCCTTTGATCTAGATTATGACGTACAGTTAGATGAGCAGTTCATTGCATTACTTAATTCATCTTGGACAGTTTCTGCAGATGGACACTGAGTTGAAATGATAATTGAACAGGAAGACAAGAAGAAGCTGATTGGCTTTGTAAAATGGCCCTTCTCATTTAGTGATCCCAAGCTTCCATCTTATTCAAAAGCATATACATTTTTCAATATTAGGATCCTTCTAATCTGATTATATAAGCATATAATCAAATGGAGCTATTAAGTCTTTGAAGAACCAAAATTACACGTGACCCAAAGAGAAAGATGCATGGTGAGTGCAAGTAACCCAAGGTATGTTGCCAACAATGGCATGTATAAAAGAAGTGAAAATGTCATCCAAGAAATATAGACCCAGAGATGGAGATAGGTTGGCCATGTGATTAATGGACAGTCTGAGAACGACACTGGTAACCACAATGTCAAAAGATCTAAAAAAAAAGTTCTTAGTGCAAAGTGTGGATTTTCTATAGACACTGATATTAACATTGATATTGGATGAGATAAAATGGTAGGGATAGGTTGGTGTTTATATCTAAGGAAGGACTATTTTCATTGATTTCATTAAGTTCATTGGCTCACTCTTAAAATCATTTATCAGCATGTAGGCTATTTAAAAGCATCCCTTTGAATCTGCTAATTTACAGCTATGTTTTCTCTACAATGCTTACTTTGTTATTTATCTGAAATGAATGAAGGAGACCAAGGAGACCACAGCTGGAGAAATAATTCTCCCTTTTTCTACAGATGTCTACGGAAAATTTTACGTTTCTCCTGAGTCTCTAGTTCTACAGACATAAAATTCAGAAAAGATGAGGACTGGGCCCTGTTTCACTTAAATGATCCTGTTGGACAATATTGGAATCTTCGTAGTATGACTAGAGAGGCCAGGCCATTCCTGGGAAGGAGATTTGTGACAACCGGCATTAGTGAGAGTGTTTCTGGGTCCCATCCAGTCCTGGAAAGAGTCTGATGCTGAACTCATCTACCTTTCTGATCTTGTCAATCCCTTCCCTGATCGTTAAACCAAGTCTTGCATTAAATTCTAAAACCAGAGAAAATTGATGAGTTCTATCTAATAAGCTATCAGCATTCTAGTGCCATTTTATTTGTTCATTCAGTAGCCTGAGTCTTAGCCTCTTTATCTATACTTCTTTGGAAAAGAGTTATATAGTCTTGTCAAACTTAAAGAGTTCTAGTAATAGCAGTCATTTTTTCATTAATTCAGCAAATGTCCTGAGGATCTGAGATATTGAATAAAAGTACTAGCTTTTGTAAAATACTACACCAATATGGGTTGTCAGTGAGAAGCTACCATGTGTACTTTTGTTCACCAAGAGAGATAAAAAGTCAATTAAGACATGATCCCTATTCTCGTGGTTTTTAAAGTCTAGTTGGCAAAGGGAAAGTAGAGAAGATAGGAACACAAATTACTATGATAAAAGGTAAGATGTGATAAATTTCAAAAAAAAAAAAAAAGGATAACTTCCATTTGGCCAGACTCTCTGGAAGGAAGCTTCATGGAGGAGTAGACATTTGAACTTGGCCTTGAAGCTCCAAAGAGCTCCTAACAGGTAGAGATAGGAATAGTCCATTTATCAGCCCTGTTTTCCAAGTTGTCATGACTTCCACTGAACTTTTTTTGAATGTAAGAAAATTTGGCTGAAAGACTGACAGTAAGAAAGACATGAAGTTTAACAAATAGATGAGTTATATTCTCTTGATTGGCTGAAACCTACATCTAGGCTAAGAAATTTGATCCTAGATTCCAAAGGTTCCAAAAGATAAAGTGGGATTCTAAGCCAGCCCTTCTGGTTCCAAGTAGCATGCTCTTTTCCCTAAGCCATGACTCCTTATAGATTTATCCTATTCTATGCATTTGGTGTTGTTTTTATTTTTTCAGGAGAGCATGTAAGCATCAACTTTGAGTCTAGCTTGGCTACTCCTAAATAATTGCCTTGTAATTCTAGATAGCATTTATATAAAGTTTTAAGGTTTGAAAAGTGGTTTGCAAACCTGAAATCTAATACCTTAATTGTCATTGTTGCTGCTGCTACTGCTGCTATTAAAGTTCAAAACTGTACTTAGACTTTTGAGACACCTTGTATTATTGCTTTTGGGTCTCATGATAACCTTTTGAAGCAGGTGTTATTGTCCCCATTTTACAGATAAGAAAACTGAGCTTCAAAGAAGTGAAATGATTCATCTATGATTAAACAATTACTCTTTTAAATAGGATAGGAGGCTTAGTTTTCTGTTTCCCTCCCAATCCAGTGTTCTTAAAATCCTTGTGCAAGAATGTCTGCATTCTGGGTGTCCAGAGAGAAAATCTTCTGTCTTAAGTGGCTGTTTATTTCTCAATTTATGATGAGGAAAGCAAATGTTTAGTAGTGGAAAGGCCACTGGACTGGTAATTGGAGGACTTGAGTGTGAATCTTGGAACTACCATTTACTGCCTTGTGGGAGTGGGCAAGTCATTTCTGTCTAGACCTGTTTCTTCATTTTTAAAATGAGAGTCAGCCTGAATGTTCACCAAGGCCTCTTACTTAGTACAATAGAAATTAGTATAATAAAGGACCGTATTTGAGAGATGAAGATATAGGTAAAATGATTTACCCAAGATTACGTGCTTAGTAGGTAGCAGAGCCAACACCTGAACTCAAGTGTTTGATTCCAAATTTGCCAATCTCCTTGTGTTACCTCTTTAACTTACAAGTATATTTTCTCTTCCTGCTCTTCCTCTTCTTCTTCTTTGCTCCTCCTTCTCTTTTTCTTCCTCCTTCTCCTTTTCCTCCTCCTTCTTCTCTTTCTCTTTCTTCTTCTTTTCTTCTCCTCTTTCTTCTTCTTCTCCTTCTGCTCTTCATCCTTTTTTTCCTCCTCCTTCTTCTCTTCCTGTTCTTCTTCCTCTTCCTCTTCTTCCTTCTCCTCCTCCTTCTCCTTGTTCTTCTTCCTCTCCCTCTTCCTCCTCCTTCTTCTTTAAAACATTTTGCTCATTTATCTTTATGACACTAAAAAAAAGTTGAGGTAGGAAAACTCTCTTTGATTTCATTGACATTTAGCATAGTCCAGTCCAAGTAATTTGTAAAATGTCTGTGGTTTTGACTTAATGGAGGCCGCTACCTTGGATGCATACATGTATGTTTCTTTAATGTGGGTAATGGAGAACTTTTGAGGGGAGAACAGAATTAGAAGAACGGCCAAATCTCTGGTCAATGACACTGTTTTATCTTAGCGCCCCAGACATGCCTCTGGGCAACTCCCTTCTCTCAACACAGAGCTTACTCATGGTTCCCTGGCCATGGGATGATTTTGGAGGCAGCCACATAACTCTCAGATTCTGGGTTTCAGCCAAACCTTGGGGCTGCAGTCACTGATGTAAAGGTCATCTCCTAAGTTGCCCAATATTATAGTGTCCTGTCCTGCTGGTGCAATATTGATAATCAGATGTGTCTCAAATCTCAGTTGGGGATCTTCACTTACCAACAATTATAATGCCAAAATCCCTATTAGGTAAAAAAAAAATTTCTTCTTTTCAAATTTTCTTTTTTTTTTTGTTAAAGCTTTTTATTTTCAAAACATATGCAGAGATAATTTTCAATATTCACCCTCACAAAACCTTGTGTTCGAAAAAATTTTCCCTCCTCTTATCTCTCCCTAGTCAACAATTAATCCAATATGTGTTAAACATATGCAATTCTTATATATATTTTTCCACAATTATCATGATGCACAAGAAAAATCAAATCAAAGAGGGGAAAAATGAAAAAGAAAACACAATGCAAATAAAGAACAATTTAAAAAGTGAAAATACTGTGTTGTGATCCACACTCAATCTCCAGTCTATCTGTGAGTGCAGATGACTCTTTCCATCACAAGACCACTGGAACTGCTCTGAAACTAGGTAAAAATTTTAATTGATAATATGACATGTCAAGATCAAGATTCTACAGACAGAAATATATATTGCACACAATGGCTTCTATCCTTGATCTTCAAGCAAAGTTTGGATAACTGATTGGATCATTGCAAAGAAGATATACATGGACAGCTTGAGGTTAGACCAGTTGCTCTTCCAACTCTGAAATTTTGTGTTCTGGTGTCACTCTGCCCATATTATCCACCAATTGTAGATGAAATTCTCCTTATATACCTCTCATTTTAGTTAAGAAATCTGCTTCTCCCCACCCTCAGTGAAGAAAACTAATATAGCACAGAAGACAGAACCCATGAAATAGCCATATGGAGCCATTGAACATAAAACTTGGATTTTATGGGTTCAAAAAATAGCAAAAGCTTAATTTGCTAATTCATTCAAGATATTCATCTCTTTTCTGACACCTTGATGTAGATGTTACCTAAGGGTTTATCTTGGGCTGCACCCCTCCCCTCTTTCTATGTCTCATTTATCTGTCTCTCTATCTCTGTCTCCCTCACTCCATCTCTGTCTGTCTGTCTCTCTTTCTCTTTTTTCTCCTCCCTCCCTCTCCCTTTTCTTTATTCTTTTCCCCCTCCCTCTTCCCTTCTCTCCCTTTCCCTCTTCCTTTCTCTCTCTCCCTCTCTTTCATGACTTTCTCATTGCCTCTGTGCAGATGACTTTCAAATCTTTTTTTTCTAGTTGTGACCTCTCTTCTGAGCTTGAGACCCACATCTCCAATTAGCCAAAAAGCTTCCCATCTGGATGATACAACAATTTAAAACTCTAAAAATCAAAGTTATGAAACTCTCAATTTGGCTAACTCTAAATCAGGTCTATAAGCCCTAATGACTGGCTAGATAGAAATTTAAATCAGTCCTAAAAATACTTTAGTTCTCCTGAACTATTGTAGACTTCTGGATCAGTAGAAGATTTTCCATTATGGACACTTTTTTGAGTGTTGGTATAATCACAGGGATTGCAGTTTAGTTGCAGAAGACAAGACTGGAGGATCTGTGGCTTATGGCTCTGAGAAATGCATTTGCTTCTCTTCCAACTCTTAAGATGGTAAGTAGTTCACATGTAAAAGAAGGCAGAACTTGGACCTATGGGCTGGAACACTAGACCTTGTATTGCAGTTACAGAATGAAATGCATTACCAAGAGGGAAGACTCAGGTGAGACTTCTGTGTGGCTCAACTATATAACTCTGAAGAATATAGTCATTTAAATGGATTTCCTTCTGTGCCTATATTTGTCTTATGTTTGTGTGCATCCCCAGAAAATTTTTGGGCATTGGGCTATAATCTAAATTGCCTTCAAAGGAACCGAAGAGGTACTTAGTCTACCTATCTTATTTTACAGATGAAGAAACGGAAACCAAGGAAGGTTAAGTGATTTTCCCAAAATCATCTTGTAAGAACTACAGCTGAAATTTGAACTCAACACTTCTAACTCCAAATCTCCTGTTTTCTTCCTCTGAACTATTCTGTTCAAACAAAACCATTCTGTTCTCTAAGACCACAAGAATTTCAACAGGGATGATTCTTTGGACACCAAAAATGCTACACACTTCACTTCAATGCAGAGAATATGTTTCCAAGAATCAGAGTTTAGATAAAGCATGTTTCTTAATACCAAGAACTTTGCATTTGCGTCAGATTTTATGACAGCAACAAAATAACCAGAAATACAATATTACATCATTTGGGCATTAGAGAAAAAAAATATGGTATGTAAAAGGAAGGAGAAAAAGGGAATCAGGAAAGACTTCATGGAAGGGCATCATTGGACTTGGACTTTAAAAGATGTATGAGAATTTAAGAGAAAGAGTAGGAGGAGAGAAATATATTCTTAACCCAGGGGGAAGAGTGAACAAAAGCACAAAGCAGAGAGACAGAGATGGGGGGAAGGAGAGAGAGAAAAAAGACAGAAAGGGAGGGAGACAGAGAGAGAAAGAGGGAGAGAGAGGGAAAAAGAAAGACAGAGAGACTGAGAGACAAAAAGCTAGACAGAGAGACAAAGAGAGAGAAAGGAAAAAAGAGAAACAGAGAGAAATAAGAGAAAGGAGAGAAAAGAGAGAAGGAGAAAATGAGAGGGAAAGAGGAAGAGAGATGAGAAAGAGAAAGAAAAAGAGAGAGAGAGAGAGAGAGAAAGAAGGAGAGAGAGGGGAGAGAGTGAGAAAGAGAGAGAGAGGGAGAAAGAGAGAGAGAGGAAGAGAGAGAGAAAAAAAGAGAGAGAGAAGGAGAAAGAGGAGGGGGGAGATGGAAGGAGGGAGGAAGGGAGGAAGAGAGAGAGAAAAGAGAGAGAGAGAGACAAAGAGAAATGTGTTCAGACGTATTCATAGAGGAGTTCTACTTCCTACAGCTAAGTAGAATAGTTCAGTATGCCTGGAGTAAAAAATGTGTGGAAGAGATTAATATGTGAGAAGCCTGGAAAAGCAGAATGGTACCAGATTGTTGAGAGTCTTGAACATCAAGTTAATGACATTGACAGTTAGCAGATCTAATAATAATAGCTTATAGTTAACTTTTGAGAAGCAGTGTAGTATAGTGAGTAGAGAGATAGTCAGAAAAAACTGGGTTCAAGTCTGCCCTCTGATATATATTGATTTAATTTCCCTGTGTGCAGACTCTAGGCTACTCTCTAAGATTATAAATTACAGAGAAGATGCCTATCTATATTGGTAGGGAGAATTTCCTCATTCAATACTTTTCTATATCAATGAAATTACAAGTTCATTCCCTAGCCCTAATATATATGTAGAACTTCAAGATTTCCAAAGTGATTTACATATTTTATTTTGTTTGATTCTCCCAACAACTCTTTAGGTAGATGCTCTTATTAGCTCCATTTCACAAACGAGAACACTGAGGGTCAAGTGACTTTTCTTGGTTTACACATACAAAAATGGTCTGGGGTAGGATTTAAACTCTGCTTTCTTACTCTCCATTAAGCTACCTAGCTGCCTTTCTAAATTGGATTGACAATGATTATGAAGTAAGAAGTAGATCAAGGAAAGAGTAGATGTTGGAAGAAATCATTGCAATAATCCAGGCCACTGGTAATCAGGCAGGCCTATGCCAGAGTAATGATTATAAGAATTGGAAGAAGATGAATTCGAGAGTGTTGCAGAAGTGGAATTAATAGGACCTGGGGAATGATTGGATCTGATAGATGAAGGAGAAGAATGAGTTAGTGATAACTCAAAACATGATGTAGGAGAGCTGTGCTGTATTATGCTGAGCTGTTAGTCTTGTCTTGGGAGACATAACCTTTGAGGTGCAAACTTATAAGTTTAATGAAGTGACTTGGATATAATCATTTCTCTCAGAGCTTGTAAGCTTTACATATCTAACAAGAAAGAAAGTTATTTATGGAGTGAAAATTAGAGTGCTGATGGGAGTGAACCAAGCTCAATGGGTCACCCCAGTAAAAATCCACTACAGTTATGACCTTCTGCCATCTTTGTCCATGATTGATCCTCTTGCTCTAATAGTGGCCAAATAAATTACATGACAAGCTAGCTGTTCATCAGGCATTGGAAGAGGGTGGGGTGAGTTAAAATAAACTGGCTAGGGACTTTATTTGGTATGAATTATTTAGTGGCAGCCAGTGGGAAATTTTCCAGCAAGAAGGAAACTAGCCAAGTCTTAGGAATACTGTATGTATTTCATAGTCTCATGGAATGTTAGAATTAGAAGAGACTTTTAGACTATAGAACATAGAATGTCAGAGTTAGGAGGAACTTTAGAACACAAAATGTCACTGGAACTGGAAGGGGCCTTAGGACATAGAATGTCATTGCAGCTGGAAAGGCCCTTATAACAAATTGTTGGAGATGGAAGGGACATTAGAATGTGAATCATAGAATGTCAAAGTTGAAAAAGAAACCTGGCTCTCCATCTGAAGCCTTTCATCCACCATCCTCAAACACTTGGATTGAATGCAGATCTTCCTCAGCTTCTTTCCATCAGAGTTAAAGACCAGGTGCAAAATCACAGTTTTCAAGCCTTCCACTGCATGAATTTAAAAATGATCACATAAACCATGACTTCTATCCAAACCTATTTTTAGTCTTGATTAAACTTGAAAAACAAAAATATTATCAATCCAGTGGCCAATTTGGATTTCATCCACTTAAATACTCTGTTATATGATGAAAAGCTAAAAATATAGTGTTTTAGATGACCCAGACTCTTGACCAAACTTTTAATTTATTTATTTATATATTTTTGGTAAAATAAGTTTATTTTTTATAGCTTTTTATTTTTCTTAAGTACATGCAAAGATGTCCAGCTTCCAGTGACATTTCTATTGTTGTTTCTACTTCATTTTTGAAAATGACAAATGATATCATGAGGTGATGTTTTGCCTTGCATATGAATTGGATTTAAATGAAGCAGTTGCATAAAATCAACATTCACCTTTGCAAAACCTTGTGTTCCAAATTTTTCTCCTTCTCCCCCCCCCCCCCCCCCCCCCCCCCCCCCCCCCCCCCCAGATAACATGCAATCTGATATAGGTTAAATGTGCAATTATTCTAAACATATTTCCATATTCATCATGCTGTGCAAGAACCATCAGATCAACCATCAGAAAAAAACACAAGGAAGACAAAAGTAAACAAACAAACAAAATAAAAGGTGAAAATATTATGCTTTGATGCACATTTGGTCTCTGAAGTTCTCTCTCTGGATGCGGATGACTCTTTCCATTAGAAGTCTATTTGAATTGACTTGGTCACTTTTTTAACATATAAAGAATTAATGTCAAATTCTGGTATAATGACCTCAGGTATTCCTTATGAGCTACAGGTCCTTATGGAATTCATTAGTTTATTATTAACTTTTTCAAGCCTCAGTTTTTCATCTGTAAAATGGGATTAATAATTTTAATCCATGCTGTCAGGATTGTTGTGAGAGTATGGAAATTAGTTTTATAACTATGAGCTATTATTGTCACTACAGCTACTATTAATAATTTTTATCATTCAGTTTCAATCATGTCTGACTCTTGGGGTTTTCTTGGCAAAGATACTTGCCATTTTCTTCTCCAGCTCATTTTATAGATGAGGAAACTGAAGCAGAGTTAAATGACCTGCCCAGGGTCATACGACCAGTAAATATCCAAAGCTGAATTTCAACTCAGGTCTTCCTCCCTCCAGGCTCCTCACTCCATTCACTGTATCACCTAGCTGTTCTATTATTAATAATAATAATATATTAATTAATAATAAAACACCCTGGTTTAGCCAGTCTGCCTTGATAGTTTTACCAGGAAATTAACAATAATAATATTAATATAGTAATAATACTCTTAATAATGGCTCTCAATATTTCTCTGTCATTTAAAAGTCTACAAAGAATTTTGCACACCACAAACCTGTGAGAAAGGTTGTACAGGTATGATTATCTCCATTTTACAGATGAGATGACTGAGCCTCAGAGAGGCATCTTGTCCAACCACACACATTAAAATTCACCTTGGTTCAATGAGCACATAATAAGTACCTATTGTGCTTTAAGTGTTGATAAATAGTGTTACTAGAATTTGAACACAAGCCCAAAGTCCAACTTCCAGTGACATTTCTATTGTTGTTTCTACTTTATTTTTGAAAATGACAAATGACATCATGAGGTGATGTTTTGCCTTGCATATGAATTGGATTTAAATGAAGCAGTTGCATAAAATCATCAGTCTCACTCTTTCTTCTAGAGTCAACCAAGACCAGTGGCAAGACAATGGTTAAGACAATTGGCAGTGACCTGAGACGTGGTGGATGACCTTAGTATCTTTGATGTGTTACCCTTTAAATTCCCCACCTGGTCATCCCACCCTCGTACCTGCTTCAGCTGCTATCATGACTGTTGGAGCAAATTGTTCTTATCTGTCCCTTCTGCTGGGGAAAGTCTTCATATGCTTGGGGTGGACATCTCCGTGAAATTTATTGGAAATTGATAGTCATTCAATTCAATTAGTACCAAGTCCTTACTCTCTACTTGAGTGTGTTCCCATGAGAGTCACACTTCCCTCTCTTGTTAGTTATTCTCAGTTCCTGCTTCTGTTAATGTCATTGTTTCACTCAGCTAAGGGTATTTCTAGACTTTGGTTTTTAACCTGTTTTCCACAGAGTCCAGGGGGGTTTAATTAGGTTTCAAGTAAAGAAAGTCATCTGTGACTGAATGGGAAAACTTACATATTTATTTTCATTAACCTCTACATGAAATTTAGTGTTTGCTTCAATAATGAATATAGAATGACAAACATGATTTTGAGAAGGGAATCATGGCTTTCATCAGACCCATGATGCAAAAAGAATCTCTGCTTTGGAGTGTTCTCTTTGCTGTACCCATAGACAATGTATTCATTTGATGGAGCCACTGTGAAATATGGCTTCATTTGCCTTAACATCCCTGACTAGCTAGAAAGCCTTTGCTATGTTCCTAGTGACTTCCCTTTGTCTCTTCTTGCCTTATGATGAAATTATCCTTAGAGTAGGAAGTCTATTTTGTGTGTTCATTAGCATCCCCAACAGAACTTTGGACATATGATTATAAATTCAGAACTGGAAGGATTACTTTTAAAGGTATTCAACTCAATACCATTATTTTACAGAAGTCTTAGAGTAGGAAGTCTACTCTATATGCTCATCAGTGTCCCCAACAGAACTTTGGTCATATTGAAGACAGAACCCCGAAACTGAAAATCCTTAAACTCTGCCTTAGTGAGGGGACTCCACCCCAAGCACAAACAGTTTCATCTTTGTTATCTGGGTGGCCAGGCTCAGTCCTGAAACCCATTGAATTCAATTCAAATTCTAGCCCTCTCCGAAATCCAGAGAGGAGCCAACTTGGGACTCCACCCACAAGCCCCCTTCAGCTTGTAGCCAAAGCCCCCTATTATAAAAGAGCCAAACTAAAACCCTCTCTTTGCAGCAGTTCCAAACATGCCATGGTATGCTATGCTTAGCATGCCAAAGGCCTCTGCCCACTGGAATACTGTTTCCAGTGCCATCCTCTCTTTACCCTCACCTATTTCCTTACCTAGACTTTAACCTTACTTCCAATCCCCATAATAAACCTCTTTTATCAATCTAGGTTTTGGGGTCTGTAAATTCCTTTACAAAGAACTGCTCGTTCTTAGGGAATCTTCAGAACCGCCTACCCTTGTGCTGCCATTAGACCTTATTTAACTCCCTGAGCCACCAGAAACCCTAATTTCATTTGGATGCCCCAAATTTAAATCTCATCAATATGGTTATAAATTCAGAACTGGAAGAAATACCATTAAAGGTATTCAACTCAATCCCCTGATTTTACTGAAGAGCAAATTAAACTGAGAGAGGTGAGGTTATTTGCCCAGGATCACACAGCTAGTAAATATCTGAGGCAGGATTCCAACTCTGGCAACTCTCTCAACTCTTTACCACTATATCATGGAGCTTGGGATAGTATATCTAAAATGCATTGCTAGCTTTAAATATATGAATTCTAGTTTCTTCAAGGGTATTTTGCCTAATACATTTTCTTAGCAGCTAATTTTTAACCAGTTTTTGCTTTCTTCTAGACTTCCCGGTTTCTGCCTCTCTCCTGATCAATAGCTTAGTTGGGTGTGGAGAAAAATAAAATATCTTCTTAATTATTTCCATAGTAACAATCTCAGATCCATCTGCTGTCTTTTCTGAACTGTATTCTTTCACAGACTTCCCTCTTTCCACTTACAACTGTTGTACAATACTATGCTTTATTCTAGGTAGCTTAAGAAATTTTTAAGGGTAATTTTGATTACATGAGCTTTTCTTCTTATTCACTGACTTTAGAAAATAACTCTTAGATAAGATGTAAATCCATTCTTCACTTTTCCAAAGCAATTCAAATAGATGGAAACCCTTTCCAAATGGAGAAATTTGTTTGCCTTTCCAGTGGTCACCAATTCTTCCAATTTTTGTCATCATGGCTATGTTTCCATTTATATTTTTTTAGTGGGAAGGCTGGGATTTTTGATGGAACTGTTTAGTCATTGTATCAGATACAAATGTGAAGAACAATAGCTAAGCCTGATTTTGAGAAGCTTTTCTTTTGCAACAAACTCTTGCCAGTTTCTTTGCTCAGTGGGAGTTCTCTCTACAGCTGCTGCCACAGCTGTTCACCTCCAGAGGCAGAAAGGTAATCTTAGGGCCTAGGGCTATTGCAGATAAATAACTATACTAACTTCTGGTGGCATCTAGCCCAAGTACTTTGCAAGATCATAGTGTTTATTCATTAGCTGAGTCAGTATTAGAGGGAGTGTCAGGAGCTCTGGGGATCTGGGAGAGAAAAGAGGTTATAGGTATGTCCAATGAGGACCTGGGGCAGATTTCCTTAATTTTTCCTTCAGCACTGGAGTTTCTGGGAATAGTTGAAGGAGCAGTTGATCACAAAGCATTCCCACTAAAGTCTTTAAGAGAACTAGATCCTGGAAAGAGAGCTAGTCTATTTGGAATTGGCCTCTAAAGGATAAATAATGAAGCAAGTAAAGAACAGTTCTTGTGATAAGAGAAAGGAAAAATGGTAGAGCTCTCTGCAGTATTTGGTACCAAGTCTCATGCTTTTTAAGTTATCACTCAATATAATTTAACCTGACTCCTAGTCCCATATCTATTACTTACTAGTTGTGTGGCTTTGGCCACATTTAACCTGGCAGCGTTTGAATTCTGCCTCAGACATTTATTATCTCTGTGTCCCTTGATGAGTTTCTCCATCAGCAAAAAATAAAGTACAATCTACTTCTTTTTTTCTTTGTTCCAAGTCAAATACATCATGGAGCCTCTTAGTTCTCTAGGTGTCTTTCTAAGGCTAAAGTATAGAAAATGCTAACCTGAATTGGTAGTCTCCTATTCCAGTAAAATTACAGAGCCAGATCTCTAACCTTATTTAGTTTCCTAATTGAAACCTGATCCTAATCCAATGTCTAACTCTAATTGGACCCTTAACTCCAATCTATCAAACCCCTAATTTCAACCCTATCCTTCTCCCTCTCCTTAATCCTCATCTCTAATTTCTTTGTGAAGAAGGATGATTTTTGGATTAGAAAAGATAGTCAAACTGGCTAATAGGAAATGCTATACAAAATATATAGGGAGTAAGAAAATATTGTTCTTGTTAGATTCAGGTGTCTAGGAACAGATAGCTACATCTCAGAGTACTGAAAAAAGTAGCTGACTTGATTGATGAGCCACTTGGAAAAATCATGGAAAATAGAAGTTCCATAAGACTGAAGAAAGGAAAATGTCAAAATTCTCTCCTTTCTCCAGTGAAAAAGGAAAGATAGTAAGCTATAGGAAAAAGACCTTCACTTTAATTCCTAGAAAAATTCTAAAATTGTTCATTAAAAGAAATAGTAAAGGAATAATCAGTGAACATCTACAAGTTGTGATCATAAAGAACCAGCTTACCTCAATAAGAACAAACTAATTTTCTTTGTTGCTAGTTGGATAGAGCTGAACTGATAAATGAGAGATGTTATATACTTTAATTATATTTTAGCAAAATTTAGCAATCTTTCATAATTCTTATGGACAAGATGGAGGAATGTAAGCTAGATGATAAGTGTAGTTAATTTGATTTTGGAATTGGTTGAATGCATAGAACCACCAGTGTTCCTTGAGTCAATGCATTCAACCAATCCCTAATATTTCAATGTCATTCTGATAGCAGATCTCTAGGAGATACTAAGGGATCTCCACTTTGCACTTGACTGTTTGAAATCTTTATTAATAACTTGGATGAAGGCATAGGCAACACACCTATCAAATCTGTTTACAAAACAAAACTATATTGGAGGGAAAAAAAGGTAGTAAAAATATTGGCCTACAGACTCCAAATCCAAAAAAACCCCATCTAGACTGGCTAGAACACAGGGCCAATTTTATTCAGATAAACTTTAATAGAGATCAATGTAAAGTCACATACTTAGGTTCAAACAATAAATTTCATAAGAGAAAAACAGAAGTAAGCTTAGCAAGCAATTCATCTGAAAAAAATTCTAGGGGTTTCAGTCTGTAAGCTCAATGTGAGTCAACAGCATGGTACCATAGAAGGAAAAAAAAAATGGAATTACACCAAGAGCTATCTTCAAGCACTGAAAAAGCTGTCATGTGGAAGAGGAACAAAGGTTGTTCTACTTGTACAATTGTACAAATAAAAAAAAAATGTTGTTTTTTTTTTTAACAAGGAAAACTCTTACAGTCAGAACTATTCAAAACTGACATAGGCTACTTTTTCAAGAAAGTGCTTTTTGGAGCAAAGTAGCACAGTGGATAAAGCATTGGCCCCAGAATCAAGAATATCTGAGTTCAAATCTGCTCTTAGACATTTGCTAGTTTTGTGACCCTCTGCAAGTAATTTTACCCTGTTTGCCTCAGTTTCCTCAATTGTAAAATGGGGAAAATAATTGCATCTACCTCCCAGAGTTGGTATGAGAATAAAATGAGAAAATATTTGTAAAGTGTTTAGCACAATGCCTGACACACAGTAGGTATTATCTGTATGCTTGTTATAAAATGTAAGTTTCCTCTTATAACAGAGTTCGAAACAAAGATTGGATGACAATTTGTTGGATAGATTATAGGGGAAATTCTTTATGAAGAAATGGTTGGATTTGATGATCTCCAAAGTCCCTTTCAATTCTAGGATTCTAGGACTTTAGAGGTGACCTCTAAACTATACCATCTATAGTAAGTTAGTTCTTTGGGCTATGAATTCAATTCAAGAAATGTTTATTAAGCAGACACTATGTGCAAGGCTTTGTGTTGAAAAGAGTTGTCCATAAGTGTCTCTGGTAATCTGGAGATGAAACTCTATGCTATTCTAGAGGTAACTCCCACACCCTGGAGTTGAAGGGGTCAGCTCTGATAAGAATTGTTGTAAAATCTAGCCTAGAGTTGTTATAGTAAATAGTAATAGCTGAGTATTTGAACAATGTGGCCAATCCAATTTTGCAATAGAGTTGGAAAGCTTGGCAATTTTGTTTGTGAAAAGACCTCAGTGTCTGGTACTTATCTTGACAAGTGATCTTCATAATCTTCCTAAGACAATTCATATTGAAATGATTCGGTTTCTTGGCTTGGCAAAGACTGTTTTGTGGAGAACTCATATAGGACAGCATTCCCAAGGTGGTCAGAAAAAGTGTTACAAGTCACTCTCTTGAAAACTTTAAAATTGATTTATGACATGGAAAACACTGGACTGCCCTGAATGGCCGTATTCTATGATCAAGGTAGAATCAACTCAGAAAAAACTTGAGATGCACAAAGTTACAGAAATCACTTCAAAAGTTTATATGGATTATTTGTGTATGACCTGTGGCAGAGCATTCCAAGATCATATTGGGTGGATCAGCCACATGATCCTAGTGATATCATTAAATTGATTCTAATATAGTGATATCATTTTGATTCTTTTCAAGACAGGAGGACAACAATCAACCAGCTAGCTGAACAGCTCACTGATACACCATCCCTTTTCTGTTAAGCCGAGTTGATGCCATTTTGTCTAGCTATACATGGTGGAAAAATTCAGGATACTTAGTTTCTAAAGCTGGGTATGGCATTTATTTGTTCTGAGATCATAGACAAGCCCCAGAATTTTTCCAAATTCCAATTCCTTCTGTTTTTTTTAAAGGATGGGTGGGAGATTGAACTAGTTTCTTTTTTTTATAAAGCTTTTTATTTTCAAAACATATGCATAGATATTTTTTAACATTCACCTTGCAAAGCCTTGTGTTCGAATTTTCTTCACCCCCTATTTCCCCACCTCCTCCCACAGATGGCAAGTAATCCAATATGTGTTAAGTATGTGCAATTCTTCTGTACAAATTTCCACAAATATCATGCTGCACAAGAAAAAATAGATCAAAAAGGAAAATAATGAGAAAGAAAACAAAACGCAAGCAAACAACAACAAAAAAGTGAAAATATTATTTAATGATCTACACTCCAACCCCACAGTCCTCTCTCAGGGTGTAGATGACTCTCTCCATCAAAACTGTCCTGAATCACCTCACAGTTGAAAAGAGCCATGTCTCAGAACTGATCATCTTATAATCTTGTGGTTGGGTATGTACTGTGTTCTCTTTGTTCTACTTGAACTAGATTCTTAAAGCTTTCTACTTCTAAGTATCTGATCAGGAACATCATGAGAGGTCATCTAGTCCAACTTTCTCATTATAATGAAAACTGTAGCCCAGAGAAGTGAAAGAACTTGGCTAAAGTCATATAGCTCAGTCAGTCAATAAGCATTTTTTAAGGACTTACTACGTGTCAGGAACTATGCTAAGTGATGGGGATATAAAGAAAGACAAAAGACAGTTCTTGCTCTCAAGGAGTTTACACTATAATGAGAGAGGGCAGAGCTGGGGTTTGAATCTAGATCTTCAGATGGCAAATTCAATATTCTTTCTGTTATGGCTTAGAATTCCAGAAAACAATATGCTTGATCTTTTAAAAATGCATTCATTAAACAACAACAACAAAAACCACAAACACATCAACAAAAAACCCAACAAAACACATGACATAATGGAAGCAACATAGATCTATAGTTAATGGAACTCACGTTCCACTCTTTGTTCCAATGCTTATTAACTATGTCACTCAATTTCCTTAGCTGTGAAATGGAAACAAAAAAGATTTATATTATCTAGTAGTATTGTTGTGAAGAAAATTATAAACCTCCAGGTACCTAGTTTTTTTTTCTTTTCATTAATAAATCTTTTATTATTATTATTATTGTTACTAGACAATTGGGGTTAAGTGATTTGCTTAGGGTCACACAATTAGTAAGTGTCACAAGTGTTTGAGTCTGGATTAAATTCAGGTCCTTCTGACTCCTAGGCTGGTGCTCTCCTGAATCACCTAGCTACCCTCCTTCATAGATTTCAGAAAGAAGAATCATGGGATGTTAAAAGTGGAAATGATCATGAGGAACCTGTTCCTTTGAAGTTCATTTTGATGAGTGCTCTATTGTTCTCAGTCCTAGTTTTATACCCTTAGCCTTTAGGGAAAGTGTTGATTAGCCAAGCATGGGGATGGAGACTTGGAACAAGTCACTGGCAAACTCTCTGGAGATATATGTTGAAACATATTTTATAGAGAATTTCTTAATCCTTTGGGATGAGAGATACTAACAAAAGGAAGTCTTTTATTCTTCTTTAATACACTCTATCATTCTTCCCAATTAAAATAGCAATTGAACTCTTCTGTCAAGTTATAAAAAGTCATTATAGACTCAGAATCATTGATCTAAGTGCTGAAGTAGATTGAAGTCAGGGAGACTCATCTTTGTGAGTTCATATTTGGCCTCAGACACTTACAAGCTGTGTGACCTTACACAAGTCACTTAACTCTGTTTGCTTCTGGTTCCTCATCTATAAAATGTGCTGGAGAAGGAAATGGCAAACTACTCCAGTTTCTTTGTCAAGAATACCTCAAATGGCATTATGAAGAGTTGGAAATGACTGAAAAATGACTAAAAACAACAAAAATCAAATTGAAAGCATTCACCTAGTTTGTTCTCATCTTGACAAATATTAGCAAACACTCAGTAAAGTTACATGACTTGCCAATGATTGCACAGGTTAATAGAATCATACGCTTAGGCCTGGAGGGACCTTAGAATATGAAAGCTGAAAGGGATCTTAGAACAGAGATGTTTGGGCTAAAGGGTGACTGAGAAAGAACATTTATTAAGTCTATGTTGCTAGACTGTGTCAAGCACTCAGGACACAGACAAAAACAATAACAAAAAAAAAAAATTCCCTGCCTTCATGGGGCTTACATTTCTAGTAGGAACAGCAATACACATAGAAGAGTGAAGATTTTAGTTTGGATAATTATCTACCTGGGGAAATAATAAAACAGAACTAAAGGGGAGGAAAAAGGGAAGGGTAACTGGTTGGCTGTGGGGAGATGCCTGAAAGGCAGGGACTGGGATGCCTGGCCTATGGCCCATGGCTTGGGCTTTCCTGAAATAGAGTTAAGATTTTCAAATTGTAAAGTACATTTAAACACTACCTAATCCAGCCTTTCAATTTCTTGATAAGAACCTTAAGGCTTGAGAGGTGATGAAACATTCATAGAAGTAAATGTGGAACCAGGACTAGAACCCAGATCTGACCTAGATTTCTTTCTCTTATACTACATAAGCTACATAATTTCTCACCATTTACTTTCAATTATTGGTCAGTCTTATTTGGGGGGAGATTTTTCCTCCATTAAACTAACTGCTGGATTAAAATGAATTTTCAAAGACATCAACTTGATGTAAACTTCAGATTAAGAGGATTTCTCCCATTTCCCATTCTTCCACCAATCCTCTCAAAGAGGTAATGACCCCTTTATTTTGGAGACGTCATCTCTCATTCAAAAGTATATTTTTTGTAATATACTTTTCTAATACACTTGTCACATAAGATAGCATACTATTTCTGTATTGGTATCATAAAGCTTTTTTTTTTCTTTAAATCTCCTAAACTTAGAGTATATACCAGTAGATAGAGTATATCTAATGGTTCTGCCCAAAATAGGTGTTTAGTAAATAGGAGTTTGGGCATTTATATGCTGGTAACTTTTACCAACCGGCTCAATGAAAAAAGAATATAGAATGCTTTTAATTAATTGATTAATTAAAATTGAAATTTTCTCCATCTCTATCTCAAATTTAAAAGATCAAGAATACAATAAATCAAGCCCTAATGTGTGGTGTTTACTGTTTTCCAAGATATAAATACTCACACTGAAAATTTAATCATCAGCTTCCTATTTGAGCAGTATATCACCTGAGATCTGTGATGCCATCAGTATAGTGAACTCTGTGATGAGAAATATTTCTCTATTAATTGATACCAATACCTTCTTTACAACTTATAATTATTTGAGAGCTGCCTATAGCAGAACTTGAACTTTGGTCTTGCTAGCTTTGAGACCAGCTTTCTGTCAAATAGGCAAGTTGCTGCTATACTTGATAAATAACAAAGAACATTGTTGATAGAATATGACCTCCTTCAGGGCAGAGACTTTAATTTTTATTTATTTATTTATTTATTTATTTATTTATTTATTTATTTTGCTGTGTGTTTATATCCTCAGCACTTAGCATGGTGTGTTCCAGCAACCAGATTAGAATAGTTGTGATGCACAGTGAGAACACGAAAATGGAAAAAAAAAAAAACTCCCTCCCCTTGTGGCGTTTACATTCTACTAAAGAGAATATGACATACACAAAAATAAATATGATTTAAGGCAAAATGTCACATGGGCAAAAGTTTGATTTGAAAGCAATACTTTAGCATAATTTGAGGAAGGAGGGAGGGATCACTTTTAACTTTCACATCACTTTAATGAATGTGAATCAAATTGAATAGATTCAAACTGAGGAGAGGCTAAAGTTGTTGTTTCCAACAAGGTGTGATCACTAAATCCTGTTTCTCTTTAAGGTTCTGGAGGACCCAAGACAGGATGCATCAAATCCAACATTGCATCAGGAAACAGGGAGAATTGCACAAGCCGGGTTTTGGCAGCCCCCAGCTTTCTGAAGAACTTGTTTTTTCCCAGGACATAAGAAAAAGAAAACCGAATCTCCCTCTGGCCCACTTAAATAAGGAGAAGGTGGAATGCAGCCATTCTTGCTTCATCCAGAACACTCCATGCCCCCACCCATGACTCAAAGAAAGAGGATCTTGGACACATTACAACATGCTTCCATAATTGTACTCACATCAACAAGCACTTCTGTGGTCTTCTACATTTTATAAAATGTTTTCTTCCCAATAATCCTGAGAAATGACTCCATTTTACAGATAAAGAAACTGAGGCTCAGATTTGTCCATGGTCACATAATCAGGAAATGTTGGAAACTGGCTTGGAACATAGGTCTACTGGCTTCTAGCCCATTGGTCTTTTCACTGTTGAATCTCTATTCCATGATAAGTTGTTTTATTCTTTATACACCCCTTTTGCTTTCCCCTCATTTTCTTATCTGTAACTATTGTTTAAGCTTGGACATTTATCCAGCTTTTCCCAGTTCCCCACAGGAGTCTCACCTCTCTGTGCTGGAAGTCAATGAGTTGTTTAAGAGTATTGAGATGAATTAATAAGGTGAAATCCAACAGGGATAAACAAGAAGTCTTGTGATTGGGTACCAAAAAAATCAGCTGCATAATACAAGATAGATGAAAAACATCTGGGGATTTTAGTAGACTGCTAGTAGAGTGATGTGACAGCCAAAAAAAATTGAGTGTGATGTTGGACTTCATTAAGAAAGGCATAGTTTTCATGGATGCAGAGGTAAGAGTCCACTATATTCTACCCTCGTTAGACTTCATCTGGATTGTGTTGTTCAATTCCGGGAAACGTGGCTTAACAAAAGCATTGCTAAACTGGACAAAGTCCGAGGAGGGCCACCAAGAAAGGTGGTAAAGAACTTTGAATCCATGTCACATGAGGATCATTTGAAAGAATTGGGTGAATTTAATATGGAAAAGACTCAGGGGGCATATGATAGCTTTGTGTAAAATTTGAAAGCTTATATTAGAATGAGGGTTGGTGTATGGGAGTTAGAAGTTAGAAAAACTTCCTAAAACTTAAAGCTGTATAGAAAAGTAAGATGGGTTATCAATCAGAGATTAGATAACCACTTATGAGATGATTCCTTTAATGGTCCTTGAAATCTCTAACAACCCTCATATTCTGTGTTTTGGTCATCAGATACTCCTAAATGTTATGCATCTTTCCACCTAAATATAAGTTTTCATTATTATGGCAGGATTAGGGTTACTTGATGGCTTATTTTAAACCACTGTTTCTCTTGACTTGTCAAATACAATTATCGCTGACTATGTAAGCAAATTAGGCTATTTCCATGACTTTCTACATAAGATATGTGGATCCTACACCCATTCCCCTGCCAGTTCTTTCTCTGGCCTATCTTTCTCAATTCTTAGAATCTTGCCCTCCTCTCCAGATTGCACCTCCCTCCCCAACACGCACACTCTGTGCTTTCGCACTTTTGTTCCTTTTCTCATGATATTCCATAGTGCATAGAAAGCGAGCATCTTAACCAATAAACTGTGGATATCTTTTACCTCTCATTGATTATCAACTGGCCTCAGAATTAGGGAGACTGGTGGTCAAATTCTGCCTTTGGTACATACTTTTTGTGTGTAATGTTGGGAAAGTCAATTAACTTCTCAGTACTAGTCCAGGCAACTTTCTAAGACAGATTGATGGCCAAGGATAGAATTCCGGTCTTGGTATTAGAAAGATCTGGATATTGGAAAGACCTGGATTCAAACTCTGTCTCAAACATTTATAATCTTTGTGAGCCCACAAGAGGTTAAGAATTTAAGTCACCCTTTCAGATTCAGTTTCCTTATCTGAAAAAGGGAAATATTAATACTATCTCTCATAGGGTGGCTTTAAGAATCAAAAGGATTAACATATGGCATTTTAAAAACTGTAAAGCTTTACATAAATGCTGATTAACATAATTATAATATTTATAAAAACTATATAATATATATTAGTTATAATTATTTGCATACATACATGCACATGTGTATGTATATGTGTGTGTCTGTGTATGTATGTGTGGGGCAATTGGAGTTAAGCAATTTGCCCAGAGAAACACAACTAGTACTGAGGTTGGATTTGAACTCAGGTCCTACTGACTCCATTGTGAGTCTCTATACACTGTATCACCTAGCTGCCTCTAGTGTTATAATTCCAATAATTAGCATTTTTAGTTCCAGAGAAGTTGACATCTTTAGTCTTAGTAAAGGAAGTCTTATTTGGGAGATCTCTGAATCAATCTCAGGGTTAGTTTCTATTCCTATGCCCTGTGTCTGAAATGCTTTCCTTATTCTTTCTGCCTATTAATAACTGGCCTCATCTTTCAAGGTCCAACTCAAATGTTACCACCTCTTTAAAGTTTTCCCAGACTGTCCCCTTCCTCATTTCCTCTAAGAGATGAGATCTCTCTCAAGTCTGACCTTCAGTAGTGAGCCTCCTTCTTTGTACTCCCTGAGATGTTTACTTTCCCCTAGGGAGCTTGTAAGACAAGCTCTTATGAATTTCTTTATCACATTTTTTTATCTCATCATATTGGTGCAACTTGGACAGCTTAACCTCAGACTTCACCCTGGATATGGCTTCAAAGCACAAAAGGGAGCACAGTTTGGCAAAAGTGGGGTTACCTAGAAGAGTTAGTACACATTCTGACAACATTTGTCTTTTCTTTTGAAATCAAAAGAGATCTTCTCAAAACATCTGAGCACAAACACTGACCACTTAGCAATATTTTAAAAATAGAATATGCGGTTGGCAGTACATGGAAAATTACATACAAATCAAAGGTAAACACATGTCACTAAAGGCTGGACTTCCCACCCAGGTTAAGAGACAGCAGGTAGATAAAATTGAGGGGAGCAAAGGCATCAACAAAATATTTTGAGAGAGATTGGGGGGTAGGGAGGCAGAGGAGGAGAGAGCAAGGAAAGAAGGAAGGAAGGAAAGAAAGAAGTAAAATAGAAAAAAAGGAAGGAAGGGAGAGAAGGGAGAGGAAATGGGATGGAAGAAGGAGGGAAGAAAGACAGAAAAGAAAGAACAAGAAAGAAAGAAACAAACAAAGAAAGAAAGGAAGAAAGGAGGGAAGGAAGGAAGAGAGGAAGGGAGGGAGGAAGGAAGGGAGGAGGGAAGGAGAAAGGAAGGAAGGAAGGAAGGAAGGGAGGGAGGAAGGAAGGAAGGAAGGAAGGAAGGAAGGAAGGAAGGGAGGAAGGAAGGAAGGAAGGAAGGAAGGAAGGAGGGAGGGAAGGAGGGAGGAAGGAAGGAAAGAAGGAAGGGAAGGAAGGAGAGAGGAAGGAAGGGAAGGAGGAAGGAGGGAGGGAGGAAGGAAAAGAAGGAAGGAAGGAAGGAAGGAGGAAGGGAGGGAGGGAGAGGAAGGAAGAAGGAAGGAAGGAAGGAAGGGAGGAAGGGAGGGAGGGAAGGAAGGAAGGAAGGAAGGAAGGAAGGAAGGGAAGGAAGGGAGGGAGGGAGGAAAGAAGGAAGGGAGGGAGGGAGAAAGGAAGGAAGGGAGGGAGGAAGGGAGGGAGGGAGGAAGAAGGAAGGGAGGGAGGGAGAAAGGAAGGAAGGGAGGGAGGAAGGGAGGGAGGAAGGAAGGAAGGAAGGAGGGAAGGAAGGAAAGAAGGAAGGAAGAAGGAAGGGAGGAAGGGAGGGAGGGAGGAAGGAAGGAAGGAAGGAAGAAGGAAGGAGGGAGGGAGAGGAAGGAAGAAGGAAGGAGGGAGGAGAAAGGAAGGAAGGAGGAGGAAGGAGGAGGGAGGAAGAAGGAAGGAGGAGGAGAAAGGAAGGAAGGGAGGAGAAGGGAGGAGAAGGAAGAGAAGAAGGAAGAAGCTGAGTAAGGAAGGATAGGAAGGCAAGGAAGTGTTAAGCAGAAGAAGAAGAGATAAATTCTGGATGGAGGAAGATCAAGAGGGAAGCCAAAGTTTTGTGTTTTAGACTCATAATGGAAGATTGATTTGAAGATCCAAACATGTTTATCTAGATTAAAGAATGAGCATAGGGTTATAAGACTAACATTTTCTGGCATAGTGGAAAGGATAAGAGATTTTCTAATCTAATGAGGGTAGAGTTCTCACTGATAAAAGTTCATAGTTTTATGAGCTATAGGATTTTCTTGTCTTTTCAGAATGCATCATTCTTAAGTTCATCTTATATTAAGATGACGCTGAATTGTTATAGTGCTTTAGTGGAAGTAACATCAATGGTAGTAAGTTTGCTAAGTGTCTGGTGGATTTAAGAACATAAATATTAATATCTAAATACATTTAAATGCCTACTCAGGAGTTCTTCACCTGATAAATCAGTTTTATCTGCCCAGTTTCTCTTTGCTTTGCTCAATAAATAATGTTGAGACTCTTTTCATTTATGAGAGTTCTCAGTTTCTGTAAGATCCCACTTAGTTATATGATCCAAGTTCATGGCTATTTCTACAATGTTCAATTTTGCCCTATACCTCTTGGCTGCCTGTCACTAACTCAATAAATAGTATGAGAATTTTTCCAGCTACATCATGAATATTTCAGGTACTAAGGAAGTACTCACTCTGGAATCACAAGACCTGTATTCATGTCCCATCTCTGTTGTAACTACCTGTGTAACCAAGTGTGAATCACTCATCTGTCCGAGCTTTCGTTTTCTCATTGTAAAAATGAGGGGGCTGGTCTAAGAGGTGTCTGAAGTTCCTTCCCAACTTAGCTTTATGATCCAAAGTTCTATGAATTATTTTCATTCAGTTTTGTTCCAAATTTGTAGAAAGAAGTGCGCATGATACCTTCTTGGTTGGGCATCATTCTCTGTGGGCATATGTAAAGTGGTGAGGTAGGCAGATGAGGTTCACCTTTAGTGTAATTACAATAGCTGAACTCATCTAGTCCTGATCAATCCCCATTCTCATCCCTCACCACTTACAATCCCACGCACTTCTTTGAATCCTGTTTCCCCTCTCTTTCAGCTGTCCACATATAAATACAAGTGTTGGGACACTTTCTATTCTGGGGTTTCCATTTTCCTAGGCTTCTTCTCCTTAAATCATTCTAGGATAAATAGATGCAAAAAGAAGCAGCTTGTGCTATTTCTCCTAAGGATCATTACTGCCCTTGGGATACCTCCCAGTTTTTGAGATTCCCACTTATCACAGAAACAAAATTTGTTAAGGTAAAAGTGAAATATGAGACAGCTAGGTGCTGGCTCTGGAATCAGGAGGATCTGAATTCGTCTGTTCTCAGATATTTGATATGTATTACCTATGTGACCATAGTCAAGTCACTTAACCCTTGACAAAAAAAAAAAAAAAGGAAAACAAAAGTAAAATGCTGAAAAAAAAAATAATACAACCAAATGAATATTTCCTTATTTATATAAAATGGTCTTAAATACACCCATCCTTGTTGTTCCAAACTCTCGGTTGGTTTTGGAATAAGACTGTTAAGGGAGAAAAGCTCTCGATGAGTAGGTGAGACTGATCTGGCTACTTTGTGCCTGTGATAAACTCAGTTCAATACCCAGTGTGAGCTCTCCACTGCCAGTTTCATCAAGAAATAAGTTGGAAGCTTATCACATTGTGTTTAATTTGACTTGCCACAGACACTCAAGATAGTGGAATGCTTAATTCTGAGCATCCCAGAGCCCTCGGGCTCGGATGGACCAGAATTAGGCCGTAGGAGTGTCCTCCAGCCATGGTGCCGTGCCTGGAGAAGAAGTAATGAGGACTAGATCAACAGCCCTTGCTTCCATGTACTTTTTCTGATTGTCCTAATAGCCCTGGGGCCATTTGGGAATTGCCTTGGTGCTGTATGGAGCCGCCCCACTGGCCCAAAATGCTATGGAGATAGCTTCCTAAGGGATTCTGCATTGATGGGGAAAAGAGGCAAAAGCACCATGATCTTCTCACAAATAGCAGAATGAAGGAGTAGCTTCAAGAGTAGCTTGTCCATATCATGTTCTTGCTCTAATGAGTCTTTCTCTTCCATCCCAAAATGCCATGGGATGGGAGTAAGTATAGTGGAGACACAATAATAGCTAGCATTTATATAACACTGCAAAGCACTTTATATTTATTATCTTATTTAATCCTCACAACAACCCTGAGAAGGTGCTATTATAATCCCTCTTTTACAGGTGAGGAAACTGAGGCAGATAGAAGCTAAGTGTCTTGCCCAAGGTCAGCCAGGCAGAATTTAAACTTAGGTAGCCCTTTCAAGCATTATCTTCAAAACCTTGGAAATAGAGTATTTGGATCTGAAAACACATTTTTCACTCTGTGCGGTTTGGATTGCGTGGTGGGTGGTGGGTGGATGGAGACTTGAAGTAATGAGTTTAATCTGTTAAGAGACAGATTTCAGCTCATTATAGGTAGCTTTGAAAAGCATCTTGTCTTAAAGTGGGTGGCCCCTGATATGTTAGCTGTATGATCATAGAAAAATCACTGAAACTCTTAGAATTGTACAGAAGTGTTCTCCCAACTATTTTGACAATATACCCCATCACTTAAAAAAAAGTTTATAAATTCTATGCATGTACCACTGTAATTATGTGCTACATTGTGAAACATATTCAGATAAAAAGATGAGATAAACAATTTGTAGTTATTTTTTATTTCTTATTGGTGAGATACATAAAAGTGAGATAAACAATTTAAAGTTATTTTATTTTTATTTATTATTGGTTCAGAACCCTTTTTGCTGGAACTAAAATATTAATTTTTAAATTTTTAAATATTGAGATGAATACCATATACTTTATATTCTGAGCTGTTAACTATACTTTGTATTCTAATGTATCCTGTATTGACTGCTTCAATATTCTGGGTATTTTAGCTAAATTATTTTTATATAACAACCACTATTTCTTAAAATGTGTTTTAAAAATATTTGTAATTATTAATGTCATGACTATAACTGTAATAAACTTTTAAATTTTCTCCTCTAAACAAGGGGCAGATGAACAGTTGCCATCAGATTGTGCTTATGTGTTAGCTCATATTGTGTAGGTTTAGGGAACTTTCCCCTTATGAAAGTTTATTGTGGTCAAGGCCATTAGCTTTCCAGAGACATTTCCAGATTTTTAACCCCTACTCTTCCCTCTGCTGTTTCTACCTCCTGAAATGACTTTTTGTGACTTTATGTACTCTTTCAGCAGAATGAAAACTCCATTTTTTCAGCTATAGAAACTGGGGTACAAAGAGATTGAGTGATTTATATAGGTCACATAGCCACTAATTGGAGATTTGTTTTTTGCTTTTGTCTTTCCATCTTCAGCACAATGCTTATGCTGCTAGGGACACTTCATACAGTCTAGCTTCTTAAATGAGAACTATAGATGGGTTTCCCCACAAAGTGAGGGATCACAAAATTATGATTTATTAACATTAGGTGTTTGATTTGTATACACATTTTATATCCTTATATACCCAGAGCCACATAAAGATTTCTCGGGTGAAAAGGGGGTTGTGAGTGGGAAAAGTTTAAGAAGCCCAAGTCCCTAGAGCATGTACTTGGAGTCAGGAAACCTAATTTAGATTCTGCCTTAGAAATTTCCTAGGAGTTATTTAATCTCTTTGCCTCAGTTTCCTCATGTGTGAAAATGGGGACCACAGTGCCTGCTACCCAGGTTGTTGTGAGACTCAAATGAGGTAATTATGTATACAAAGTGCTCCATAAAATGTAAAGAGCCATATTAATAATGATTAATATTATTGTCATTACCTTGTATAGATGATAGGAGACTTAATAAATGCTTATCCTCGGCCTACTACAGTGCCTTGTACATAGCAGGTGTTTAAAAAATGCTTATTGACTGCCTGGATTGAATTGTGTTGCCCATTGGTTGGTCTGATTTGGGCAAGAGAGTCTGAGCAATAACAATTTATTTCTTTCCAGGCTTCATCCCATATTTTGTCTCTCCTGGTCCAGTTTTCAGCACTTACCTGAAGTTCCACTTTCTTCAGGAGGGCCTTTCATGTTCCTCTCTACCGCTAAGGCCTTCTATCTGAGATTACCTCCTGTTGATTTGACATATAAAATATAGATATGTATGTAGATTTATAACACATATCTACATAGTCATTGCATGTTCTATCATTAGAATATGAACTCGTTGAGGGCAGGGGTCATGTAGTCTTTTTCCTGAATCTCCCTGATTAGCACAGTGCCTAAACATAGTAAATTCTTAACAAATCTTTGTTGACTAACTGATTAGATCAGGCTTAGTGATATTTTCTGGTCTCTTATAATTTTTGGATTTGCTTGAACAAACTTAAAGAGAACATTTATTTTCTTATAAGCCTAACATCTGTAATTCATAAACCTTCTACCAGGCTGATAATGTAACCTGATTTTTGACAAGGAAAATCTCCCTCGCAGTTTGCCCATGAATCAATGAATTACTGGGATAATATGGTTTATACATTTGTTCTTTTTTCTGTAATTACAATTCTTTAATAAAAAACCCAGCATAAATTTAGTGTCTACTTACTAATTATTAACATTTTAAAAACTAAATGAAATCCAAATATAATATAGAACAATCTTAAAGGAAATAAAGTATTATGTAGTGAGAAGTATCTTTCAGTAGGAATCAGATGAGCTGAGACTTAAACCTGTAATTACAATTAACTAACTGGGTGCTGTTGGACAAATTGTTTCTTTTGGGTGCCTTGGTTTCTTTAATTATTTAAAGAATAGTTTCTAAGATCTCTTGGAAAGTCTATTTTATGTTCCAAGGTCCCTCCCAGCTCTGATGTTTTATGTTTTGAGGTCCTTCCCAGGTCTTTCTAAGGCCTCCCAACTCCGATGTTCTGTGTTCCATGGTCCCTTGTAGCTCTGCCATTTTAAGTTCTAAGATCCCTCCCAGCTCTCCCAAACCCTGTGTTTTATTTTCTATTGCCCCTTTCAGCTCTGACATTTTATAATCTATGTATCAGCCAATTTGGATATAGTATATATCTATTAAAAACAACTCATCTACTTTCTGCATGGCATTGTGTTGGGTAGAGATCCCTAGGAAAGGAAGCATAAGTTGAGAAAGCTCAGAGAAAAAAAATAAGCTTCTGGCACAGGTGTAAGAACAATTTGCTTGTAAACTTTAATATTTTCTTACAGTAGAAACATACAGAACAAGCTACACTGAGTATTCATTTTACAGTAAAGCCTGCCAATATAATGTAAAAACTAAATCTATACCCAAAATGTAAAAAAAAAAAAGCATATTATTTTTTCACATCATCTGCTTGTTTTTTTCCTCATATATATGGTATTAATTCTATAAGAATCATTTACTCTCTTCCAGCACTGCATGACCTAGGTGTCAGCTGCTGCAGCCAATTACCACATTTGTTCCTTCTGAGGGTCATGAGAAGGGTGAGACTGCATGGCAGCAAATGGATTAAATTAGGAGTCGGATAACCTAAGTTCTCACCCACCACTTTGCCACCAACTGTGAGACTTTGGGCAAGTCCCAAGTCCCCATCCTGGGCCTTGGCTTCCTCATCTGGAGAATGGGGCCATCACATCAGATCGTCTCCAAGGTCCTTGTCAACTCTACAAGCCTATGATTCTGACACAAATCTCTCCACTACAGCCTTATATTAACTCAAAGTGGGGAAACTGTTTCCAAATATGATTTCACATTCAAGAGGACATGAAAAGCACAGCTTTCCATCCAAAGAGCTTCGTGCTACAGCACGGAGATTTGGATCTTAACCAATCTGATGGGACCTCCCCTTTAGAATAGGGTTCCTGGATAGTCTGGCTCTTTCTTGGGTGACACTCAGAAGCTTCTGTACAAGGAAAATATTGTGACTCTCTACTTTTTTTCTAATACAACAGATAATTTTAAAATACTCTAGCACTAAAATTCAGAACCATTGGGTCCAATTTTGCCTTAGAGCAACACCAATAAAAGGTATTTTGGGCTCCACTAAAGGCAAAATTTGGTCCTTCGTTTTAATTCTGTGACATTAGAATCGATTGTCCCTGTACAGAAATGGCTCAGGCTCACACATTTTAGGCCACCTTGTCATTAGTCAACAGGATATGGGATTAGTTTGAAGAAGAGGTATCCAATATTCCAGAATCCAAGAAGTTGACAAGAGCGTATAGGGAAGCCTTCCTCTACATGACCACTTCAGGCTCAATATTAAAGAGCAAATCATCATTTCCTCTTCGAACTTCAAGTAATAGGGGTGATTCCTTCATCACAGCTTCCTGTAGTTCGCTGGAGTTTTTCAAGGGACGGCCATTAACTTTAACAATAATGTCTCCATCTTTGATTCCTCCTCTGCAAAAGAGATCAGTTAGAATAATTACACAGATGTAAGTCACAAGTGGCTTAAGGTCAGGTGTTCACCTGTGGCTGAGGTTACTTATGCTTACTTTGATGGAGTTAGAGAGGGTAAACTTGATATTATACTGTTGCTACTTTATCTTGCCTGGGAAACACAATACGGTATGTTAGAAACATTAAATATAACTACCCTAATTTAGGTTTCATCTCTTTTGGTTTGAAATATTTTAATAATCTCCAAATTAATTTCTCAGATTCTAGTCTTTCTTTTCTCCAATTCATCCTTCACACAGTTTGAACATTACTCTTTTTAATATATATATGTATAATTTATATATACAATATCAATAATGAATAATAATATATTATATAATATTAATACATATTATATATCAATTTAGTCATTTCAGTCATGTCTGACTCTTTGTGAACCCATTTTCAGGTTTTCTTGGCAGAAATATTAGAGTGGTTTGCCATTTCCTTCCCCAGTCATGAGTCATACTAGTCACAGTTAGACTAGACACACAACTAGTAAGTATCTGAGGCCATATTTAAATTCAGGAAGATAAGTCTTCCTGACTTCAGATCTAGTATTCTATCCATTTAGATACCTAACCACCTTTTCTAATGTAATAGACCTGATCATATCATTCTCTTGCTCAAAAGATGTAAATGACTACTCTTTGCCTCTAGAACAAAATGCAAACTGTTTTATTTGGAATTGAAGGCCTTATAGAATTTAACCTCATTTTATAATACTCCCTTTTCACATATTTCCCTCCTGAATTGGGTCAGGAAGTTCATAAGATGTTAGAGCTGGAAAGGCCTTAGAAGGAATTTAGGCCAAATGAGGAAACTGAATCCCAGTGAACTTAAGACTTATGAGGGTCACTTGGCTAGTAAATGGTAGAGCTGAGATTCAAGCATGACTCCAAATCCCTGACTCAAAAATCTCTTAATTCCCAGATCAATATGCTTTTCATTACTCTACATAGCTTCTTCCAAATAAGTGACCAGAGTGGTCAACAAATGCCCCAATTTAGCATTTCCTTTGGTTTATCGTGAAAAGTTAAAACAAAAATCATATCCTACGACTCTTTATCTTTAATAATTATAAAACATGATTTAAATAATAAATATAAATTTTAATAGGTTTCAACTGCTTAAATGATGTCTTTTGGACTCAAAACTACTTGCTTGCTCACCTTTGAGATGGCGAATTTGGGACTACTTCATGCACATAAATCCCACTGCTGACATCAGGAAAATCAGGATTGTTATCCTTCAGTTCTTCCACCAAACTGAAAAGAGATGAAAAAAAATCATTGTTTATCTTAAAATCCACCTGAGAAATCTCAGACCATAATAATAAAGCACTTGCCTTAGATTGCTCAGGCAAGTAGTAAAGTGACAAGGATGTAGTAGAAAGATCACTTGTCTAGACACTTTTCCTACACCGCTCCCTTTTTCAGCTCTGACATTCAGTGTTCTTAAGTCTCTTATCATTTCTGACATTTTTTTGTTCTAAGATCTCTTAAAGCTCTGATGTTCTATGTTCTTAAACCCCTTCCAACTCTGACATTCTGTACTCTAAAGCAGTGATTCTCAAAACTTTTGTTTTTTGGGTTTGTGTGTTTGTTTATTTTGAATATCTGTCCAAAAGGTTTTTATGTGGGTTATATATATAGACATTTGCCATACTGGAAAAAAACAAACAAATTTTGGATTCGTAGATTTCCTGAAAAGATTTCAGAGACCCCAAGGATTCAATGGACCATACTTTGAGAACCATTGCTCTAACGCCCCTTCCAGCACTGACATAATTTGTTCCAATATGCCTTACATCTCTGACATTCTATGTTCTTAAATCCCTTTCAGCTCTGACATACTATGCTCTAAAGCCCCTTCCAAGTCTGACTGCCACATTATAATTTTATCATGAGTCAGATTAGTCGTGAGAAAGAAAATGAATATACAAAGGCAACTGTAACAGTACTTAACATATTATGGGATCCCCAGCCCCTTCAGACACCTACACTGGAGTAATGGTTCGCATCCGTATACCAATGAAGCGCTTTTTCACATCTGGAAAAGAAATGGTGGGATATTGTGAGTTTCAGGTGATTAGTTTCTGCTTTGAGATAATGATCCTAGCAGAGCTCCCCCAACATTCACATCCCTCCTTCATACCCTCAATGATTTGAACAGGAAATTGGCCAATTATTCATGTAGTAAACATGTTAAGAGGTACAATGTTAAGAGAATCTGCCTCACTCCAGACCTAGTGCTCTTGAGCCTAACTACTGAGGATTAGAAAAATACAAAGGAACACATAACGATTTAAATTATATTTACAATCAAAAAAATTTTAAACACACAATTTGGGTAATATAGCTTTATTTTCTATCTTAAGAACAACTGTACAGTCACCAAATATAGAGGATGCCTCAAAAGTCAGTGTAATTTTAGGCAATAAAGCTTTAATAATTATTAATTCTCTTATTAATTCAATTAATATCTTTAAATAATTTAATAAATTCTAAAGTTTAATTGCTTAAAACCACTCTAAGACTTTTGAGGCACCCTGCATTAAGGCAACTTAATGCAACAGAAGGAATGTTAGATCAAGAAACAAAGGGAAACTTTTAGTCATAGCACCATCATGGACAGTCCTTGAGCAAGTATAGTAGAGTCTGGGTTCCATTCTTTCCATTGATCAATGGGGATAAATTAGAGTTTTAATGGAGGATCAAATAAGGTAACAAATATGAACCAGTTTTTCATGTTATAAACCTTAAATACCAGTCTCATTGGGCTATTTTTTTAAAAAAAAGATTTCTTAATCAGGATTGTGTGAGTTTTTTTATTATAAAGACATAGATAATATCAATTCCAACTAGGCATATGACTTTGAGAAATCATCTTGTGTTTGGAGTGAGCTCATTCAGATTTTTAACCCAACTTTTCTGTTACTCCCTGCTGTTAGTACTATGGCAAGTCTATACCCTGTTTTATATTTTAGGTTACTTGATTATAAACTTTGTGTAGGCAAGGAAACATGTTCTTGTCATCTCTGAATCTTTCCAGTTTCCAGATCTTTGGCATAGATTCTCAATAAACAGAATTGCAAAATTAAAAATGTCCTAGAAGTCCTTCAGTCTACTTATCCAAAGCTTAATGGCCCAGATATATGGTTATCCCATCTCCTCAAATATGTCCATGGATGAGGATTCACTACTTCTTGGGGTGGCCCATTCAATTCCAGGAAGAAGAGGAAGGAAAGACATATTTATGTTCTAATTGTTAACAAATTTTATCTTATATCAAAGAAAAATCTGGTTCCTATCTTCCACTCATTGGTCCCACTCCTGCCTTCTGTTGATCTGACATGTCATTTTACACATTAATTCTAATCACTTCTTCTTAAAGAAATAATAGTAATGTGCCGTCAGTTGCAAACATATTTTAGCCAATGAATCAGTTCTTTGTGGACAGATTTTTTTCTTAGAATTATAGTTCATCTGTAAGATCTTTAGGGATAAATGGGACCATAAAATTTTGGTAACTAAGTCTCCACCCCCTCTCAGTGTTGACAACTATTGGGTAACTAACAACAATAACAAACATTGGATTTGGGAGTCAGAAGGTCTGGATTTGAATGTCAGCTCTGTTATTAACTACCTATGTAGCTCTGAGCAAAGTATTAGTCTTGCCAAGGCTCATTATACATTATACTCTGTGACTTGATAAGTGCATTGAATGATGCAAAAAAAAAGTCCTACTATATGAGATCAGTGTGGGAAAATTAATGTTAACCTACTATGTAGGCTCCTAGCTATTTCAAACACCAAAGTACACTTAAAAAAATAATCACGGTATACTTAAGGAAAAGAGAACATTTAGGCTAATTGGATATGTTTTCTAATTAATAAAGGATCAACTAGGTAATTTTTGTTTCTCTCTGTTGAAAAATCTCTTTATAAAGGATATAAGATGAGCAGCTAAGTGGCTCAAGGGATAGAGCACCCAACAGGAGTCAAGAAAACTCATCTTCCTGAGTTCTGGTCTCAGTTACTTAACCATGTGACCAGAAGCAAAGTCTCTTAATTGGTTTACCTCAGTTTTCTCAACTGTAAAATGAGCTAGACAAGTGACAAGAAAACCCCAAATGGGTCATGAAAAATAAGACATGACTGTGTGGTGAAAAGAGTACTGAGACAATGGTTCTGGATTTCAGTTCTACCTCTCTTTATTAGCCCATTCAGTTTTCACTGAATCTCAGTTTCTTTATAATATGGGAATATTGCTTCTAGCCCTACATACCTCAAAGGTGTGTAGATGAAATGACACAATGGATATGAAAGTGATTTGAAAATTCATGTTTAATCACTATTCCTTATTTTAGTAAATATATGCTGAACACAGGGAATTTTGAGTATTATAATTTTGTAGGTAGGTACACAAGATTATTACTCTATATACATTAGGTCCTATTAGGTCCCAGGGCAGCGATTGCAGAAATTCCAGAAGATGGAGCTACAATGTAGAAGTCAGTTTTCTAATTACAACTCTTAGCAATTTCTCCTGAGAGTGAACCCCATTTATTTGTTTCTCTGCAGTTGTAGTTCAGATGGTTATATCTAAAGTATTGGACGTCTCCAACTCATTAACTTAGAATGGTCACCTTGCAACAAAGTCTATCTGGGATCAGTTGATCCCCAATTGATAAGGTTTTCATTCCAAAGTTATTCTGATTTCTAATTTGGATGGTAGCAGTACAGACAGACCTTTGGATAGTCACACAGTACCTAGCACATAGTGAACAACTGATATCTGTTGACTGTGGATCAGAGGCAGCTTGGTATGGTAGACCTCATAGATATTGGGATTGGGAGTAAAGATTGGGTCTGAATCCCAGGAATTGCTCTTTTCTAGCTCTGTGATTCTGAGCAAGTCATTCACCTCTCTAAGATTGTTTTCCATATGTAAAATGGGACCAATATTACTAATATTGCTTAAACTTCAGTTATTCAGAATGATGTAATGTATTAGATTGGGGATATAAAATATATGGTAGACTACAAAGGGCTATAGAAATGTGAATTAATTACTCTACAAAACTTGGCCAGGGCAGGGGAACAACAGCTGGGAACTAAATTCATAATTGGAAGACTCAGATTTACATCTTATTTCTCCTTACTTCTTGTATAAATTTGAGTAAGTGATTTCATTGCTTTTAATCTCACTTTCCTCAACTGTACCATGAAGAAGGAAGAGGTTGTGCTTAATTATTCCAAAAATTCCTTTTAGTTCTAACTTTTCTGATCCACTAGAAAATAAATTGATGGCATTTAAATCACTAGGTAAGAAGTAGAGGGCTAGCCTTGAGTCAAGAAGATTAGGTATAAGAGTTGCCTCTGATACATTGTAGCCATGTAATTCTGGACAAGTCACTACCTTAGGATTAGGACTTCTCAGAAGGTCTCAGGAAGAAAAATTTATAAGAATCACAAGTTGTAGTAAACCTGACCATTAGCCCCAGTAAAGGGAGTTTCCCTTCTCACAGTTTCCAACACCAATTGAAATTATCTAAAAAAGGACCAGAGAAGGTTTGGTTTCAGCATGTTTTATAGAGATTGGTAGGGATGGATTCGCTGCCATCACATGGACTTTGGTGAAAATTACCCAAAATGGCGCTCAAAAAGGCACTCTATTCTCTAGAATGTTTAAAGGATAATTATTATTATTAATAAAAATACAATATTTGACATTTATATAGAACTTTATGGCTACAAATATTTTCCCCAGCATACACAAAATCATCCTCACAACAGTGCTATGAGGTAGGCAGTTAAAGGATTACTATATTCTTTTGACAAAACTGGTCAAAAAAAAGGAACCCATGAATATAATAGGTAATAAACTTGCTTAGTTTATATATATTTGCATGTTGTGTTCCCCATTAAATTGTAGGCTTCTTGCTCTTTTCGTATCCCCATCACTCAGCACTGCTTCATAACAAAAACTTAATAAATGTTTATTGATTGGTTATTGATTAGAGACCCTGCCTAGTCACAGAAGATAGAAATGGGAGCAATGGTAATAGAAAGGAAGATTTCAACTCAGGCTAAGAGTTCTTAATTATTATACTTCTATAACAGTGGAATTGGCTGCTTGACTTGGAAAATAATGATTCTTCTATCCCCAGAGGTCTTTGAGTAAAGTCTGGATGGTTGCTTGTCAGGGATTTTGTAGAGGGGATTTCTGTCTAATTACAGGTTCTTGAGATTATGTATTGATTAGATGCAAATTAAATACAAAATAAATGAGTCTGTGTAGATGGGGTATTATAGCTATACAGGTTTTGGAGAGGTGATGGAGAGGAATACCTTCATTTTACAGATGTGGAAACTGAGGTAGTATGACAAAGTGACCCACGCACATACTTCCATAATTCCATAATTAGGACCCACGTCCCTTAGCTCTTTTCACTCCATTGACAATGAGTCTCCTGCCACGTTCTTTCATCAGCCAAATTAAATTTCATATTGCGACTATCCTGCAGGCCAACAGACTAGAACCTGGCATGAGCTTTGGAATGACCAAATGGTTTCCACTTCAAGGGCCAGATGTTACACCTGAGAAGCCAGAGGAACCAGCTGGGAACAAATCCACAGCCTGTCTCAGAGCGACTCCCATTTCCATGTGCTCAGTGCTTACAGATGACTGTTGTCAACATTGGTCAATTTCCACACATGTCATGGGGCTTCAAGGATTTAAAAAAAGTGGCATTAATTATTCACACTGTAAACATCCAACGAAAACTTTATACCAGTTATATTTGCCCCAAAATTCTTGGTGAGGATTACGACAAATGGAAACATTAGAGGGTCTTTAATTTAAAATGCAGAGATAAAAGGACTTTAGATTAACAGAGTTTGGATTATCTAGTGCTTTTATTAGAGGAAATATCAGACCTTTGGGATCAGCTGGGGAACCAAACCTGTGCATCTTTTTTGGTAAATGGAAAATGGCTTAAACTTTGGCTGTATTCTGAAGAATTACAGTATTGGAAAGTATTTTCTTTCACTGGCAGGTGAGATCGTAGACACTGTACAGAACAGTATCTTTCTTCTAAGAGATTATGTTCTTAAATATAAGTGCAGACAGACACCCATCTACTTTGCTGGTCCTTTGTAGCATAAACATATAGAGAAGTAACAGTTCCTCGGTCTTCTCTCTGGTTAGACCATATTGGGAAACTGTTCAGTTTTGGAGTTCATGTTGTTGAAAGATGCTGATAAGCTAGAATCACCAATGAAGGACAATCGGATGACAATCAGAAACAAGGTCATATAGTGATTAAAGGAACTGGAGATATTGAACTTTGAGAAGAGAAAATTTGGGGTGGGATAGGAATAAAAAGGGAATTATAGTTACCTTCAAATATATGACAAGTTATTATATAGAAGAGGGATTTGTGAAATTCCAGAGGAAGACAAAAGGCTAAATACATTTTAGCACAGTATAAGGAAGAATTTTCTAACAATAAAACTATCCAAAAGTGCAACAGGCACTTTGTGAGGTGAGGTGCTCCCTTGCAGTGTCCAAGATGATGTTGGAAAGGCACCTATTAGAATAATTTAGAAGAGATTTCTGCAGTGGGAGGAGAGTTAGTGATTTCTTAGTCCTCCCTTTAGTTCAGATTCTCCTGAAGAGAATATGAGAATAAGAAAACCAAAATGGAAGTGACCATAATGTAACCACACTCGACCATGAGGTTCAGTTTCCTTAGATGGTAGGGTCAAAGGGAAAAGTGATTATAGTTGATATCTTCTCTTTTCCAGATGATTATGATGACATCTGAACTGAAGTTTTAGCAGCTGTTTTAGAAACTTACAGATTCAGTTTTAAAGAGGTGGCAATGGGAAAATGGCAACAACAAAAAAATCAACAACTGACTTTGATGGTACTTTAAATTTTTTGAAGCCCATTATAAATGTCACCTCATTCAATCCTCACAGCAACTCTATGGATAGGTATTATTAACCCCAATTCACAGATGAAGAGACAGAGGCTTAGATAGGTTAAATGCCTTGCTTAAAGTAATAGAGTTAGTGTCAGAGACGGGCCTCAGATATTCCCATTTCCAAGAAATGAACAGGTAAAACTGTGGAGGAGATTAGATCAGGAGATGAAAACTCAGTAGAAAGAAGAGAAATGTAATGGGATCAGAGATGATTCTGTATAAGAAAGGTCAGCCGCCCAAATTCAAGATGGAACATTATTGGACACCACTGATTTTATTAAGGGGTGCCATAATCATTCCTCACTCTACTTTAATGCTTTACCATTCTCTGGGCTCTCTAACATCCACCATTTCAATATTTCTCCCAATAGACCTATTAGGTAGGTACTGAAGAGACCCAAAGAAGTAGGAATGAGCCTACCAAGATTACAGAGTCAGAGGAAGAATAAAGAATAAAGCAACAATCCTTCTTCCCTTCTGTAGGTGATGAAAATGTTCATTGCTAACAAGAAAAGGGAAAATATTGAAATCAGGGAATAAGGGATGATAAATACCTAGCCATGAGATATTAAGGATTTGAATTAGGAACTAATGATGACAGGAATGTATGATAGTGGAAAGAATGCAGCTTCGGATCTGAGTTTTAACCTTCTCCCCCACTTTACTGTTCAAGATATATTGAGCAAGCTACTTCCCCATTTCTGGACTCAGTTTGCTTTTCTGTAAAATGAACGAGTTGGAATAGAGCAAGGGATCTTAACATCTTTTGTGCTATGGATCCCTTTGGCAGTTTGGTAGAATGTATCCTTTCATGTTTTAAAATGTACAATACAGGGGCAGCTAGCCAGTGTAGTGGATAGAGCACCAGCTCTGAAGTCAGGAGAAGAAGTTCAAATCTGACTTCAGACATTTAACACATCCTGGCTGTGTGACCCTGGGCAAGTCACTTAACCCCAATTCCTCAGCAAAATATGTATGTGTGTGTGTGTCTGTGTGTGTGTGTGTCTGTGTGTGTATACACACATACAATATAAAATATTTAGGATTACAAATGAAAACAATTTAAATACAGTTATCAAATATATATATTTTTTAAAACAAACAAGTTTAAAGACACCTTCCCCCAACCTATCAGGTTAAATGTCCCTGGACTAGATGATCTTCTAAAGTTCTAAATCTTATGATGTTATGAAATGAGATGTTTCCTGTTGAGATTAGGAAAGGAAGAAGCTGGGCATGGAAACTACCTGAGTGCAGTGAGGTGAGTGAGGGGACACAGGAGAGAGAAGAGAAGCTGGAGATGACTCAATGTCTCCAATCTTTGCAAAACCTCCCAAGGAAAAGGATCGAAACTAGTACCAGAAGGCAAGACAAGCAACATCTTCACAACACATTGCTTTGATCCAAGGCCAAAGGACTATTTTCTTCTGCTTTGGCTCTCTATAAGAAGAGAGTTGTCGGGTTTGGCACTGACTTGTCCCTGGTCCAGGGCTGGCTCCTGTGCTTTATTCTCAGATACCAGCCTCTGTTTGCATCTCCAAGTTAACTGGCTGAAGCTGAAGCCTCACTCTTCAGGGGCAGTGGGCATTTTACAGGGAGAATTATTTTTTGCTTTTGTTTTTTCAATCTTCTGAGGGTTGGTTTTTCTAAGGTCTCCAGGCAGGGACTTTACCTTTGTTTTGCTTGTCATAGGACTCGGTAAGGAAGCGTGTGATACGATCTGAAGGAATAGCAAAAGAGATCCCAGCTGCCACTTTTAATGTGTTTATTCCAATGACTTCTCCATCCTGTGTAGAGAAAGTGGATTAAGTGGTCACTAGAGGACAATAAAGCAAGCCACATTGCCCACAACTTTAAAAAAGAAAGATAAAATTAGCCCAGATTTCTAAAAGGAACAGCTGCCCAGTCATTGTAAAATGTCTCACTCGAAACACTTCCCCAAAGTATCCCTTTAAGGCCAATTGCTTCACTTACAATGGCCAATTTCCCATTTTGTTTTCACCAATTCCTCATTTTATTTTCACTAATTTCCCATTTTATTTTTTCCAAACTCAAGGAAGAGCTGAATAAGCCTGAAAATGCTTGAGTGGGCTTTTCAAGAGACTCAAAGAAAAAAAAATGGGAATGTTTTCCTTAGACATGCATTTTACAGGTAAGGAAATGGAGATCCACAGTTAAATGGTTTGTTTACTATTACACTGCTAGAAGCTTTCATACTTTTTCTTCCATCATCCACACTAATTTCTAAAAAATCCATGTATCTCCACACAGGAACAAAGGCTTAAAGAAAGGTCACATCAGCTGGCTCAAATTAGGTAAAGAAAACAAGGTATTGAACCACTGAAATGAATAATGAATAATGAGAAACTAATAAAAATCACCCCAAAGAAGAAATGGATGAAACGTAACTGTAAGCACTGAGCAAGAATGCTTAATGAATTAATTTACATTAAATTCTCCCCAAAGAAGTTTTCTGTCATTTCTGAACATGGGTTGTATGATGAAGGAGAGGAAACATGTCAAAGAGGAATATGTAATGGGAGGACCAGGAAATCTGTTGACTTTGTCCACCCCAAACAATGGGGTAATGAGAGAGGGACCTTGCACGTCAGAAAAGGAAATAAAAATGCTCATTTTGGTATTTATAGGTGCAAATCCTGCCTTGGACAGATCATCTGCTTCTTGCAAGAATCATAAATGAACCAACTACTTCATATATTCCTGAGTCCTTTTTATCTTTGTGGCATATTTTTAATGCTTAGAACCATACAATTCTGGAATGATTTTTAGCATATAGAATGTCAGAGCTTGAACAAAGATCATAGATTATTAAATAGATTATTTTCTTTCAGAGATCTCCTGGTCCAAACTCCTTATTTACAGATTCAGAAACTATGACTTAGAGAAAAGAAATTATTTCTTTAATGATTTAATTTAACTTAAGGATGCTAAAATCCTTAGTACTGTCTGATGTTCCATATCAGAAACTGATATAATTTTATCAGTTGACATGACCTTAGAGAAAGAGCATTATACTTTGCTGATGAATCCTAAAGACAATGGGATTTTTCCATCTTATTTGAAGCTGAAACCTCCCATATATTTTCTCTCCCATTTTAGAAGGTGAATTCCTGGATAGCTGAGACTATCTTGCTTTTTTCATTTTATCCCTAATGCTTCGCAAACAATAAGTGCTTAATAAATACTTCATTCCTATATTTGAAAGAAGAAATTTTCCAATAATGAATGTCCCTTTATATCTTACATTTCTACTTTCAATGTTCCTTCCAATCTGGCTAACTGATTAACAGTAACTGATCAGTTCCAAGATACACTTAAAGAAATTTTGGAGAAGAACATGTCAATCTCACATTGATTGATCCTGAAGTTACATGAGATATAAGGAGGTTGAGAGTTCTCCTTCAGTGGAAGACTTGGGGAAATCAAGCAGGATTCTAAATATCCCACAGACAGACTTCTTAGAAATATCTAAAGCCAAAGCTCCTAAGTGTTCTCCACTGAGCAGTAATACTATCTGAAATTGGAGACTTAATCTTGTTTTGTGGAAAGACTAATGATCCACTTGTGGATTGCCTGGGCCCTTTGCTCTTCCATCCTGCTCTTCTTGATAGTCATGTCGAGGATTGCTAACAGGAAATTCCTGGAAATTGAGATTTTTGAACTAAAATCAGTTTTTAAGCAGGTACTTACCAGATTAACCAAAGGTCCACCTGAGTTTCCATACTGTAAAAAGAGAGTAAAAGACAACTATTATATTTTCAGTCTTAAGGGAAAAAAACTTGTCTGTATTGAAAATATAGTTCAAAGAAGTTACATAAAGCATTGAAGCTGGAAGGAACTTTGGGACTATAGCACAGTTTCTAATCATCTTCTAATGGTATTGTCTCCCTAAGTAGAAGGTAAGCTTCTTGAAGGCAGGTACTGATTTGTGCTTTTCTTCCTGCAGTATGTTTAATAAATGCTCATTTAAGGAGTGATTATAGTTGGAAGGCATCGAGGACACAGTAAATAAAACTTGAAAGGATCTTCAGTAGAGCTAGAAGCAATATTAAAACATAAACTCAGAGCTGAAAGAACCCCCCTCTTCAGAGTTAACTTGCTCAAAATCACACAGCTGATCAATGGCAGAGCTGGGCATGAAACAAGTCTACTTTATTGCCCAGTTTTCAAAAGGGAGCTCCTAAAATATTCTTACTAAATGGTAGATTCACTGATAAAGGTGTACAAACTCCCAAGGTGATCAACTTTTGAAGAGAAAAACTTTTAAACAGATGAATTTTTGGTCTATTTGTTAAAAGGTACAGTCTCATTAGGTCATAGCTATTTTTTTGTACATGATTACAACCCATCTTGGTGGGCCATGTTTGCAATGGCCCTTAAAAATCTTAAAAATCAGTTATAAAGAACTATATAAATGTGGATTATTATTCGTGTAGAAGCACCCACAGAAAAACATTAAAGCTCTATATGATGACTCAAGAATGCAGTAGTGATATCTGTGTCACAGGAAATATCTGACTGGAGGAATGTTTTCCTAATGCAATAAAAAAAATCATTTGCATCTCTTTTCTCTAGCCTTTTTTAAACACTAGCAACTCCCTATGGTTCATTTGTCCTAAGGTATGAAGAGGAGTATGGTTTAGACATAAAATTGTCTGGAGGAAAGTATCTGAACCACATCATTTTTAAAACTTTTTTTTTTACTATGAACATAATCATCTACAATCCCAAACTTTCAAACAAAGAAGAAGGAAGGATTACAGATGAAATTTCTGTAGCAGAGAATTTGTTTTTTAAAGTTATACATATATAGGTGTGTGTATATATACTACACCTCTCATGAAGTTGTCTTTTATTTTGTTTTAGGTTCTGTGTGTGTGTGTGTGTGTGTGTGTGTGTGTGCGTTTTGTTCAGTGACACTCTAATAATTCTGTACTCATTAGTTCTTCTGAATCAGTGAAAACCCTTCTCACTTTTTCACAAACCTATAAATGATTTGAGTGTTGCTTAAATTGGATCGGCACTTTGGTAAGAAACATCCATTCATCATTCACTCCCTATTCCCATGAGGAAAAAGGTTGAAACTTTTTGAACTCCAAGGTAGGAGGCATCTTCCCAGCTGAATTAACAAGTCCAAAACAATGACAAAAACAACAAGGAAGATTTTTTTAAATGCTGATTTTCTATACAAACTGCAACAAAGAGATTATAAAGAAGGGAAAGGGACCTGTATGTGCACGAATGTTTGTGGCAGCCCTTTATGTAGTGGCTAAAAACTGGAAACTGAATGGATGTCCATCAGTTGGAGAATGGCTGAATAAATTGTGGTATATGAATATTATGGAATATTACTGTTCTGTAAGAAATGACCAACAGGATGATTTCAGAAAGGCCTGGAGAGACTTAAACGAACTGATGCTGAGTGAAATGAGCAGGACCAGGAGATCATTATATGCTTCAACAACAATACTATATGATGACCAGTTCTGATGGACCAGGCCATCCTCAGCAACGAGATCAACCAAATCATTTCTAATGGAGCAGTAATGAACTGAACCAGCTATGCCCAGAAAAAGAACTCTGGGAGATGACTAAAAACCATTACATTGAATTCCCAATCCCTATATTTATGCACACCTGCATTTTTGATTTCCTTCACAAGCTAATTGTACAATATTTCAGAGTCTGATTCTTTTTGTACAGCAAAATAACGTTTTGGTCATGTATACTTATTGTGTATCTAATTTATATTTTAATATATTTAATATCTACTGGTCATCCTGCCATCTAGGGGAGGGGGTGGGGGGGTAAGAGGTGAAAAATTGGAACAAGAGGTTTGGCAATTGTTAATGCTGTAAAGTTACCCATGCATATATCCTGTAAATAAAAGGCTATTAAATAAAAAAAAAAAACACAAAAAAAACCAAACTGCAACAAAAAGCATCTTTCTGCTTAAATTGGACAACATCTGGAATATTACATTCATTTTGGGTTGATATTTTAGAAGGGACATTGATATATTGGATTAAGTACAGGGGAGAGTGACCAGGATTATGAGGGGACTGGAAATTATGGCATGGCATATGATAATTAGTTAAAGGAAATGAAGAAATTTAGTTTGGTGTCTTAGGGGAGACATGAAGGCTATCTTTATATATTTGATGGATTGCCCCATGGAAGAAGGATTAGTTACTCTCTACAGAAAATAGCAAATAGATGATAATATAAGAAAGAACTTGTTTAGCCATTAGAGTTATAAAATAGACTTCCTCCTGCCTCATATGGTGAGTTCCTCATGATTCCTGACTGTCCAAGCAGAGAATAGATGATCATTTGCTGTAGATGTGTTGGAAAGGTGAACTGAGATCCTTTAATAATCTCTTTATTGACTTTAGTTTCATCAACTACTAAATGAAGAGCATAATCCCTGTCTTATGTAAAGCATAGTCCATAGTTATAAAATGGAAGAAGTCAATTTATTTAGAATAAACCCATATCCGTATCCACTCAAGGAATTTAGTACTATTTCACAATATCTTTTCTTTTGGAAAGATAAACAGTCATTTAATTCATTACCAGGCTAGAAGCCTTAATAAATGTGAAATTTTAATGATGTGAGCCAAATAAGTAAGGTAAAATGACTTTGCCCCAGGATGCTGAATTTAGATGATACTGACAGTGCTTTCAGCCCTTCAGCAAGGCAGAAGCAACACAGTTCAACACTAGTTAGCAAAAATAATCAGTCAAAACAAGAAAATAATAAATGAGCTCTTTTCTTGCCTAGCTTTCTCTCCTAGCTTCCTCTTCCCAGGCAGGCTTTTATGTTGTTAATTCTGAGCAGAATTTATGAGGTTTGCCCCAGGCATTAAAATTCTTATTGGTGGCATTGGTCCTTAGCTCTTCCATACAGATATGTTATATATGTGTGTATGTACACATATACATATATGTTAATGTTTATATATATATGTAAAATACATTTCATCTGTAAAACGAAGATGATAATATGACATCTCACAGGATGTGAAGGATATTAAGTAACTGACATTTGTAAAGCTCTTAGCAAATGTCTGACGCATAGTAGGTGCTTAATAAACACTTCTTCCCTCCCTCCCATCCACGTCCTCTAAGATCCACATATACATGTTCAGAGCCATAAACAGAAACCAGCCCATCTACAAATTACTCTGTCCACCTGCAAATTATAATGCTGTTGGACAGCTCACATACATCAACAATATTATTAAGCTAAGGGCATGACTTACATTGATGATGGCATCTGTTTGAATGTAGTCCATGTCAGAGTCTTTAAGACCCAATTCCTTCCCATCTCGCTGGGCTGTGCTGACAATCCCTGTGGTGACTGTGTTTTGTAAGGCAAAAGGACTCCCAATAGCCACCACAAATTCTCCTGGCCTCAGGTCTGCTGAATGTCCCAGCAGTAACACAGGTAGTTTTTTCTAAAGAAGAGAAAATTGAACAAAGGAAGATGAATACCAAAATTTGTCCATGCATTTAACAAATACATTAGTTGTATTTCTCAGGAAGAAAATAATGAGTTACTTTCATTTGTATTTATGGTTTTATAAATGTGGGCTCCCAATGAAGGACTTCCTTTTCCAAAGCCCATCAATCAAAGCTCTGCATCTTATTATCTTAGAGAATTAATTGTCCAGGGATACTGAGGTGCAAACACACTTCTGTACAGCCATAGAAACAGCATGTGGCTGAGACTGGACTTGAGCCCAAGACTTCTGGAGCCTGAGGTCAGTTTTCTATCTAGTTAATCATGCTTTTAATGAAAGGTAAAAGTAATAAACTTTTGCCCATTAATATTAATAGGTACAACAATAATAATAAGGTTATATTTTGGTTTCCAGATAATAATCACTAACATTTATGAGGTACTTTAAAGTTGGCCAAGTGCTTTAGAAATATTTTCTCATCTGATCTTCACAACAAAATGCTGCTATTATCTTGTCTTTGCAGATGGGGAAACTGAGGTAGACTGAGGTTAAGTGACTTGCCTGAAGTCACACAATTAGTAAATGTCAGACAGAATTAGAACTCAGATCTTGATTCTAAGCTCACCATTCTATCATGGCATCAGAGCTTTATATGGAGTTATTGTTACTATTATTATTATCATTATTATTTTGGCATCAGGAGAAATCTGGGTCCAATACCAGCAAAAATACCAAACAGCTACCTAGCCATGGATGAGCTGTTTTATGTCTCCAGGTCAGTTTCCTTATCTGTAAAATGACTGCAATACTTTCACTCAGTACCTCATGGAGAAAGTGTGTTGTAAACCTTAAAGTAGGGCAAAAAAATGGGCAGCTAGGTGGGGCCATGATGGATAAACTGCAGGGCCTGGAGCCAGTTCAAATCCAGCCTCAGACACTGACTAGCCAGGTGAGCCTGGGCAAGGCACTTAATCCTGTTTGCCTCAGTTTTCTTATCTGTAAAATGAGCTGGAGAAGGAAATGGCAAATCACTTTAGTATCTTTCCAAGAAAACTCCAAGTGAGGTCATTAAAAGTCAAATGCTATTGAAATGTTTGAACACCAATCACAAAACTTTAAAGTAGCATAGAAACATGAATTACTGTTATTATTATGATTCATGGCACTCTGTAAAGTGTTTTTGATCTACAGAAGCAGTGGTATGGTAGAAAGAACTTGGGCTTTAGGTTTAAAAACCTGTCTTTAACACATATTGTACTTGAACAATCTTGGATGAGACACTGGGCTTCAGTTTTTTACCTATAAAAATAGGGATGGGGATGACCGTTAAGATCCCTCCCATTTCTAGCTCATCTATCCTATGATCTTCCTAATAAATTGGAAACTGAGACCCAAAGGCAAAATTCACTCAATCCTTAATATTTCCAAAGCTTTCATCCTCAAGAATGATAATCTCAAGGTCCCATCTAACTCATGGTAAAATTCCCTCCTACGCCAGCTCTCTCTTTCACCCAGCTGAGTTGGGGGAATGCAAACTAATTTGAGTTTGAGCCCAAGCAAAGTCTAATTATAGTACCTATCTATAAAAGTCACACAATGCATACCAGAGCCAAATATAAACTGTTTCTGGATGAAAGACAGCCCAGTGTAGTGGAAAGAACTCTGGCCTCTTATTAATTCACTATGCCTTGGGCAAATAAAAGCTGGAAGGGGCTAGGTGTTCTCTAAGAAAAACCTTTTATTTTAACACTGGAAATAAAAAACAACAACATTGTTCATATGCTTATCTCTCTTATTCCCTGGGTCTCCATTTCCTCCCTCTGTAAAATGGGAGCGTTAGACCAGATATCTTTAAGGTCTCTTTCAGCTCTGAAATGCTACGTCCAATGTTGATACACTCCTCTTTGTGCAGATCTCAATTGTGAAAACTCAAATTTGCATGGGAGGTAAAGAGGTAAAGCTTAGAAATGTGATACTTTCTCTTTATCCAATAAGACTTTCTCTTAAGTATCAAAGAGGGAGTTTCAAGTTGCTTGGACATTTACAAAATTAGACCAAACCTCTTACTCCATCCTTTCATAAGGGTTCAAAATCAAACCTTGTTTCATTTCTCTATCCTAAGCCACAGATTTCTAATTTGTAAAATGAGTAAGGGAAGGCTAAATCACTTCTAACATCTCTTCAAGTCCTATGATCCTGTTGGTCCTAATCCTTTGCCCTCAAATATTAAATGGAAACTACAACACCCTGAGTCCTTCCTACATGGATTTGGTGAGATGAGAGGCCCTTTCAACTTTTTTAGATGATCATTCCAGACTTTATTAGGACTATTATTACTGGGAAGCAAGTGCTTTGGTTGACCTATGAATTAGGAGACAGGGAGTCTATTTCCTAAAGTTTTAATTTCATGACCTAAGTCAGTCTCTGAGCCTAAAACTGATATTTGTAAAATAATAATATGTACTTATCCACACCCTCCCACAGGTTGTCTGGAGGTCAAATTTTAATAAGTAAACAGGAAATTTAGCTGGAAAAAAAATTTAGAGCTGAAAGGAACCTTAGAGATTATCCATCTCACCCTTTAATTTTATAAGTGAGAAAAATGAGACCTTGCCTTCCTAATTGCAGAGTCTCTCCCTAGGACTACCATTTTAGCTAGGACCCCAGCCAGGCTTCACTTAACTCTTGTCTGGACTCATTTATTTGAATTTTTCTGCTCTTTATTCGTCATCCTAGAAAAACCCTTTCCCTGAGACCCTGCTTGGCTGATGGGTGACTTCTTTTCTGAGATTATGGGATGCTTTATCTTATTCTCAGTAGCACTATCCCTCTCAGCTGCTTTTTTTGCCTCTTTCTCCATCCATTCTTCTATTTGTAGGCCCCTGGTAACTTCGATCTAAAAGATTACCTCGAGAAGAGAACTTAAAAGCATTCTAGCCTAGTCTCTTCTTTTTAGAATTCCATCCATCAATCAAAAATATTTACTAAGCACCTATTACCTATGAGACACAGTGCTAAGTGCCAGGGATACAAAAAGAGGTAAAAAACAGTCTCTACATTGAAGGAGGAATCTAATGAGGAAAGACAAAACATGAAATATCCTACCCAAATCACATAGGGATTGATAGGTTCTTATACTGGAGTTCAAATTTTAATGAAATGGTTCATTACTTGTTTATCAAGTCATGAGACTTAGTTGCACAACCCTGAGAATGCTGATCTTTGTCAGCTTATCTTCATCCTGTTTTACTCAAATTCCACATCCCAATCCAGCACGTGGGGGATGTCTTGATGCTTTGGAAAGTCCCTCAATTTATTTTTGTACCTCTGGAACATCTTATGTCCATATTGTGATCACTTAGCCAGGGGAGATGCTCCATATTTCACCCAATCTTTGACCACCCTGCCCTCTTGTTAATATGTGATTATTGGCCCTCAAAAACAAGGTCTATCAACCAGTGAGATTCTATATTTTAGACTTCTTTTGTAAATGCAGGCCTCAAACTTTATAAATACAAGGCTCTGGAAGAAAAAGACATGGCAGATCATGAAGATGTTATGAAGTCCATTTTAATAAAAGGATCTTGGGATCCTTTAATAAAGTGCTATCGGTTCAGAGATCTCCCTCAGTCGCTTTTATTTTATTATAGGATGGACGATTTTCATCCCCACATATGTTTTCTTCTGTTTCTGACATCCCATGAGCCTATGATGCCCTTGAAAAATTAAAAAATTCAAATCATTTTCTGCCTAATGAGGACACTACCTTCTCTACTTACTTACCTTGGGATTAATTTTGATCGTGGCGATATCAGACTTCTTGTCAATGTCTTTGATTGTCGCCTCATAGGTGTCCCCGCTCTGCAGCTGAACTTTCAACTGCTGTCGTCCAGAAATGGCATTAGTGCTTGACACTACGTGGGCATTGGTCACAATTAAGCCAGATTCTGAAATGATGAATCCAGACCCACTGGACAAAGGCACATTTCGCCCAAAGAGAGGATGCCTGTGGGAAAGCAAGCAAAAACAGAGATCTTTGTAGATTGTGTGGCAGTGGCTCGGAGTTTATCAATCCATCAATAATTTATGAATCCAAAGTTCATCAATAGCATATGGGATCATAGATAGTGAGAGTAGAATAGCACTGTAGAATGTAGGACATAGAAAGTTAGAGCTGAATGGAACCTTAGAACACAGAGCATAAATGCCAGACTCAGAAGAAGCCCTAGAACACAGTGATATTACAATTAGAAGGGGACTAGATATGATCTTATTGAATTTCATCATTCTACAGTTGGGGAAACTGAGGTCCAAAGAAGGTAAATAACTTGCCTAAAGCCACATAGATATTAGATACTAAATCTGAAGCCTAGCTCACTTGATTTCAGTTCTAGTTCTCTTAGCTTTACACCACAAAAGCAAATTATAAAGAATTATTTATTAAATTCCTCACATGTTCCAGATTCTGTGCTAAATACTGAGAGTATAAAGAAAGGCAAAAAACAGCTAGCCCCAGCCCTCATCATCATCAGAGAGGTGATGGCATGACACACAAGTAAATTGGATTTAAGTGAGGGAGAACTGTGTAAGTTTACCTCCTGCCTCACTTTCCCCTCCAGGGCCATCTGAGTCCAGTGGCCAGATAAGGATGACTGGATGTGACTCTGAATGCAGTGGGAAACCCTTGGTCTTTTTAAGCTGAACTTTAACAGATCCCAATTTGACTGAGGCAACACCCATTCAGTGATTAAGGCTAGATAAGTAATGAAGCAGAGAATGGTCTTGGTGATCATTTCAAAGGGAAGTCACTAGTCTTCATGAGAAACTGTTTTACCAGCTGAATAACTCAGACAGTTTATTTCAATCAATGAATGATTGAAGGAAAAGGTTTCTTTAGGCTGTTGAGGAAAAAACCAAAGAAAGGGATCCTTGGGAACATGATAGCGTTTTTAGATATTCAAAGGACTACCAAGCAGAGCAGGAATGCTAACTGGCCTCGAGGGAGAAATGGGTAGAAGTTGATCTTGCTTTTTCAGTTACATCCCACTCTTTGTAGGTCCCATTTAGGGTTTTCTTGGCAAAGATATGAGAGTGGTTTATATTTCCTTCTTCAGCTCATTTTACAAAGGAGGAAACTGAGGCAAACAGGGTTAAGTGGTTTGCTCAGGGTCGCATAAGTATCTGAGACTGAATTTGAAATCATAAAAATGAGTCTTCTTGATCCTAAGCTAGAACTCTAACTCTGAGCCTCCTAGCAATACAGGGTCAGAAGAGAGACCAATTTTATAAAGTTCACTTTGAAGAATTCATTCCCCAACCATCTGAGATATCTAGCAACCAAGTAAGATACTATAATTCTACCATCCCCTACCCACAAGTCCAAGTAATTGGATTTCAGAGTTTTGATGTGGCTGCTTAATAAAAGGGTAATTAAACTAAATGGGGCTCAGTTCTGTGATGATTAAGGAATAACTTGTTTACTTTCTTGATGTAAATTAACTCTTTAGTGCCAAGAACATAACACTTAGACTACATAGTGCAGCCATATATCAAGTTAAATGACTGAGTTTGGAAGGATTCCTTCTAAGCAATGAGGAGACTTGGGTGTTTGTGCTAGATCACAATTATTCTACTATGTGAACTCAGACAAGCCTCCTCATCTCTCAGTTTCCCCCTCTATTAAAGAAGGGGGTGGTCAAAGACACTCCTTTTATTGTGAGTAATTTCCAAATTACTTAATTTCCCTGAGCCTCAGTTTCCTCATCTGTAAATAAAACTGTTGAGCTAGATAATCTCTGAGGTTTGTGCTCCTGTGACCCCTACCACCTGACATGCTCCAATTTAAACTTCTATGTTCTGATATTATTTGTCCTATGTTCCCTTCTGCCTTCAATAGTCTATGAGTCAACACAGACTCTTTTACAGAAATTCATTTTATTAGCTGACTAAGCCAATCTGTTGCCCCATCTGAAACCTGTCAGCTCAGTAGCTTATCTGCCTTTGTGGAGTACCTGCAAATTCCTGCTGATTACATATGTTTTGTCTCACCTTTCAGACAGCAGACTCCCTCAGGGTGAGGACTATATTTGTCTGTCAGCATATACCCCAGGCACCTATGTCAAGTTCTGTGAACTCTGTGGAAGGTCAATGAATGTTTTTTGACTGATCATTATATTTTGTTTATTGGATCATTTTTATCAGCATGGACCAGTAAAAAAGGCAGTCAGGTCATTTTGTCAGTATAATCTGGGCAAAAAGCTAGTGCCTAAGAATAAGCAGACTTTGTGTCCAGTATGGGCTCCATCACTAACTGAGTAACCCTGAGCAAGCATTTCATAGGGTCTCAGTTTCTTCATTTGTAAAATGGAATAATAATAATTGTCTTCACAGGATTTTAAGATCAAAATAAAACATATGAAAATGTTTCAAAAATGCAAAAGTTAAGTGACATTAACATCAGCTATAATTATTGGACAGCTAGATGGCACAGTTGATAGAACACTGCATCTGGAGTCAGGAAGACATGAGTTCAAATATGGTCTTGGATATGTACTAGCTATGTGTCCATATGCAAGTCATTTAACCCTGTTTGCCTCAGTTTCTTCATCTGTAAATTGAGCTATAGAAGAAAATGGCAAACTAGTATCTCAACAAAACTCCAGATGGGGGGACTGCTAGGTGGTGCAGTGGATATAACATCAGCCCTGAAGTCAGGAGGACCTGAGTTAAAATCTGACCTCAGACACTTAACACTTCCTAGCTATGTGACCCTGAGCAAGTCACTTAATCCCAATTGCCTCCGGGGGAAAAAAACTTCGGATGGGGTCATTAAGAGTCAGCTAGGATTAAAAAAAGACTGAACAACAAATTATATTATTTACTCCTCCTCATCATCACCATCATCATCAGATGTCTATATGGAATAGTGAAAAGAGCATTAAACCTGGAATCAAGAGTGCCAGATTCTAATTATTGGCTGGGTGACCCTAAAATGTGCCATTTAAACTCTTTAAGTCTGTTTCTACAGCTCTAAAATTTTATACTTCCTCCTCACTGGGTTGTTATGAGGAAAGTACTTTGTGTGTCTTTGAATGCAATTTTTTGTTGTTATTGTCAATTTCATTGGTATAGGAAATTCTCACTGAGGAAACTACTTCTATTAATCTAACTTGGCCATTTCTTTTTGGCAAATTGCAATATTTTTTTGCCTTGTTCCTATATCATCTCTTACTGCCAGTTTTCTGAATCACTTATAAGTATTGCCTTCCCCCATTAAAATGTAATCTCTTTGAGGGTAGAGACCTTCTTTCTAATTGACAGCAAAAGAGGTTATGTTTTCTTACTTCTAAAGTCTTTTGATTCTTTGGTGCATAACCCACCATCTGACTGTCACCAGACTGAAATCTCTTCCACAAGAAATAAAAACAAATAATTGAATTTCAGAGTTTAATGTGATCATTTAATAAAAGGGTCTTTGTAAACAGGGTTCTTTAGTTGGTAATTAAAATAAATGGGGCTCATTCCTGTGATAATTAAAGAATAAGTTGTTTACCTTCCTAACATAAATTAACTCTTTATTGCCAAGAATAATTTTAATAGAGTGGCCATTCATCAAGCTCAACCCTCAGGTCTTAAAAGAATCTTTCTAAGCAATGGGAGGTAATAAAGCACTGAACCTTTACAATCTTATTTTTCATCATTTCTTCCCTGGAACTGGTCATAGGATCTTGATCAACTTTGTTGAATTTGAAAAATAATCTTCCTGCTTTGAACATAGAAATGATGGCCATTCCATTAGTCTGTCAATCATGTTGATCCATGGTCTTCACCATTTGACTTTAAGTGATTTTTTCCAGAGTTGTACACATTAATCCTTTTTATACACTCAACTGTTCAGTCAAATCAATTGTCTTGCTGTTTCTTACACATGTCTTCCATTTAACAGTCCCTGTCTTTTTACACACAGGCTGCCCCTCGATCTGGGAATGTATTCCCTCTTAATCTCTTCCTCTCAGATCCAATTTCCTTCAAAGTTCAACTAAAATACTGCCTTAGATCCTAATTACCGCCCCCCCCCACACACACACCATGTGTTTATCTTAAAAAACATTTCATATTTACTTACAACTATATTGTAAGTAAATTGTACAATTTGTATTTATTTATAATCAGGTTGACCCCTTCTTCCTCTTCCCTTTAGCACATAGTAGACATTCCATAAAGTTTTGCTGATTGACTGATTATCACTATATCTAAGGTCCTGGGCCAGACTATATGGGAGTAGATAAAAGGCTAATTCTTGACCTCAGAGAATTTATAGTCTCTTCAAGGCAATTTTCTCTTTGTTGAGTTGTTTTTCAATTGTGTCTGACTCTTTGTGACCTCATTTGGTGTTTTCTTTGGCAAAGATACTGGAGTGATTTGCCATTTCATTCTCCATCTCATTTTATAGATGAGGAAACTAAGGCAAACAGGGTTAAGTGGCTTGCCCAGGATCACACAGTTAGCAAATTTCTGAGATTGGATTTTAATCCAGATCTTCCTGAGTCCCAGTTCAGTGCTCTAACCACTGTATCATCTAGCTGCCCTATATTAGGGGATAAGAATCATTAAAAAATATTAATAGTGATTTGCTCCCTTGGTTCTCTCATATTCTACTTTTTAAGGTGTTCATGTGTACATCTGATCCTTTGTCCTTTATTCTTGAAGAGGACCATGATTTCATGGAGGTGACAGCATGACATGCAAACAAGTTGAATTTATGTGAAGATGATACCTGTCCTAGCCACTGAATGAATGATAAACTCATCATGTGAATAAATTGTAAACACCTTGAGAACAAGCATAATTTTGCTCTTTTAAAATGTCTTTGTATTTTTCAAGTCTAGCATAGAGCTGGCACATATTCAGTGCTTCATAAATGTTTATTGAAATGAATTGACTGAAATTAGTTATCACTTGAACTGGGAATGTTTGGAGGAGGGTTAGAAGTTGGATTGGCAAAACTGGAAAGACTTACATGAACTGATGCTCAGTGAAGTGAGCAGAACCAACAGAACATTGTACACAGCCACAACAAGATTGTGTGATGATCAACTATGATGGACTTGGTTCTTTTCAACAATAAAGTGATTGAAGAGAATTCCAATAGACTTGTGATGGAAAGAGCCATCCGCATCCAGACAAAGAGACTGAATGTGGATCACCATTATTGTTTTCACCTTTTTGTTCTTGTTTGTTTTTTTTCCTTCTTGTGTTTTTCCCCCTTTTGATCTGATTTTTCTTGCACAGCATGACATATAGAAATATATTTACAAGAAATGCACATGTTTTATTTCTATTGCATTGATTGCTATCTTGGGGAAGGTTAGAGAAGAGGAAGAAAAACTCAGAACAAGGTTTTGCAAAGGTGAATGCTGAAAACTATCTTTGTATGTATTTGGAAAAATAAAATGCTATTTTAAAAAAGATGAAGAAGTTGGATTGGCAGAAAGGGAACCAGAAAGAGCATTTGAGTATGAGAGAGCAGCATGAATAAAGGTTTGGAAGTCAGAAAGGCAGGATATAGGAAACTGAAGGTGAAAGGGAGAGAAAGGGAGGAGATGGACATGGAGAAAATTGTCTGGATTGGCAGGGAGGATTTAGATTTTATTTCCATTAAGGGAATCATTGACCAAGGACAAAAAATAGACAGGAGGACTAGAGTGGAATGGATGAAAATCGGTGTGGCAAACATAAGAGAATTACCTACCTCAGAAAAAGTTCAATGTGAACCACTGCCGGTGCAATCTTTTCCACCACATCCGCAATGAAGTTAAACTTGTACCTCGGGCTGGTGAACTGTTGGTGACCTATACTAGCAGAAAGAATTGGGTATTTTAATAAGAAGATACAGCTTTTGGGATTTACCTGCAGGAAAAAATAGATGTGGGAGAGCTGAGCTCTCTGTGGTTTTAATCAGTTTAATGACTATAAAGACAAAGCTCTCTCCTTTGTCACTTCTTAAGCAAAACAGATAGGAAAATCTGGGATTGCTCAACAGATGAATCAGAGACAGGAGCAATCATTCCCTTTCTAGATGACCTCCTTACTTGAAAAGGTATCAAGAATATCCCCATTTTGGATTCCAATGGGAAGTTTAAATTTTCAGTTTTTTTTTTTTTTTAAGATTTATATGAGATTTTCTGAAACACAGATTTGGTTCCAATTTCAGTTCAATTACTACTTTGTGAGTATAGGCAAGTTACCTTTATTGGACTCAGCTTACACTACTATAAATTAAGGGGATTATACTTGAAGCCTCCTTCCAATTCTAAATTCCATGCTACTATAAATCATTATTATATATTATTAAATAGTCTATTGTTCAAAATCATATAATAATACAATCTATTTTATGCAGTAATAAATTATATAGCTAGCATTTATATAATGCTTTTAAGTTTTATAAAGTGTTTTCCATGTTATCACATTTGATCTTCATCCCTTTGGAGTATTATTATTAACATCATCATCATCATCCCCATTTTTACAGAGGAAGGAAACTGAGGCAGTCAGAGGTTGTACTTTGCTTAGGATCACATACCTAGTAAGAGCCTGAGCCAGGATTTGAATTCATGTCTTTCTGACTCCAAGGCAACACTTTATATCTTGATACTACTTAGCTGCCTTAAAGAGAGATTTAATTGCATTTGGTGGGTACAGGCTCTTTGGAAAACAACATATGTATTATGAATCAACACAGGCTAGCAGATAGAGTACTGGATTTGATTTCAGGATGACCTGAGTTCGAAGCTTCACATACATTCGATCACTGTTCTGAGACTTAGTATCTTCATTATAAAATAGGGGTAGAGGAGGCTCAGTAGATAAAACACTGAGTTCAAATCAGGCCTCTCAGAAACTTACTAGCTTACCATGGGCAAGTCATTCAATTTTTGTCCCTTAGTTTTCTCATCTGTAAAATGGGGATAATAACAGCACCTATTTTCTAAGGATGCTATGAGGATAATATGAGTTAATCTTTATAAAATGCTTTGCAAATCTTAAAGTTCTAGACAAATGCTAGCTGTTATTGACTGCTGACAGGAGTTTAAGGAAACAATATTGTAAAACTGAACAGATTTTAGATATGGGAACTATGATGATGTTTCTGGCCTTTGAGACCATCACCCTCATTTTAAAATCTAGAGTCATTCATGATTAAAACAAAGAATCGTATAACCCCAAATACCTAGAAATGGAAAAATATAAACAAGCAAATACAAAAACCTCCTCCTCATTAACAAGGCCTCTAAAATCTATGGAGATATCCCTCCAATATTCAACAAATATCTAATTAGCTCTTTCAAGCTTGGTAGCATAAAAAGACAAAGTTCAAAGCCTGCTGTCTACCATGTTACCTTGGGTTCTTCATTTAACCATGCTAAGTCTCAGCTTCTTAATCTATAAAGTGAGAGTGTTAGCAGCATTTATTTAGTACCTACAATGTGCCAGGTACTATGTTAAATGCTGGACAAAGCAAAAAAAGGCAAAAAAAAAAAAAAAAAACCAACCCAAAAAACAATCCCTGCCTTCAAGAAGTTACAACCAAATGGGAGAGATAAGCAAATAAACATATGCAAACAAACTACATATAGAATATGGAAAGTAATTAATAGAGAAAATGCTTGAATTAGGAGCTGGCCAGTAATAAATTGGCTTTTAGTAAATGCTTAAAGGAAGCCAGGAAGGTCTGTAGTCAAGAGCAGAAGGAGAATATTCCAGGAATAGAAAGAATAACCAGAGCTGAGATTTGGAGTGTCTCTTTCATGGAATAGCCAGGAGTATAGGTCAGGGAATAAACTGGGAAGACAGGAGAGGACTAAGCTATAAAGGTCTTTGAATGACCATCATAGGATTTTGTGTTGACTGCTCAAGTTAATAGAAAACCACTGAATTTATTTTCAGGGTAGGAATATGATCAGATCTCACTTTAGGAAAATCATTAAAGTGATAGAATAAAAAATGGATTGGAGTGGAAGGCAGACAGACTCACCAACTGGCTGTTATAATAATCCAATTGTGAAGAGATGAAGGTTTACAGCAGAGGGGCAGCAGTGTCAGAGAAGAGGAAGTATAAAAAGTCCATTCTTTGCATCGATTCTTACCTAGCTTCGTCAACAAATGGAAGTTGACTCAGTCAAACTGAGACTTTTAAAATCTTAACTTTAAAAAGTCCAGATCTCCCAATGTACCCCCAAAAAGCCATCCTGGTCTATACCTGGCCACTGACTTTGGAGAAGAAAAGCGAGCCTAGTGATTTTACCAGTTGTTCCTCATTCAAATTCAATTCACTTGCATCAACTCCTTGATGTCATTGCCATCTTCCAGAATGAAGGACAAACAACAACCATGACAAAGGAGAAACCAGCAGCCTTGACAACAGTTTGGAAAACTAAAGTGAGATACAGTGAAGAGGATGACTATTTTAAGCCTGAGGGACTAGGCAGATGGTGTTACCTTCTACAGTAATAGGGAAGGTAAAAGTGGGGAAAGGTTGGGGGTGGGGGAAGATAACGAGTTTTGTTTTGGGCATATTGAATTTAAGATGTCTACTAGACATCCATTTCCAAATGTCTGAAAGATAGTTGGAAATGCAAGTTTGAAGGTCAGCAGAGAAACTGGAGCAGGAATGGTGGATTGAAAATCATCAGCATAGAGATGATCATTTAAAGCATAGGAGTTGTTGAGATCATCAAGAACTCTTCGGATTAATATCATGAAGTCCATAAGCTTAGATGGGAAGAAAATTATATCTTTATTTTCATTGACCTTTAACTGAAACTTAGCAATTCATTTAATTATGTAAGGGCATTATTATGAATGATATATATGTATATATTTCACTAGATTGTCAAAGGGATTCATGACACAAATAAGGGTTTAAAAAAATCTTGTCTAGATGGTCTCTGGCTCTAACTCTGTGATTCCATGAATCTTCTATATGCAGAGTACAGAATTAGGTCTTAGGGGAGAGGAAAGAGTCTAAGTAAGATGCAGATTTCTTGATGATGATGGAAATATTTTACATGACTACACAGGCATAACCTATATCACATTGCTTGCCTCCTCAGTGAGGAGAGCTGGAGAGGGAAGAAGAAAGAGAATTTGGAACTCAAAGTTTTTAAAATAATTTTAAAAGTTGGTTTTATAGCTAACTGGGAAAAATAAAATACTAAATAAAATAAACAATTTTTAAAAAGATGCAGGTTTTTGTTTTCAAGGAACTTATGGGGTATTCCTAATATCCAAGTCTAGTACAGAGAAGAAAAAAAGAAATATAACTATAATAAACAACATTACCATGGCAAGTGTATTAATGACTTAGAGAAAAGGGTCAGAAAGATAAATGAATGTGCTAATTAAGCAAGTTGTATAGATTTTCATGCTGGCAAGGCTTCTATTATGAAAGCATGTTTTCAACTAAAGAATGTTCATTTTGCATGAAGTCAGCCAAAGGCAGTAGAAAGAATGTTGGTCTTGGGAGACCCGAGTATAAATCTTGACTTTGCCTCTTAACAAATTATGCAACTCAGTCTCAGTTTCCTCATCTGTAAAATGGGAGTAACATCTGTATTACGTGCCATCAGCAGTGGTCCTGAAAAAAGTACTTTGTAAAGTATAAAGTACAATGTATACATGAATAATTATGCTTAGTGAGAAGCATTTAATTTTGCCTTGGCCCAGGTTTGCCAGGCAGTTCGTGAACTTTGATGAAACTTTTTTGATGGATTGAATTTCATTCACCGTTACCAAACAAGCCAAAGGCATTTAAGAAATGACTGGCTTTTCTTTTCTTTCTTCATTTATGAGTGTGTGCCAAGGTCTCCCACTTAGCTGTGGAAGGTATTGACTTAATTTGGAACAAACAAGGCTCAGTGTTTGCCTTGAAAGGCTTGAATTAAAAAAAAAACTCATATACTCCCCCTACCAAAAGGGAAAAAAAAAAAGAAAAAAAGTTACTGGAATTCAATCTACCAGCAAACTCCTGACATGAAAGATGAAGCTTGGTGCTCAAAATTAGCTTTGCTGTCCAGCTGTGAAGGCAGGCAATCTCAAGAATTGGGTAAGATCTCAAAAATTGTTTAATTTAACTCTTTAGAGCTGAGTTCTACTTCTTTAAAATCTAGATCCCAAAATCTAGCTGTTTTATTTACTACCTACATTTGCGTGGGCATGCAATTTAATTTCTCTGGACCTCAGTTTCTTCGACTGTAAAGTGGGGAGATTGGGAAAGATAATAGTGAATTTAGTGATCATATTGTCTAGTCTCCCCATTTTAGCTCTAAATTGTTTGAATCTATGATACAGAAAAGAATGAGATCTCCCACAACAAGATGTTATACAGTCTTTATTTGAATACCTTCAGTGATGCTGAACTTACTACTTCACAAGAAATCCATAGGTGAAAAGTTCTTTATCGTAAACCATAATCTGCCTCCTGCGATTTATACTTTTGCTTCTAACTCTGCCATCTGGGGCCAAGCAGAACAAATGTAATCCTCCCTTTCTCTTCAGACTGTGATCAAGCTCTGAAGTCATCTTGTCTCCCATTTAAATATCCACAGTTCACCTCAACTGTTCTCTGATGCCCTCTCTATCTTTACTGTTAATATTCCTTTTAAAGTATGTAACCTGGAATGGAAGGCACTACTCTAGAAAAGCTCTGATGACTACAGAGAACAGTAGACTATCACATCCCTTTTGATGTAAATTGATATTCAAGAGAAAGGAAACATTTCTCTAAAACCCCAGGATTCTACCCAAGAACCCTCTTCCTAAATAGGACAGTGATTAATTATTAATATTCATATGGGCCTTGGAATTTTTTAAAGTACTTTAGGTACATTATCTAGGGCTCATTACAACTCTAAAGAGTAAATATAAATACAGCTGAGTTTCAGAGATGTTATCTATAGTCATATAGCCCATAATCTCAGAGGCACAATGGGAAACTAATTTTTCCAGACTCCCAGACTACTTCATTCCTTACACTATTCTAATAAATGTCAGAAAGTTCAGGGAAAAGATAATAGCCCGGAATTCTACAGAGGATCCAATTCAGGAGATATACAGAAGGCTCTGATTAAGGACAAACTTCAGATGGTACTCAAGGAGGATAGAAACATTGGTGATGAACTTAGTTTAGCTGTTGCTGGTACCCCACTAGAGAATAGGTTCTTTTGGGTCCCATTTAAAAACTTCTGTTCTCCACTAGTCTCCATCAGTTGGAGAAGGAAGATAGATAGAGCAGAATACTCATACAAGTTGGATGACTTCTGTGTTGTTCAGGTAGTTTATCCCAAAACCAGGACTTGAGAGTCCCTCCAGAGCTTTTTGTACTGCCTCTTCTGTGAGGTCCTTCCTCACTCCCACTCCATGTACCTGGTGGTCAGAAATCCTGCCTCTCTGCCTAGATTTAGCTCTTATTGGATCCTTGTGGTCCACTGTAGAGGAGGCTCATGTTGTCTCTTAATACTGATATAGTATCCTGTTCCCCAGATAAACAGCTGGAGTCTAACCTCCGAGAGCAGTTTATTTCAGAACCTCTCTGATTATAAGCCTAGAATCAAAGTCCCCTTGTACCAAATTAGCCCTGGAGCACAGGTCAGTGTTGAATGGGTGGGGATAAATAAAGTGTCATGAGATGTGGTTGTGTTTTAATAGCAGGAGGCTCTTTTAAGTCTCTACATTAGCAGCCAGCAGGAGTAAATCTCTTTGATGGATTACTACAGAATAAACAGAGTGGGACAATTTGGCAGATTTAAAGTTTGCCACTTGGTTTTATGTCAGTCCAAAATTATTAAAATACACACACAAACACATACACACGCACGCACACGAAATAAAACCTCTTGCTTACATAAGCTTCTAGTTGAAAGCAAAGCCTAGCAAGTCCAGCTATGATGACTATTACTCTTGGGTACACTCAGAGTGTAGCTGAAAAAAAAATGTGGGAATAATTTTTTTTCATTTGCATGTCACAAATAATTCATGAGGCGAGGATTCATTTGTTTGTGTCTTTGTTGAATAGCTTTACAGAATGAGCTCAATTTACTAACGATCAAGTTTAGGAGCTGGAGGAACTTTTCACATACAGCCATGGGGGAAGCATGGGACAGTGAGGAAACCATGGAGTTAGAGGTATTTGCTACCTAGACTATCAAGTGAGTTTAAGCAAGTCTATTAATACTTCTCTGGTCCTCAGTTTTCTCTTCTGGAAGAGGTCAGATTAAATGTCTTCTGAAGTTCTAGCCAACTCTAGACCCAAAGATCCTATGTGGTCTGGATCAGTGACCACTCTACAGACAGAGAGTCTAGCCCATCCTGAGGTTAAGTGATGCTCCCTTCACTAAAGAGATTTGAAAGCATTTGTAATGCCAGTTACCACATTGCCCCCTCCAGTTTCTCCAAATGATCTTTGTGGGGCATGAGTTCATGGTCTGTTACCATTCTATGACCTTCCACTGGTTGTCAACATCCATCTGTCCAAAAACATGGTGTCCAGAATGAAATATAATGGTCCCAATATGTCTGGACAGGGCAGAGGGCAGAAAACAGGAGTCTGGGGCTGTCTCCATCCTGGATACCATGACTCTCTTAATTAGCCTTGTACGGAATCTATAAATCTGATGTACCATTTACTTTAATCCTACTCCTATTCCATGATCCTTCTAAGTCTTTAAAGGGAAAATGGGATCACCCATTGGGAATGCTGCAGAAGGGATGCCTGCTTTGCTCAGTTTGAACTGGAGGATTTTTGTGGTCAGTTAATCAATTAATGACTGCTGTTTGCTAGATATTGTGATAGAAATTGGGAGTGTAAATATGAATAAAGAATCAATCTCTTCTCTCAAGAAGCTTATATTTCAATGGATGCCTCTCAGCTCTATCTCTATGGAATCCTGGGGAGGAAATCTAAGGACTTTGGGGTGGAGAAGGAAAGAAGATCCAAGATTTTTAAAATGCTTTCCATCGGCACAGATGAATCCTTAAGATGAAAGAATGAGATAGAAGTAAAGAGATTTACATTCCCTCAAACCAGGCTTCCTCTATATGCTACACCAGTTTGAAAAGATCTACATTTAAAAACAAAAATGAAAATAATTACCACTCTGGGTTGCTCCTGTCTTCAAGCCAGCATTCTGAAGTCAACCCTCAAGTTAGATGGAATTTTCTCTGCCCACAAAAAAGTGATCCATAAATTCCCCAAAAAACTTTGGTCCCTTGGAACAATAAAGTAAACCCCATGGGGGTCTCTATTGTATACTTCTTTGAAAGAAATTTAGCAGGGCTGGAGAGAGGCAGGAGGCTATACCGGTTAGGAATTTGTAGCTTTTCCCACAGCTTAAAACATTCCTGTATGGCTGCTTTTTGGGTGGGAGGGATGGAGAGAGACTAAATTTTCATTCATTTGGAAGGAAAAGAGACTTCTATACCTTCAAGTGGAATAAAGAGATTCAGAATTTCCTGACCAGAAGAAGGAAAATATTTTCTTTGGCAGTCACCCTGATGTTTCTGAAATCAGTAGGAGTTTAGGAGGCAGTGTGGTGCGATGCAAAGAACCCTAGATTTGGAATCACAAAACCACCTGTATAACTTTAGATAAGCCACTTTTCCCTTTCTAGGGCAGTTCAGAAAACGAAAACTTTGTTCTCTTGGAAGAAGTAAAGTAGAACTGCAATCAGGAAGACCTGAATTCAAATCTTGACTCAGTCATTTACTAACTGTGTGACCTTGAACAAATCACTTAAATCTCAGTTTACCTCTATTTAATCATCTATAAAATGGGAACAATAATCTCACCTTCCTTTCAGGCTTTCATTGTGAACATCAAAAGTGATTGAATGTGCTCTATAAATGCTAACCAGCTATTCTGTCTTTAATTTCTTCTTTAAATTTTTTTTTCTGGTTTTGATCTCTAAAGTCTCTGTGAGTAACTTCTCAATAGACAGAGAGGTTGAGTTCTATCCAGAAGTTAAGTGATGCCCTCAGAGAGACCCCTCTGAGAAAGAGACCACAACATCAGCCACTATCCCACTGCCTCAAAGTTCCCAATTCATGTTCTAAAATGGGTTCTTTGAAACTCTGAGAATTACCCTCCAGTGGTTTTAAAATTATATCATGAAACAGGCTTCTTAATGCCTCTCTTTCTTTTAAAACACCCCCCACCCCAACCCAGCACCTTCCCTCACTGAATAGCATCACTCAGGGCCAAGAATAATCTCAGTGACTTCTATATAATGGTTTCTGTAAGATTTGACCGAGTCCACTGGGTCTGCTGAAATTCAGTCACTGTGTCACTGAAGTAGGGGATGGGATAGGAGGTCGGAGTTAACTGAAAACTGCAATCACAGCTGAAAATTCCACAGAACTCAAACACACCAGGGCAAACTGTCCTAGTTTATGATTTACTCTCTTTTCTAAAAAAGAAAAGGACAGGAGGCTTCTCGTTTTTTGAGTTATTATTGTATAGACATAGAATTTTCCACTTATTCTAATCAGGAGGCTGCAATGATATTGTAAAAAAAAATTCAAATCATTCCCCCATTACTTTACTATCCCTTGAAAAAATTCCTCTCTCTCTCTTTACCTCAATTTCCCCATTTGTAAAATGAAAGCCTTAACATTTAACAAAATATCTCAATGAAAAAATTTGGTAAATTACTTTATTATCCTATTGAGAAATCCCAAAAGTATATAGTATTGTTAATGAAAAGTTATGTTAATAAACATTTAGTAACTTTATGATTTTAAGATTGTTTTAAACTAGTTTCTTGATGAAAATTGATATCTTTAATTTTATTTTTCTATATATGTGTATTCATAATAAACTCCAGAAATTTTTTTTCTTTTTATACTGAATTGAGGCTATGGCAATTTTTGGAGACCAAAAATCTTGAAAGCTCCTAGTCTCATTAATTTTAGGTCATCTCAAAATCTTATCATACTCTAAAATGCCAGAGTAACCTAGAACCTTAAGCATAAAGGTGGAATGATTTCCATTCTCTACAGCACAGATAAACTGGGCATTGTATCATTTGCATTCCAAATGCCGAGTCAGTAGAAGTGATCCAACATTAAAAATGTTGATGAAAATTTATTTATGTTTTCTTCTGAGAAGAGGGCAATGGTAAAGTCTTACTTCCTAGGCTCAAGAAATCTGAGTTTTTGGACAGTCTAGTTCTTGACTTCTGGTCATCTGGCTATCATATGGCCCTACTAGGGTCAAGGGATTTCAAGATATGAAGGGGCTTTGAGTCTTTTAGTCTAATCCCTTGACCCTTGTTTAAAACATGAGGAAACTCATATGCAATAAGGTTTGGTAAACAACTACATTTTTCTAATAAATACTAAAAAATAAGTCAATAAACATTGATGAAACCTAATAAGAATCATATTCAAAATTTGAACCTTTCTTTTCAGACTATATTCAGTGCTTTTTTCTATTAAGCCATGTTGACATCTCTCTGACATATCCTACATTTCTTTTCTATGGCATTTCAGAATTATGGATTTTCTATCAAAAACAAAGACAGACCCCAACTACTGCATCTATGAATGTATATTTTATTTATCCCTCTCTCTGTGTCTGTCTGTTTTTCTCTGTCTCTCTGTGTGTGTCTCTCTCATATATATGTAGATACACATACATATATATAAACATAAAGTATACACATTTATAAAGTATGTATATTATATAATGTGCATATCACGCATTACATACTTGTATGTACACATATCTGTTGTACATATATGTACACATACACATGTGAGTACACAGATCTTACATGCACATGCAACACATGTATGGTCATGTCTATTATAGAAATGCAAATACATGTTTATGCATGCATAATATACAAACATAGTATATAATACATATACTGTATAAACACATACTATATACATAGTTTAATATGTAAATGTGTGTATATATTATAAACACATATGTACATGTATAAATATGTGAGTATTGGTATATATAGTTTCCAAAGCACTTTTCCTAAGTCACTTCATTTGATCTTCATATACCTTGTGAGGAAGACAGGGGTAGGATAATTCCTGAGAAAACCCAGACACCAAGAAATGAAGCACAGAATATTAGAGTTGGAAGGGACGTTGCAGGTCAATAAATCCAATCCTTGCATGAAGCTTAAGTTTCTTCTGTAACGTCTTTGACAGATGACTATCTACTTTAAATATCATGCTATTCAAAAAGTTCAAGTTTAGGGAAATAGTCAAGGAGGATATCAAATAACCAAAATTTTAATTTGTAAAATTTTTCTCTGTCACTTTATATCAAAAAGTCAACCAGCCATAGCAATCATCTATCTGGTGATGTATCTGGTGTCTAACGTCACATTTTAAGAATGAGTCTCTCATATACTTGTGAGTTCAGAGCTAGAAGAGATATTGGGGCCCTAGGCCTTTTATTTCCTAAATGAGAAAACTGAGGTCTAGAAAGAAAAGGTGACTTTTTCAAGATAAACAAACTGATCAATAATAAAGTTGGGATCAGACACCAGGTAAATATGAGTCCAGGATCTTCCCTCCAGTCCATTCACATTTTAAAGAAAAGAAAGAGTGGGAAGAAAATTCAGTCCTTTTGTTTCTGTCTAAATCTATTGCTTGGCAACTTTTCTGAAAACTTCTGCAGCTCATTTTAATTGAATACCAAATTTTCCTGATGAATGCCAAACTAATCTCAGAGCCTGATCAGAAAAAATAAATAACTTTTTGGCTCATCCATTCAAGCACTAGCTGAATAAGTCTCATACATGAACCAACATGGGAACAGAGTATTCCCACTGTGGAATTGTGTTAAGCAGGTCTTAGGTCAGACAGACAGAAGTTGTCTCATCAAAGCAGATTATTGTCTGACTTGAGTCCCAATAAAAAAAAATCTTGGCTCAGCTTGCCTTCATTCCATCATTATTCATCTGAAATTCTTTGTGTAGAGGGAAATGGAAGACAAGATCACATCTGGATATTTTCTCATTGAATGGTAGTCTTGAGACTCAGAAGGCTCCAAAGTTAATATCATAACTTTTTTAAAGTCATCCACTTTGAAGCAGGGAAAGGCGGGGGGGGAGGGGGAGCATTCATTAAGCACTTATGTTTTAGGCACCAAAATCAGTGCTTTATAAACATTGTCTCATATAATAACTCTATTTTAATTTGCTTTCTTTCTGATGTTTAGATCAGCATATATGTGGACCTTAGAGACTATTTAGTTCACTGCCTTACCTGAAGAATGAACCCCCCCCCTCTATAACTTCCTTGATAAGTCATTCAGCCTTCAGTTGAGGACTTTGAGTGACAGGAAACCATCCTTGAGTCTGCTTGTTGCAAAAGAGTCAATATGTTATATTCTATGGAATATTTAATTTTGTGCCAGGAAAACCCTGGTTTGAATGCCATCTCTGACACCTATTAGATGTATGACCATAAGGATTTTGGTACTAAGAATACTTAAAGGCACCTAGAAGGTACAATGAATGGAGTGCTGGACCTGCAATCAGATCTCAAATCTGATCTCAGATACTTTTAGTTGGACAAATCATTTTACCTCTGTGCACCTCAGGTACTCCATCTGTAAAATGGGGATAATAACAGTACCTACCTCCCAGGATTGTTGTGAGGATCAAATAGGATGATATTTGTAATGTGCTTAGTAAATCTTAAATGCTTGTTATTGTTATTATTATTGATATGATTACTGCCACAACATAGGATTGTTTTAAATGTGAAAGTGCAGACAAAATACTTTGAAAAGGTATTAAGTGCTATGTAAATGTCAGCAGGAGTTATTAGAAATTTCTTTAAAGAGTGATGGCTAATCGCTTTCCCTCTACTTTCATCCCTGGGTCCAAGAAGAATAGGTCTAATTGTCCCTAGACTTCAAGATAGCTATTATATTTCCCCTAAAATTTGTCTACTTTAAGCTAAAGTAAAAAGAAACAAGACCATTTCCTTTAAATTATATTCAGATGATGTGATTTCACAGTCTTTCCCATACTCTTTCCCCATCCTACTTCTCAACCCCAGGGAAGTCCTCCAGTGGATCTAGTTCAGCATCCTTAGCAAAGAAATTATGAACATACTGCCCTGAATTTTTCCAGGACAATTATGGGAGCTAAAGATTTCTCAGGGGGCTCTCTAAATGAGTACAGGATGAGAAAATGATACTACAAAGAACACTAGGTCAGGCCAAAGGAAATCCCTAAAATAATCCTGATTCAGCTACTGTGTTTCTTTGGATAAGTTACCTTTTCTGGGTCTTCAGTAACAATCCTCATAAAGATGGAGAATACTGTTCCTCACAAGTCTATAAATTCATGAATCTGTCTGCAAAAGAATTCTATTTGCGAATATATCATGTATCACTAAAATTTCATATTTTTGCCATGATTAGTTGTTTGATTGTAAAGTGAAGCACTTTTGCAAATTAAAAACTTAGTTTGTTAAACATTCAGATCACTTGACCCTCTGAATGCTTTGAATCACTAAGACAAATTTTCTTTTGCCAGGCCTGCAGAAAGTATGGCAGGAATATATACCATCTTATGGCCTGGCTGGCTTCTAAGACTGACTCTAGGCAGATTTTACGATTCATTTAAATTCTCTATGTGTCTGAGTTTCTTTACATGTAAAATTGGTCATTCATTTATTATAACACATCTAAATACATAAACACATCATAAATATAATATATATACATTATATAATGTGTATATTTGTCATTTGGAAAATTGTTTTGTCCAAAAAAAGTTTTAAACAATCATCATTTTGCAGCAAACCTGGAAAAGAGCTTCTTTGGACTTGGCTAAGCTGCTTATTGAGTCAACAAAAGATTATGTTTAAAAAGAACAAAAAAAAATGGGGCACCTAGGTGGCATAGTGGGTAGAGTATTGGCCTTGGATTCAGGAGAACCTGAATTCAAATTTGCACTCAAACCATTTACTAGTTGTGTGATCTTGAATAAGTCACTTAACTGCAATTGCCAACAAAAAATAAAATAACTCATCCCATTGTAGAAGAAGCCTTTCTAACTTGGTAAGGCTAACTGATCGAACTCCATTGGTATGACTGTAAGTTACCCAAGGTCAGGCCCATACTACAAGATAATGGGAAATTTTGGTGAATATCTATGTTTTGATCTACCTACCTATCTATTTTTTTAATCTCTATTTATCTACAGGTATTTATATCTATTTTTGGAAAAATCTGCCCCCATAATATTTCTCTTATTCTTATGGGCTTTCAGGTTATCTGCACATAGAGATTGTTCCCAACTAGAATATAAATTGTATGCTAGCATACACATAATTTAAGGAAAATATTCTGGCTTTGAAATCTGAGGATGTGGATTCAGTTCTGATCCCTTCTACTGGTTAGCTATGTATTACTCCTTACCATCTCTTTGAGCCTATAAAACTAGGATAATAAGATATTCACTATTTTATGTAGTCTTTATGAACAAAATCCTTTGTAAACTTTGAAGGACCAGTAGGGATTGAGCAGGCATTGTCTCACGGAAACAATGTGATGATAATAGATTTCCAAGTTAGTTCAATAGCCCACGTTGTAAAATAGAGTATATTATTTCTGGGTTCCAAAAAGGCTTTTAAAAATATAATACCCTTCCAGTCACAGTTTGAGTTAAAGTAGGCTTCAGATACTGAAATGTTATAATATTTTGATAGTATACCTTCAGCTTCTATGCTCACCAGCTTCTTAAGAAAGATGGCAATATTCTTTGCTTTTTGGGGGCTCAAAAAAGCCCTTCTTAACCACAATGTAATTCTGACCTCATTTTCATATCTAATAGTAGTATTTTAAGTTAGATATTTATAAACCAAGAAGTACCTGTATTCTAGTTGATATATCCAAAGAAAATTTTGAGATTTTTAAGTTCTTACAAATGTCTACTGAAGCAAATCAAAGAAAAAAAACCTGCTATAATAGAGAAAGATATTTAAATTTCTAAAACTGTCCTTAAGGATTATTAGAACTTAATTAACTCCCCAAATAGGGTGGAGAAACATTTTTCATCTTTTATTTTTGAAAAGGGAAATTTTACATTAGAAGTTTACTTTTTATGAGCTCATGATTTATAGATATTCACCTATATAATGAGACAGAGTAGGGGAAAATGCTGGATTAGAAGTCCAAGTTCCTGAGTTTAAATCCTGATTGTGCTACTTAAAATATGTTATGACCTTGGACAGATCTCTCTAGGACATGATTTCCTCATCTGTAAAAGGAAGTGGGGGTGGGGTTGAACCAGATTAAGATACCTTCTAGATCTAGAGCTATTTGCTCACTGATATTATATAATAGTCTGATTTCTGTGAGGCAAGTCAACTTAGAGAGATGGAAAGGAAGAGGGGGCAGAATGTTTACAGTAAAGTACTTTAAACCTCTGTCCTTGGTCCTGTTCTCTTCATTATTTTTCTCAATGGCACAAATGGCATGCCTTACCTATTCTGCAGGTGACAAAGTCAGGATAGACAAGTGAATGAATACACTTGCTAAGAATTAGAATCTAAAAATATGTTAGCAAGATGAACCTATTTGCCAATGAAAGACAGAGTGATTGCAAAAGTGGATTGGCCCTTGGCCCTTTGGAGAAAAATCAAAGCTACCAAACAATTCTAGAACCTTTCGGTATTTTGCTGATTTGATTAGCCTTTTGCTCTCAGAGCCTAAAAAATAAAAGGGATCAGTAGGGCCAGGTGATGCATGGATTCAAGGCCTGGAGTCAGGAAGAACTGAGTTCAAATCTAGTTATGTGACTCTGGGCAAGTCACTTACCTTGTCACTTAACCTTGTTTGCCTCAGTTTCCTCATCTATTAAATGAGCTGGAGATGGAAATTGTAAATCACTTTAGTAACTTTGCCAAGAAAACCCCAAATGGAGTCGCAAAAAGTCACATGTGACTAAATGACCAAACAACAAATGTTGCTCAATCCTCAAGAGATATCTATGAATATTGTAGAGAGATCTATGTATAAAGTTGAGGGGAAGAAAATAGACTGGAGGGTTTATGAAGTCCCTTCAAAGTTACTACTGGTATTTTGTTGGGCAAATCAGTTGTCTTCCCTGGGTCTCAGTTAGCTTATTTGTAAATGAAAAGGTTGAATTAGATGGTTTTGGAGATTGCTTCCAGCTCTGAAATTCTATGAGCCCTAACACTCATCTTACTTTCACACAAGAAGCCAACTTTTTCCCTTTAAGTGCTGTATCCTTGGCCAAAAGGAAAGGCAGGATCCCCAAGGATCACTCATAAGTTCATCTGCCATAAACTCCCACCTGACTCATTGGAACAGCTTCTTATTTATTCCTTTAAACTTGTGCTCTCTGTTGGAACTCAGAGGGTAAACCTTCTAACAGTCATATGGGTTTTGGGATTCTCTTTGTTCGGAAACGGCAGAGGCCAGAAAAGTATTGAAAAGGTTGTGTTTGGGAAGCAACAGCTACAGATGTCAAATGTTCTGGTCTTTAAACATCCTAACTGGTGGAGTTTCTGGCTCACTCTACCTTGGCCAAGCTTCTTGGCTTCCCAATGCCTGTCAACCCAGATGTGAGACTGCAGCAAATACAAGTCCTTGAAAACCAGATGTTATATCTGAACTATGGTATCCTGGGGAGAGGAGAAACACATACATATATACCCAAGTGATCTGTATGATTATTCCAAATTCTACATTCCAGTCTTCAGACAATCTGCAAAAAGGATTTAATAAATGAGGTACCTTTAACCTTGAAATAATTAAAGCTGAAAGAAACTGTCAAAGCCTGTTCTTCATAGGTAGACCAATATTGGATGGATAAATTCTTTATCTTAAGCTGCCTTGAATATATAATTCTGAATTGATCACATGTTCTATCCTTGATTTAATTGGCATGTTCAGAATATATCAAGAAGGCAATATCAGGTGCTCATGTTGTTTGAGATGAAAAAGGCACTTTAAAAACAACAATAACAACAACCACAGAGAGATCAATTCTTTTTTGAGCTGGCAAGCATCCTCAGAAACTTTTGGTCCGCTTTCCACTAAAGCAAATATCAGAGCCATTTCTCCATGAAAACCTTATAAAGTGTTATGAGGGATTTGGTTAGAAATCCTTTCCAACTGAGCTCAAGCCATGAGTATAATCAAGTGCCCTCAGAAATAAATTGAGTACCTGAAAAGGCCATTTATTATATTCGGTTACATTCTTTGATACTGGCAGCCACACGACTCTAAGAAAGCAATCACAGGTCATAAATTAATTTCTAAGATGAAAGGATAGCTAGTTGGAAATTTTTCCATGCCAGGTTAATAGCATCATAAGAGCTAGAAGGACCTCAAAGGTCATCTGGACCAACCCCCTCATTTTAATAGATGGGGAAACTGAGGCACACAGATGAAAAAGAATCGTTAAAGGCTATAGATCTTGATAATGTCAGAGCTAGGAATTCTAAATCCAAGTCTTTTGTTCCTTTAATTGTAGCAGGCTGTCTTCCCTTTAGGACACAAAGATGGGAAAGAGAGATATAAACAAAATGCTAAGGTTATTCAGTAAGGGCTTGGGGGGTGGGGATGGTAGTAAGTAATGTCAGAAGACTTCATAGAAGAAAAGATACTTGAGTTTGTCCACTCAATATAGATAGGATTTCGGCTGGTAGGAATGGATCGGGGAGAAGGGTATTCCAATATGGTGAAGTGTAACTAATAATAATAGTTGGTATTTATTTAGTGCTTCAAAGCTGGCAAAGCACTTGACCTATATTATTTCATTTGATCCTTTTTTGATTTACCCAATTTCACCCAGCTAAGTAAATGTCTTGAGATAGCATTTGAATTCAGATCCTCCTAATTCCAAGTCTAGCACCAGATCAACTAGGCTTGACCAAGCTAACTTCCAGAATTTGGATTTGATCTGTTTTGGGTATGTGTTTTTGCTGTTTATGGTGATCTGTGAACAAGGACTAGAAAATATCGAGTAGACCTAGTTAGCAGATTGTTGTACGAATGAAAGAGAGAGTAATATGGAAAGATAAGTATTTATATTTTAAAGGAAAGGGGAATTTGCAAATTATTTCAGATGGCACCTGATATGTTGTGGGATACACAGCCAATGGTCTGTAGAAAGCCTCCTGGTGACCTTTACCCTGTGATTTTGGGAAATCAGAGCAACTAATTCTGTTCCTGGGGTCAGTAGCCCTACCTCTACTTTCCAGGCTGAAAGAGCTAAAAACCACAGAATGCTGAGTATATATAGGGATAGCAATTGCAGAGGATTTCTCCATAATGCTCTGATTTGCAACTACTCTCCTGAGTTGTAAAGAAAAAGGATCCCCATTTCTGCTGCCAGTCACATCTAATTTGGAGATCATCTAGTCCAATTTTCTGACTTTATGGATGGAGAAATTAAGGACCGATTCTCTTCAATCCAATGACATGGTATCTTAACTGTTCCATGAACAAGACATTCTATCTCTTGGCTCTGGACATTCTTTGGGCTTTCCCTGGCATACTTTCCTTCCTTTGAGTCTGACTATTGACCTCCCTGGCTTGATCTAAGTTCCAGCTAAAATCATACTTTCTGCAGGAGGACTTCTGCATCCCCCTTTTCATTCCAGTATCTTCTCTCTGTTCATTATTTCCTATTTATCCTGTATAATAGTTTGCTTTGTCTATATTTGTCTGCATGTAGTTTTATTCCATTAGATTATAGCTTCTTGAGGTCAGAAAACTATCTTTTGCCTCTTTTGTATCTGCAGTACTTAGCATAGTACCTGGCACAAAATAGACACTTAATAAATGTTTATTGATTGATTAATTAAAAAAAACACTGAAGTAGTAAGAAGAGTTCATATTTTTATAATACTTTCCAAGGTGTTTTTTGTACATGTTCTCACTCGATTCTCATAATAATGCTGTGTAGAAGAAAATTTTAACCCCATTTTACAGAAAAGGAACTGGATTCAGAAAAGTCAAGTGAAAGAGAATTTCTGAGATCCCTTCCACCTATAACGTGGTAATCCTATAAACCTATAGTTTTTTGTTAACTATTTCCTAAACTATTGGACTCTGCAGTTGGAAGGCCCAGGACAGGTATCAATGAGTTGGCATTTTTCCCATATTTGTAGCAACCCACTCTGGTCCATTCCCTTTTGTAGTCAGCTTCCCAATCAAAACACATCTGTTCACTGAGAAGCAGCTTTGCAAATATTCCTGGACAAGGAATCAGGTGACATTGTTCCAATCTTCACATTTCTGGTAACTCTCTGGACCCTAAAGTACAGTTTGGATTGCTAGGAGTAGAAATGTGTGTTGGGATTACTTTTCCTCTCTGGGCCAGTTTCCTTACTTTTAAAACGATTATCTCTAACTTCTCTTCTAGTTCTATTATCTTCTGGGTCCAAGTTCTAAAACTAGCTCAGACATTCTGTTTTGAGATCCATTTTAGGGCTATCCAAACTAGAATGGGCAGCCTGGGGAAGGCAGTAGATTTCTCTTTATTAGAAACCACCTTCAAGCAAAAATTAAATAATTACTTCTCCTGGATGTCTTAAAAGGGGGTTATGGTGGAATAATGGCTTGGACTAGATATTCTTTCCAAGTCAGAGATTTCTGATTCTTTGACTTTATCTCTGATATTCTAAGCCTTAAAGTTCTTCCCAAATCAGACATTATAGGTTCTAGATTACAAGGTCCCTTCCAGATCTATTATTTTGCTGTCTAAATTCTAAGTTCCTTTCTAGGATTCTCCCAAATCTGACACTTAAAAATTCTAAGTTTCTGTCAATTAAGCAAGCAAGAAACAGTTATTACATCACTACTAAACGCCAGGCACTGAGCTGAAGAGGTTGGAGATACCAAAAATAAGCAGAGTCCCTGTTCTCGAGGAACTCATAATCTAACCGAAGAAAGAAACAAAGAAATGTACACAAAGAAGTATTACACAGGATAAATGGAAAATAATTAGAGAGAGAAAGAGCACTAGAATTAAGAGAGGTGGGGGAAAGTCTCCTGTAGGAGATGGGATTTTAACTGGGATTTTTTTTTTAAAGCCAGAGTTCAGTAGGAAGAGAGTAGGAGGGTATTCTAGGTTTGGGAGAGAGCCAAAGAAAATGCCCGGAGCTGAAATTCTTTGGGAACTCTTTTTACACTTTGGGCTTCTAAAGTCCCCGAAAGCTCTGCCAGTCGTCATGCCAGCTCTTTCAAGCTAGATCATTGTGTTTGTCGACTTGACCCCCAGCTGGGCACAGTGGGCCCGCGCCCCTCTTACCCGATTCACAGGCACCCTTCTGGATCTGAATGACAGCGGGCAGCCCCTGCTGAAGGGCTTTGCGGCTGGCAGCCTTCAGCCGGCACACGTTGTCGTAGGTTCGCCCGTCGCTGCCGCACACCTGGTAGGTCAGCTTGCACTGGCAGACTCCCTTGGCGAAGCGCTTGCCCGCCGGGTGGCCACACTCCAAGCTGTCTCCACAGGGGGGATCGTCCTTTCTGCCGCACGCATCGCCCTCGGCCGCGGCGCACACCAGGCAGCAGTTACAGCGGTCGGGCACGTAGCCTCCTGGGCAGCTGGGAGTGGGGCACTTGGAGACGTCGCAGCGCGGGGGGCATGCCAGGGGTTCTGCCCGGCCGGGGCGCGGCAGCGCCAGCAGCCCCAGGGTACACAGCAGGAAGGTACTTTGAAGCATGGCGACCCCTCTCCGCTTAATCTCGGGGCTTAACTGCTGCAGCTGCAACTAATTGAAACGACCCCTGCAGAAGCCCTGTGGGACGGCTGAGAAACAAAGGCAGACACGCCAGTCGTGCAGACCAGGGGCGCCAAAGGAGCGCGGACCGGCCGGCGGACGGCAAATGGGATTTACTGCAAAGCCAGCTTAGCCAAAGCTAGAGGAAGCAGCCCCTGAGCCGGCCGGCTTGCTTATCCCTCTCCGGAGGTCCAGAACGTAGGGAGCACTAGCCTCTAGCGGGCTGGGCAGGGGGCGCTGGGAGGAGGCAGAGCCCTGACACACGGAGCTGGGCTCTAGCAAAAGCTCAATTCAAGGGAGACCTGGGCTGGAGAGATGTTCCTGGCACATGCAAAATGCGCCGAGGGTCCCTTAGGCGTCTCGCTGGGTGAAGGAAGCGGCTTCTACCCTTGCTCTGCTGGCAAGGGGAGCGCGGAGCCGGATTTTAAAGCCCAGCCAGGCATCCAATGCTCCACCCCCTCAACACACACCCTGGGGAAGAAAAAGGGGGGGTGGGGGTGGGAGTGAGGTGGAGAGGACTCCCCAAGTCTGGCTGCCGAGCTTTGACGCGGCAGCCAGGGATTATCGGGGAGCCGAAGTCTTGCCGCGGGAGGAGGCAGGGTTGCGGGAGCCTGAGCTAGAGCGCAAAGAGGTATGTATGTGGGCTGTGCCTTAGAGGCAGCTGCAGCTGTTTTAGGAGGAGGCGTCTGGGACCAGCTGCGCGCCCTGCCTCCGGCCCAGACCCCACCTCCTCGGAGAGCCAAATCTCAGCACCTCTTCCCTCATGCCAGCCCTTAATCTCCCTCTTCCTTTTCTCTCTCCTAACTACAATCCTCCTCTTCCTTTTCTTTACCTTCCACTCTCCCCTCCTTCCTCTTGCACCTCCTTTGCCTTTCCATAGTTCTCTTTCTCTTCAATCTAGCTCTCCTGATCTTCACCCTTTCCCCACTCTGAACTCTTAACGTTCTTTCCCTCTACCCCGCCTTTCTTCTTAGTTCTCTACCCCTTCCATTTTCTTCCTCTTTTCTGCTTTTTCTTCCCTCCATCCTTCCCCATCTAATTTTGTTTTTGCCTCTCTTTTTTTTTTTTAAACATTCTATCCTCTTAACTTTACTTCCCTTAGTTCTCTGAGCGCCACTTCTTACTTTGTCTCAGAGTGGAATAGTTTGCCTTAGGAAGTAGTAGTCTTCCTCACTTGAGATGACCACTGGTAAGTATGTTTTAGTGAGGATTCTCATCGAGGTCTAATTATACTAGAGGTTTCTTTCAGCTCTGAGATTGTGCAGTTGATTGAATGATCATTGTAGTTTATTTCAGGGCCTGTGGTTCCTGTTGGGACATCTTGGTTTCTATTTGCCTGACTCTACTCCTGGACCTTAAGTAAAATTTTTAAAATGTATTTTCCTTCTTCTCTTTCTCTTTTACCTCCACCTTCCAGAAGGCAGGGATTTTGGGGGATGCCTCATTGTGTCACTTTGAAATGTTTTCATATTTGTATATTTCTCCAGGAACAAAATAAATATTTGGTGTATCTTTAAAAGAAGGTTAAGTTGTAGAGTAATATTTCAAACAGACAAGATTGTATCAGGAGAGAATAGTGTGAAGAGTCATTCCAAAGGGTCAAAGAGTCATAATACATGCTTCCTTAGGCTAAAATGTACAGGTCTGAGAGTCTGTACATTTAGAAATGAGACAATCTTAATAATTTTGCTTTGGTAATTGGAGTAGGAGTGGAATTGACATATTGATCAAATAAAAGCTGCACTTTATCTTGCTGGCTACTTCTCTTAATGACCCATTTCTAGTAGCATAAGTTTTAACATTCATTCACATTTTAAAATGTATTTTTAGCTATTCTGTATTGAAAGTGGAGATTCAATTCAAGGTCTTCTGCCTCCAATTCCAGTGTTTTCTCCTTTCTTTAGCAGTGACAAATCTTCCACTGAGTAAGGAATTATTATTATTTTTAAAACGGCCAAAAATTACTTCAAATAAAGTAGACTGCAAGGTTACCATGAGTCAGTAGTGTGATGTATTATTCAAGAAAGCTCATTCAATCTTAGGATGCATCAAGAGAATCATAGTGTCCAGGCCTAGGGAAGTAGTAGTCAATCCTTCTGAACTCTGCCTTGACAGGACACATCTGGAGTATTGTTTTTAGTTCTGAGAATCACTCTTTTTAAAATAGTATTTTATTTTTCCAATTACATGTAAAAACAATTTTAAACATTTACTTTAAAAAAAATTTGAGTTCTGGATTTTCTCCCTCTTTTCCTTTCCTTACCCCTCCCTAAGACAGTAAGCAATTTGATATAGGTTATATATGTGCAATCATGCAAAACATAGTTCTATATTAGACACAATGTGAAGAAGTAACAATAATAGTTGACAAAAGGGAAAAAACCCCACAAAAAATAAAGTAAAAATAATTTGCTTCAATCTACTTTCAGACTCCATCAATTCTTTCTGTGGATATGGATATAATTTTTTATCATTTGGAATTATCTTGAATCATTGGATTAGTCAGAGAAGCTAAGTCTTTCACAATTGATTACTGTTACAATATTGCTGTAAACTATATATGATGTTCTCCTGGTTCTTTTCACTTCATTTTGCATCAGTTTAACTTGCCAGGTTTTTCTGAAATCTTCCTATTCGTCATTTCTTATTGCACAATAGTATTCCATTACATTCATATACAACAACTTATTCAGCCATTTCCCAATTGATGAGTATTTCCTTGATTTCCAGTTCTTTGTTATCACAAATTGTTGCTTAAAAATATTTTTGTGCATTTAGGTTCTTCTTCCCCTCATCTTTTTTATTTTTTTTTTCAATCTCTTTGAGATACAGACCTGTTAATGGCATTGTTGGATCAAAAGGTATACACAACTTGATTGTCCTTTGGGCATTATTCCAAATTGATCTTCAGAATAGTTGGATCTGTTATAAAGACCACCCTTGAGAAACATTGGTAACCTGAAGAAGTCTCTAGAGAAAAGTGAACAGGATATTAAAAAGTCATGCTTTTTGAGGATTACTTGAAGGAAATCTGGAAAGAAGAAAAGAAGTCTGGGGGAAGAGGGAGCAACCTTGCTAGTTATATTCCCTAATTTGAAAGCCTATCATGTGAAAGAGCAATTAGACTTATTCTTTTTGAATTAGACATTCATTTTTGAACAGTTCTTATTGTAGGGAAGCTTGTCTTTATACTGAACTGAAATTTTTATCTTTGTTCTCATTTCCATATCGCTGGGGAACTAGGAACAAAGATAAAAATTTCAGTTCAGTATAAAGACAAACTTCTTGATAATTGGAGCTGTTCAAAAATGGATCAGCTACCTTGGTAGATGAGTTTCCTATGAATAGAAGTATTTAAGGAGAAACTAAATAAATACTTGAAATGTTATAGTAGGAGATTTTAGCCTATTTTGAGTCCTCTTCTAGATTAAATCTAATTCAAAAAGAATAAGTCTAATTGCTCTTTCACATGATAGGCCTTCAAATTAGGGAATATAACTAGCAAGGTCATGGAATAAAATGAAGAATTCTCAGCACAGCGCAAAAATTTAAGACATTCCCTTATTTTTTTTCTTTTTATTTTTATTAATAGCTTTTTATATTACTTTCAATGTGGAATGTCCCTTCCCTCCCCTAAAAAACTATTCTTAATAATAAAGAATAAAAAATAGAAAAAAAAAACCAATTCACAGTAATACCAACCAATACATCAATTGAATGTGACAGTATTTTATGTATTCCACATCCATAGTCCTTCCTACCCTTTTCTCCCAACTTCATTCCCAAATATACCTCTTCAAAGAAAGCAGGCAAATACATTTTCTAAATTCTTTTTTTGGGTAGAAACATATTGGTCCTTATAATTACACAGAATTATCTTTTTAAAAAAATATTGCTATCATCATTGTAGAGATTGTTTTTCTGGTTCCACTTACTTAATGTGCATCAGTTAATGTAAGTCTTCCCAAGTTTTTCATTTAATTCATGTCATTAAACATTTAATTTATATATTTCATTTTTATGTTACCTTCATTTCCAAATAAGTTTCTTCTCTTCCTTGGCCTAGAGAACCATTCATTATGAGAAAGAATAAAAAAAGAGAATGGGGAGAAAAGATTATTCAGTAAAACTCACTACTAAATACATCAACAAATTCTGAAAAATATATGAAATGTTCCATGCCAATAGAAGATATATATATTTCATCATTTTGGGGGTAGTGGGAATAAACTTCATCTTTATAATTACACAGCATTTAATTGAGTTTTTTGTTCTTTGAGGATCTCACACATACATGCACACATGTACACACACACACACACACATATATATATATATATATATATATATATATATATTTGAGGTTGTAGTTATCACTTATTTTGCTTCCCTGGTTCTAATTACTTCATATTACCTTTTCATGGTCCTCTAAATTCTTAATTTTAACTAGTAAATTTGATAAAGGTATCAGTCTAGATTAGTTTTCCTTCTCAGTTGTTTATTAATTTTAGCCACTAATTAATTTAATTGAGAACTGATGAGTAAGTCAGCTCTATAATTCTACTTAATAAAACATACTGTTCAATAAAAATCAAACTGTTCAAATTGTTCAGAGTTCCAGAACGAAGCTTCTTAAACTTTTTTTTTCCCGCTCACAACACCTTTTTTGCCCAAGAAATTTTTCTGTGACCCTGGGTATATAGATATATAAAATAGGCATACAATTCAAATATTTACTGATATGAAATTATAATTTCATGTCCCCCACATTCAGTTATGCAACCCCACATGGGGTTGCAACCAAGAGTTTAAGAAGGTTTATTCTACAAGATGAATAAAAATATTGTCTACTGAGTAAGTAGCAAAACTGGGATTTGAAGCAAATTTTAACTAAAGTTCAAAATTCTGCAAGAGACACCAAGAGAGAGGGAATTGCAGCTACTTCGAAGAAGTGGCATTGGACTGAGTTTTGAACAATGGGTAGGTTTTCAGTAGGCAGACATGAAGACAGAGGTCAGATATAATCAGATATATTGACCTGGTTTTTATGTTCCCATCATAAATAGCAAGGGCAGCTAGCTAGCACAATGGATAGTGTTGGTCTTACATGGCGTTACAAGATTTAACTTCCTTAGTTCAAATCTGGCCTCAGATATTTACTAACTATGTGATCCTGGACAAGGCCTTAACTTTGGTACTTCAATTTTCTCATCTGTAAAAGGAGTTGGAGAAGGATTTTTGCCATGATGGCCCCAAATGGGGTCACAAAGAGTAGGACATGACTGAAAAATAATTAAACAGTAATTTACAACATCCCTTTCTTCAGACCCTATTATTACCCTGGAACAGGAGAACCCACAGTTTCAAATATCAATTTAGCAGCTACATGAAGGATAGAATGGATAGGGGAGATAGTAAAAGCAGAGTGATCAATTAACAACAGCAATAAATAGTTGATATTTTATTATCTCTTTAAGATCATAGTTATTATTTCATGTGATCTTTACACTAAGAACAATAGAAAGAATTCACATTTTTAGAACTCTTTGAGCTTTACAAAACAAATTGGTCCAGGCAGGTATTATTATTTCTATTTTATAGATGAGTAAACTAAGATAATAAAATCCAATGAAGTTATTCATAATTTGTGTATTTTGAGCTAAGTTAAAACACTTAAACACACAAAATCACACAAGGAAATTCTCTCCCTCAGTTATCTGGATTGGAAATATTGTGTTAAGCATTGGAGAAAGTTTCTGCAATCTTAAATGAGGGAGATAATCTAGATAGTTTCTTCTCAGCTTCCTTCTCTTGAATCTGATTCTCAGTGATGCTTTCTCTCATATCCCAATTGTTAATGCTCTTTCCCTCCTGGTTTCCTGCTCTTCTACTTGAACCCCACCCTGCCCCAACATAATTCAGCAATAGAATGTCAGTTCCTTGAGAGGTAGAACTTTCTATTTTTGGTCTTTGCATCCTTTATATGTATGCACACTAACTCATATATATAATGCACTTAATAAGTGCACTTAAAATGGAATTGGACTAGACATTTCAAGCAAAAGCCTTTTTAAAAAATATAAATTTGATGACTATACAGGAGGGTAAAAAGGGAAATTCTAGAACAGAAGTTGTTTCTTCATTTCCTGGACACTCCATCCTGTCCAGCTCAAACAACCATCTTGGTTGATTTCCACTGGATCATCCAGCTCAGCTTGTCTGAGTCCCTTCCTAGGCATGGGTCCTGGGAATTCAGCCTAGGTTTTTCACCACCCAACCCTCCCCTTGTCCATTTGACATTTCAGTTGTTCACTAGGGGAATGGATTCATTTCCTTCAGGAGTTTCTTCCTTGAATATAAAGCTTGTCTTCTTTTATTATTTGAGAGACTCTCAAAATCTACCTGGAGAAGAAGAGGGTCTTGAGATATCCAATTCCTCTGCTTATGGCATGGGTGGGGGCCACCTCACCCCACAGGGATGAACAGTAGACCTCCCCACCTCCACCCCCACCCCACCTCCAACCCCACATCTATCTCACTTAGTCTGGAAAACAAACCAGCAGATGGGGACTTGGAGCAATTTATGAAGAAATCCACAGCAGAGTCCGGAGTGCTGTTCCATCCCGGAAATGAAAAGCAGACAATCAGATAAATACAGGGGGTTTATTACTACCTTTTATGATGTTCCTTGGGTTCCAATTCCAAGCCAAACTGAGTCAGTCATTATGCAAATAATGTTAAACATGTGCTCTCAATTTAAAGGCACCAAACTGTAGGATGACACCGGATGCTAATTATTTGGAGGGAGAGTCCACATTTGAGTCCTGTGGCAAACATCAGTTGATTGATTATTTGTTTTTCTGCCAAATAAATGGGCTTACTTAATATATAGCCTTTTCCTTCTCAGTCCTCCCTGCCCCCAACCTAGCCCACTGAAAATTCCACAAAATCACTTTTCTAGAAGTTTTCAGCTTTCTGATTTGCTGGAGTAACTTCAAGAGAATTCTTTAAGGGCTTTAAGAAATGCTGTTGTTATGTTCTTATAATACCAGGAGTCACAAGTTCTTCATTCAAATTCTGGTTCTGCCATTGGATAGCTTGATGCCTTCTTGGACCTATCATCTCAAATTCAGTTTATTCATTTATGTAGTGACAGCTCAGTGGTGTAATAGATGGGGCACTGGACTGAGAATCAGGCAGCCCCACCTTCCTGAGTTCAAATCTGGCTTCAGACACTTACTAGATCTGTGACCTTCAGCAAATTACTTAACCATGTCTGCCTCAGTTTACTAATCTGTAAAATGAGCTATAGAAGGAAATGGCAAAACACTCCAGCATTTTTGCCAAGGAAACCCCAAATGGGATCACAGGGAGTCAGACATGACCGAGAAACCACTGGAAAACAACAACATAGTAAAGATAATAATGCATGAGCCTTTTGAATTCTCAGATCTATTGCAAAATTCAGATGAGATCACAGATGTGAAAGGGCTTTGTAAACTTGAAAATAATATGGATATATAATTTATAATTTTCTTACTGAAGGGCTTTTCCTACTGTATCCCCCTATATTCTGTTTCCCACCATAAACTAATTCTACTTGGACAATGTAGTGCAAACTAGAAAATGCACCAGAAGGGAAGCCTTGGAACAATTAACACACTTTCTCATTCCAGATGGAACCTTGAGGTATTTGGAAATGAAGCACACCTACTCTTTCAAAGAACAGTCAGATAGCTTTTGACTATGAAACATCTCTAAGACTCTAGTAGTTAGAAATATGTTTGTGTGGGGAAGGGGGAGCCAAATCCTTTATTTATTTTTTTTAAGGTGGACATACTGGTTTTCAGAACTGTTCTTAAAAAACTATGTTGCTAAGAAAACAAAAACAAAACAAAAAAACCTAAAGAGATAAATTTCCATAAAGCTAATTGGCCAACAATTGAAAAATTAATTTTCATTTGTATAAAAAAGAAATGACCCATTCTTTTCAAGTATTCCTCTTTTTTTATTTTTGAGAGAAACAGAAAAGAGCTACTTCAAATATTCAAACTCCATGCAAGTAGAGATTTTCATGGTATTTGAACGTGGTGTTAGCTGCTGTACTTGGCATATGACAGGAGGCGCTTAATAAATATTTGATTGATTGCTTCAACATCTGTGTGTTTTTGAGCAAGTCACTTCCCCACTAGGAATGACTAAAATACTTTTAAGTTTTCCTTCAGTAACATATAATGTTCTATGTTCTAAAGGTCCTTCCAACTCAAACATTCTATTCTAAAATCCAGATAAATTACACTTAGTTCTATACACCAATGATCTTTCCAGGTCTAAGATTCTATTCTGAGAGAATACCTCTGACAGTTTTAGATTCTGTTCAGCTGTAATAGTCAACAGATCTATATGTCATCTTTCCTTCTATGAGATGTCCTGATTCAAAAACTTATTGCACAAAAAAGTACCAAATGGCAATAATAATTTAGTCACAAAGGGCATCTTATGTCCTAATTAAAACTCTTCATTTTCTGTCCTCCATGACTGAGACCAAAAAACCTGGTATTGCAACATGAACCCAACTCACCCAAGCCAGATGAATTTGTCGTTAGAAGCAAGTAGCCAAAGAAAAACACCAGCCAAATGTGCAACATTAAGTTTCAGAGAACACAGTGAATCATACCGCTAGGGACACTGCGCCCAGCCTATTTGTCCTGGCACGTTTCTTCGAGTGCAAAGTGCTTAGTAATGTGTCACATTGGTACTGGGACTCTCAATATGCTGTGGTTGATATGGCTAATGGCTCATGCTAGTCTATATGTTCTAGTGAAATTGTGAGGAACATCTTCTCCATGAGAGAAATGCCAGTTTCTTGGGTTTTGGCCTACCATTGTCCAAGGGCAATCTTATTTCCCATTCTGGGCAACATTGACCTAGATTTTAGCTATAATTTCCTTTTTGCTAAAAATGGCTCTGTGAGACATTATTTGCCCAGTACTCAAATGTTCTAATATCTTAACTACTTTGTTACCATTTTACTATTGGGATTGCTTCAATGCTCCAATTACAGGATCGTCATCTCAACATTTGGGAGCTCAGTTATATCTGCAACAAGTTTTGTCTGTGTTCTTCCTCAGGGAGGAAGTCTCCACCTTGCTGGATAGATTCGTTTCTCTAGGTTTTCTAATGCTTTGTAGATAGCAGTACAACAGTTATGCTATTTCCTTGCTCTCATTTCATTACCAGCAATACTTCCTTTTCTAGTTATACAGGTCCTTGATGATCAGTCTTTAGAGCTATTCTTTTTTCCCAGATTATCATGGGTAATATACTTCAGCCTTCTTGTATTTACTATGTCTCCTTCCATTACCTTGAGATTATAGTACAATCATATCTTGTTTTATTGAGTTTCACTTTGTTACACTTCATAGATATTATTGTTTTGTTTTTATTTGTTTTACAAATTGAAGGTTTGTGGCAACCTTGTATCGAGCAAGTCTCCTGGCACCATTTTTCCAACACCAAGTGCTCACACTGTGTCACAGTGTTACATTTTAATAATTCTCACAATATTTCAAGCTTTTTCATTGTCCTATTTGTTATGGTGATCTGTGATCAGTGATCTTTGATGTTACTATTGAAATTGTTTTGGGCTATATAAAAGCCATATAAAAGACAAACTTAATGGATAAAATGTATATGACCTGGCTATTCAATCCACCTTAGGCCATTCCAGTCTCTCTCCCTCTTCTCCAGTTTCTCTGTTCTCGGAGACACAACAATATTGAAATTAAGCCAGTTATTAGTTCTGCAATAATCTCTAAGTGTCCAAGCAAAAGGAAGGCTCAATCCATGTGGCTTGCTGTATTTTTGTATTATTTGAAGAAATTGCTACAGCCACCCTAATCTTCAACAATCACCATCTTGGCCTGTCAGCAGCTTTCAATCTTGAGGCAAGACCTTCCAACAGAAAATGATTGTTGTTATTATGTCATTTTTCAGTCATGTACAATTCTTCATGAATTCCTTTTCTTTTTTTTTGGCAAAGATACTAGAGTGGTTTGCCATTTCCTTCTCTAGTTTATTTTCCAGATGAGGAAACTGAGGCAAACAGGGTTAGGTTTAAGTGACTTGCCCAGACTCACAGAGCTAGAGTCTTCCTAATTCCAAACCATGACATGAACTGATGCCAAATAAAATGAGCAGAACAAGGAGTATCTATTCACTGCACCATCTAGCTGCCCCAACAACAAAAAAGATTACAACTCACTGAAAGTGCAGATGATTAATATTTTTTAACAATAATACATTTTAAATTAAGTTATGTACATTGTTTTAGTCATAATCTTATTGCATACACAACAGACTACAGTATAGTATAAACATAACTTTTATATGTACCAGGAAACAAAAAAAAAATTAATATGATTTGTTTTATTGCAAAATTTGCTTTATTGTGGAGGTCTGGAACTGAACCTACAATATCTCTCAGGTAAGTCTAATTTTTCCGTGAATAACAGCCATATTGTATCACTGAGTAAATGCTTCAATAACTTCCATCAATTTGTGATCCCATAGATATGGGAACATATTCCCTTCAATGCAATCAGCCTATGTTTTTTTGTCAGGTATGACTTTTTCATGTTCTCCCATAAATCCTCCATATGATGGTTCTTCCAAAGTACTGCACACCTGAATCTCTTCACATTGAGTGGATATCGCTGAAGCATGAAGGCTGGTCATCAGTTATTCTGATCATTCCATCAGAATAACTGATGACCAGCCATTCTCTGTAATAAATCTATAAACAACCCACCTTTTCTGATCAAACAACACTGATGATATTCAGGGTACTATTTCACTTGCACACTTTTTTTTTTTTGGGGGGGGAAGTAATGTGGTATATAGCCTACTTATTCTTTTTATTTGCTTTTCTACAACTTTAATTCTTTGGAGACCATAGGATTCCACAATGTACAGCCATATTGGAAGAATAATAGAATGAAAAAGATGGACCTTGGTTTCAAGAAGAGATTCAGGATCATTAATAGTACTAAATAATTCTGCAAAGGCAATTCAGCCAGTCTCTTCTTCCAATTAAATTCTATTCTCAGTTTACTCTGACTTATCCAAGATAAACAGATTCATGGAGCAGCTTTATGGTCATGCCCAACCAATTACATATCATAGTATAAATAAGAGGTATTCTTTTTTCCCTGCATGGACAATTAAGTCAATATTTTTGAGTAATTTTAGATCTTATTTGGGACATCTAAATGATACAGTAGATAAATTCCTGGGCTTGGAATCAGGAAGCCTCATGTTCTTGAGTTTGAATCTTGCCTCAGATATTTACTAGTTTTGTGATCCTGGGCAAGTCACTTCACCATTTTTGTCTCAGTTTTTTCATCTAGCAGATGAGTTGAAGAAGAAAATGGCAAACCACTACATATCTACACTATGCTAGCAGCTGGAAACATAAAAAAATGAACAGTGTCTGCTTTCAAAGAGCTTATATTCTCTAATTTTACAATCTATTGCTCCACATTTTTGACAATCCTGTGACTGCAAAGATGTTAGTTAGTGTACAAATCATTTGTGAAAATCTGACTATTCTCCCGTGGCAGTATATTTGCCAAGAAAACCCAAAGAGAGTCACAACAACATGAATGGAATGATTACACAACAGTGAAAGATCTCATTTGGGAATTGAGGAAATGAGCCGTGATCTGGGGATTGATGTGACCAATACTATATTATCAGCAAACAGTAGCATTTATAAGACCTCATTATTTATAGGAACTTCATCTTTCATTTAGATTATGTACTAGACAGCCTTCAGGACAATATGAACTACTTTGGCAGGCATATATCTCCTTGATTTATGAGTTACTTGATAAACAGGGGGCAACAAACAAAATTATCTTTATTGTTGTATCTTTCAAAACAATCTTCTGTCAGGGCAATTTTGGAAAAGCCTGGAAAGACTTACATGAACTGATGCCAAATAAAATGAGCAGAACAAGGAGTATATTGTACATAGTAACAGCAAGATTATGTGATGATCAACTATGATAGACTTGGTTCTTTTCAACAATCCAGTGATTCAAGACAATTGCTATAGATTTGGGATGGAAAATGCCATCCACATCCAGAGAGAAAATGTTGGAGACTGAATGTGGATCAAAACATACGAATTTCACCTTTTTGTTCTTTTTCTTTTTTTTGTTTTTTTTTTCCTTTTAGACTGATTATTTGTATACAATATGACAAATATGGAAATACACTTAAAAGGATTGAACATATTTAACCTATATCAGATTGCTTGCTATCTTGGGGAAGGGGACTAGATAAAGGAGGGAAGGAGAAAAACTTGGAACAAATGTCTTAAAAATGAATGTTGGAAACTATCTCTACATATATTTAGAGAAAATAAAATACTATTGAGAAAAAATTTTCCTCTGTGTCTCAGTTTCCACATCTACAAAATGAAAGTGGTTGGTAGAAAGGTCAATGACTCTGGAGTCAGAGAACCTGAGTTTAAAATGCCCTTCTGACATTTTTATGACACATCTGATCTTGGGCAAATCACTTAATCTCCCTGGACCTCAATTTTCTTAACTGTAAAATTATTGATTAAACTAGATGGCAGCCAAAGTCCCTTCCAGCTCTAGATCTGTGTTCCTATATATGACCTTAACATATGAATAAGAAATGCATACTTTGAGGAGGGTCCTTTAAAAAGCATTTCACTCTAGTGAATCATTTTTTAATACTTACAAAAATTTTTTGTTGTAAAAAATCTCAATAAATGCCATGAAATCTTATATCTCAATCAAGTAATCAACATTTATCAAATATCTATACTATGCTAGTAGATGGGAACATAAATAAAAAATGGAACAGTGTCTGCCCTCAAGGAACTTATATTCTCTCAGTTTACGATCTATTGCTCCACATTTTTGACAATCCTGTGACTATAAAGACCAACTCTGTAAAGAGTTTATGTACAACATCATTTGTGAAAACCTGATTATTTTCCCATGACACCAGTAGTTTCACTAAAGAGACAGTCTTGAGTATGATTTGGTTCTCATTCATGTTAACTTCTCACCCCAGACCTCCTGGTAACTTAGTCTTTTATTAACTATTCCATTGCTGATAACACTTCCAGTGACTTGTGCTTTGAGCTCAAAATGCAGAAGGTAAATTTACCTCCAATTCCCACAGGGAGACTATAGTGTTACCAGCAGGAGGAAGGGTAAACACATGATATGCTTAGTTTGGAAAGAACATAAAGAATTTAGAGATGATCTTCACAGGCTTGGTACTTTCTCTCTTTTTGGAAAATGGCACCAGGCCACTGGTCATTGCCATTTCCCTCCCAATAACAACTACCAGAAAACTACCCAGAGCTTTAAGGTAATGTTACAGGATCAAGAAACATAGAATTAACCTTGGACCAGAAGTCAGGAAATCTGCTATTTAGTCTCAGATCTCTCACCAACTCTCCCTTGAGCAAATCATACTGAGTCTCAGATTTCTCTGGTATAAAATTAGAGAAGGATGATTGCTAAGTTTCCTCTAAGTAATGACTTCTTGAATATCTGATACCAAGATCCTCCTTCACACCATCTGCTGGTTTGCTTCCACAGGCCATCAAAGGTGATGATACTGATCTCTAGGAGAGGGCTATTCCTTTTTTACACATCAATACCACTGAGACCAGATACTTCTTGTCTCTCTTGTGACCAGTTTTTGAAAACTGTTGCCAATTTTCATGGAGTCATTTATTCTAAAGAGTAAGGCAATGGAAAAGTTATTGTTTGTCAGGACTGAATTAGAGATACAGATGTACACAATTAAGTGATCCTTTTTTTTCTCCCTCTTTTTTTTAACGTATATCCATGGGCCCTGCCAACCTCACTGGGCTGTTGTGTGGATCAAATGAGATCATACCATGGGGACATGGAATTTAGAGCTTGCAGAACTTACCTTAGAGATCATATCTAAATTATCATTTTAGACATGAGGAAATTTACACCCATAGAGGGAAAGTCCCTTGCTCTATAGTCACACAGGGAGTAATACTTACAAAAGCTAGCATTTATATAGATTTGCAAAGCACTTTTCAAATATTATCTCTTTTTATCCTCACAACTATTATGAGAGGGAGGTATTGAGTTGGCCAGTAGGGAAGCCTCATTAAGACTCCCTGAATGAACAACACATGAGGTTCATGTAACTTTTAGGGAGTGGGGTATAGAATAGGTGGATGGGGCAAAAATTGATTAGTTAGCATCCCTGTTGCTAGGGCTTGAGGTTGATAAAGTACAAAACTTCTTAAAGTGTGGGTGAGGTTGTGTAAATTAATGTGAGGGCTGCAAAATTATGATTCACTATCTGTAAATATTTGATTTGTAAATTTATTTTATATGCTTCAGGTTACGTAAAATTTTTTCAGATGAAAAAGTATTGTTAGTGGGAAAAGTTTAGGAAGTCCTGATCTAATATATAGGATATATAGGATATTATAGGATATTATAATCATATATATACATATATGATATAATAGGAAGGACATAATAATCCTTCCACCCAATTTCAGGGTAGGCGCTCTCTGCACAACAGAATGAAAGGGGGAAAAAGACTGTCTCCCAGAACAGGTTAAGCAACTGGGCACCATGAAATATCCCACACGGATCACTTTGATGCATGTCAAGAATCAAGAAGAGAGAAAAGACATAAATATGTGAACAAAATGGAGTGATCTTCAAAATGTAGAAGTTATGGGTCCATATTTGCTCAGATTGCTAAGTATCTGAGATAGAATCCAAACTCAGACTTTCTTGACTCAAAGGCCAATACTACTGCACCATGTAGCCCCTTACAGCAGTGAGTAGCAGAGTTGTCCAATATCAGATCTAGTGCCTTTTCCATTAAATTAATCTAGAAATAGCAGTGAGAGAGCTATGAAAGACCATCAGTGAAAGAGGCTTCGATGAAGTTTCCTTCAATGAAGGAGAAGGGACTTTTCCCTGAAGAAGGGGTTGGAGAGGGGAGGATCAGAGAAGACTTTAAGGAGGAGCTGGTAATTGTGTGAGTCAATATGTGTGGCTAGGTCTCTGCTTTCTCTCATATCAATGTCAGTTTCTCTCCGAGTGGCTTTGAGGACAGTAAAAAGCAGAATGAGGTCACTGCTATGTTAGAAAAGCTCCCTGCAATAATAGTTAAGTGTATAAATCACTTAGATGCAGAATTTGGCTTTGGGTCCTTGGAAAAAAGTCTTGCCTGTCAGCATAACATTGCTCATGTTAACCATAAATACCTGCTCAGATGGATTTTCATTTACTGAGTGAAAAATCCCATACAATTCTGGAAAGACTCCTTGGAAGTGATTGGGATTCTTCTGGTCCAAAGAATGTCATCAGCCACTTGCTTCAAAATTTCAGGCTTATGGGATTTCATCAGTGTGAGTAATAATAAAAATTCAAATTTGTATAGCAGATTAAATTTCACAAAATTCTGCTCCCTCCCCACCTCTCAAAACCATTCTATAGTGCCAATATTATTATCCTTGCCTGTAATCATACAGAAAGTCAGTGGCAGATTGAAACTCAATTCCCTTCCCTCCAATTCTGGGGCTATACCTTTAAAGCCTAAACGTTTTGTTTATTCCCTCCAACAATACAGATGCTAATTCCTTTACCTAAGGAGAAAATAAGCCTGAGTTTCCAGGACAAAAAAAAATCACCGCCTGGTGATCATCTGGTGATGATGCTGCATTTGGTGAGGCTGGTGTTGGTCCAAAAGGACCAGTGAGTTAATAGCTCCAAGTAAAAATCATTATAGTTTGGTACAACCTACCAGAGTGTCTCCTCCAATGATATATATTTTAACACTGAAAGGACACTTCCATGGCATAAAGGGGATCAGAAGAGAAGACCTTTTTTCTAAAATCTTCATAATAAGCCCCACCACATCATTCAGCTATTTTTCTATATTGTTAAAATTTACAGTAAGGCAGAACATAAAATCTATTACACATATAGATTCAAAATATCCCTCATGTTGGTGTCCTCCTATAAGAGCCGCTATCTGAATTCAAGCAATCTCTCCTAGAAAATTACAATACACATCTAACTGGTCTTCCTGCCTCCACTTTCTCTCTGTTTAATCAATTCTACACATTGCTGCTCAATCAAGTTTCTTAATGCATGGATCTGATCGTATCATTCTCTTGCTCAAAAATCTTCTGTGGTTCTCTATTAGTTATTATCAAAAATTCAGATCCCTCAACCTAGCATTCAAGGTCCTCCATAATCTAGTTTTAATCTATCTTTTTAGCCTTAACAATTCACTTTAACATACCTTATCCTTCAGCCAAACTGAAATACTTCCCATGTCCTATACATATGTTATTCTTTCCCACCTCTCCACCTTTATCCATGCTATTTCCTAGATTTATAATCTTAACATCCTATTCACCTTTGAAGACCTGACTTCAGCAAGCTATTTTTAATCATCTCTAAGAAGAAACTACTAGAATGCTAACTCTGGAGTCAGAAAAATTCATCTTCCTGAGTTCAAACCCTGCTTAGCCATGTGATCCTGAACATATCACTTAACCCTATTTACTTCAGTTTCCTCAAATGTAAAATGAAGCAGAGAAGGAAGGAAGTAGCAAACACATTTGCCATTTTTGCCATTTTGGACATCTTTGTCAAAAAAAAAACAAACCCTAAATAGGAGCACCAAAAACAAACAAACAAAAAAAAAAACTCTAGCTTATAAATTCTTTAATATCAGGGAGTATATCTAATTTATTTTGGTATCCCTCTTAGTTTCTAGTATATTATATCATATATAGTAAGTTCTTTATAAATATTTATTGAATGAATTAATGTATAACTTCACAAATGGATAAATGAATGAGTATAAAGATGAAGCTACCCAAACTAAAGTTACTTGTCCAGCACAGTACTCTCTGCTACTAATATAGGCAGTATCTGCCAAATATCTATCAATCAAGCTCTTAGTCCTATCTGTTTTGTCTATATGACACCAACTATTCAGAGATCAGATTGCAGATCTGTCCCTATACTATGCAAACAGAGCCATCACTGCTTCAAGTTTGAAGCTTTATTCATTTCAAAGGTTGAATCTCATTTTACAAGATGCCTCTGTCCTTGGAGAGGAGTAGAGTCAGTCCTTAGCAAAACTTTGATTTAGGGGAAAGAACATTAATCATGATAATCAGTGAGCTTTGTTCATTAGGACATTTTTCTTATAATTAACCTAGATCTGCCTCTCTCTAGCTATCACTAATACCACGTCAAAAAAAAAAAAAAGTTCTATCCATCATCCACATAATAATCCTGAACATCACTTTCATGTCCCTGAAGGCTTCTCTTCTATATTTTACATCTCCTTATTCCTTTCAGCAGTCTTCATATGCCATTATCTCCAGTTCTGATCTATCATCCTGGTAACCTGGATACATCCCAGTTTATCAATCGCCTTCCTAAACTATGGCACCCAGAACCAAACAAAGTAAATCTCTCTGGAGTCAGAGGTCTAATCAAGGCAGAATACAAAGGCTCCATTATCTCACCAATGCTGAACAACGTCCCTCTCTCACTCTTAATGGCATCAATGGACAGTATTAGCCTCTCTGGCTGTCATATCATATTTAAGACAAGTTAAACTTGCAATCAATTAAGACCTCCAGATCTTTTCCCCATGAGCTGTTGTCCAGCTATTCCTTTCCCATTCATAAAGTTGAACCCAAGGGTATGGCTTTATATCCATATCATTAAATTTAATCTTATTTGATATAGCCATTGTTTTAAACCATTAATATCCTTTTAGATCCTATTTTTTCACCTGCAGTTTTAATTGTGCAGATCAGAAAGCATATCTTCTCTATCTTTTAATTTTTAAAAAATAGATACTCCAAACCTCACTCTTAGTTGATGGCAAACCATTAATGACTACACATTGAATGTAGTAATTTACCCAAGTAGAAGATATCGCTCTGCCTTGTCCTTAAGTATAGTATGAGACATGTCAAATGCTTGGCTGAGATTCAGTATCTACATAATTTCCCCCAATTTACTAATCAAATTGCCCTGTCAAAAAAGTAAATGAATGGGCAGCTAGGTGGTGCAATGGATAGAGCACCAGCCCTGAATTCAGGAGTTCAAATCTGGTCTCAAATACTTAACACTTCCTAGATGTGTGACCCTGAGCAAGTCACTTAACCCCAATTGCCTCAGCAAAAAAAAAAAAAAAAAAAAAAAAAAAATAGATTAGATAATTAAATAAATCAGCTTAATTAATTTATATTAATTTAATTAATTAATTAATTTAGATCAACTTGTCTCAGCCAAGAGATGGTATAACGAGTAGAGCACTGAATGACATGAGTTTGAATTCTCACTCAGACACTTTACTAGCTATGGAGCCCTTAACAAGTCCCTTAACTTCTCTCCACCTCCATTTCCTTATCTGTAAAGTGGGAAAAATAGCATCTACCCCACAGTGTTTTTGTGACAATTTTCATCTGGTAGAGGATGCCAGTATTATGTTCCCATTTTACAAATGAGGAAATTATGGCTTTTCTTTAAAAATTGTTTTCTTTGTGAATGAGATAATCTAGAGAAAGTGATTCATAAACTTTAAAGCACTACATAGTTATTGATTAATATGAGCCAGCTATATGTTTAAGGGAAGATGATAGAATTCTCTATAGGTTACACCAGATGAGATGTGAAGACTTGATTCTGTCACTCACTAATTCTTAGTTATTTGACAAGTCATTTCCCCTTTCGCCTGTCTTGTTTACTCCTTTGTAAAATTAAAGACAACATAAGCATAGTGGAAAGAGACTTTCAAGGCCAAAAAATCTCGATTTCAAGTCTTAGGCCTGATACTATTGATGGTATGACCCTGGACAAGTTACATAACATTTCAATTGCCCTAGGCACTCTCTAAGATTATATAGAACTTGTAGGAAAGCTGTATTGGTAGAGGTAGTTTTCTCACTGGGATTTCTTAACAATGATGAAATTGTGAGAGGGTTAGAAGAGGTAACTAAAACACTATATGGTTCTCTTTCTGGCTCTGTGAAGAACAGCCTATGCTGAGCTTCCATTTATGCTCATGAATCTATGGCATAAATTTGTTAAATGAATCTTGGCAGACTGACCTCTCATTATGATGCTCTGTCATACAGATTTAGATTTTCCTTGGCTCTCCCAAACCACAAAGTACTTGGGTTTTGCTCCTTCTTCCCGTGACATCACTCTCCTGCTGGACCCTCAAGACTCTGCCCACTTGGCAAAGACTTTTGTGGAGTCCTTGGATTTTTAGAGATTAGGTTATGAGATGAGATAATGAGAACTGTAGTAGCTGACACTTCTATAATGCCTTTATAGCTATTTCCTTATTTGAAACCAACAATTTTCATCTGGTAAAGAATGCCAGCATTATTATGGTTCCCATTTTACAAATGAGGAAATCGAGACTTCTCTTTCAAAAAGTGTTTTCTTTGCTATGAAGGAGCAAAGAAAGGATTTGGATAGAATAAAGAGGGTTAAGGGGGGAGAGGGAGTTTCAATGCAAGAGAAATGAAAACATATTTAAAGAGCATATAGATGCCTTTGATCAGTTCAAGTCATGGGGTCTAGGCAAACTACATCTTAGGACACTGGAAATGTCTTACCTGAATTTTTTAATCTCCAGCAAACAGTGAGTTGCACACAATAAACATTTTAAAAATGTTATTGGAGTTCAAAGCTAATAGAATGAAAATTAGTTAATTCCAACTTTGCTAATACAAATTATTGCCTTCAGTTGAATTTCCTAGTAAAGTGTATGTGTGTATACATACACACACACATACATGCATTACATATTACATAGTATATACAGTATCATATATAATGCACACTATATATTACATGGTATATATATTATATAGAATATATAGTTATAGCATTATTATATAGTATTTTTGGTATATAGCTATATATAGTATATAACATAGTATACATATTATAGCATCAGGTATAGGTATAGTATTAGGTAGTATATATATGTCTAATATGTATATTATAAAGTACATTTTTATTGTTCTTTTTCAGCATATCTGACTCTTTATTATCCTATTTGGGGTTTTCTTGGCAGTTATGCTGGAATAGTTTATCATTTTCTTCCTTCTTCAGCTCATTTTTTATAGATGAGGAAGCTGAGGAAGAGTTAAGTGATTTTCCCAGGGTGACACAGCTAATAAGTGTCTGAGGAAAGATTTGAACTTAAATTCCTAATTCCAGGCTCTAGCCAATATGACATCTAGCTGCCCTATACAATACATATTTGTTATTCAGTTGTTTTTTAGTTTCATCTAACTCCTTGTGACTTCATGTGAGGTTTTTTTTTTTTTTGGCAAAGATATTGATGTAGTTTGTTATCTCCTCCTGCTCATTTTACAGATGAGGAAACTGAGGCAAACAGGACTTGCCCAGGTTCACACAGCACATAAGTATCTGAGATTGGATTTGAATTCATGAAGATGAGTTTTCCTGACTTTGGGTCCAGCACGCTGTCTACTTGCCACTTGGCAATCCAAAATATATCTTTCCTTATATTTACATTTGTATATACATATATATGTATACATATGTATATGTGTATTATATTAAAGCTTAAAACTATGCTTACTTTTGGAATATCATATATTTTCATATTAAATATATGTGCACATATGTACTTTTGCATATTATATATACATATTCATATGTGTATATACAATACAAAGACTTTCTGTCCAAAGAAATAGGTTCTGCACAGAGAAAATCTTACATAACTTCCCTTATTTCTTTTGAGTATAACAATCTGATTCTGGTTATCCAGATTTTCATTCTGTCTTCCCCAATTTTTCACTTTTTCTTGCCCTATTCTTCATCCCATAAATTGCCAAGATTCATGGATTGTATTTCTACCATATCTGTCACATTCATATTCTCTCCACTTATCCAGCCTCCACCAGTGATCAGTTCCTCCATCCTTCTTAGACTATGTCAGTGATTTTGTAATTGTCTCCTTGCTTCTGCTTTTTCAGCCTTTAATGCCTCCCTAAGGCATTAGGGAGTTCTGCCCAAATTATCTTCCTAAAGTTTACATTTAATTATGTCTCCTCACCTACTTAAGAGACCATTAGTGGCTCTCTGCCTCAAGAATAAAATGCAAATTCTTTTGTATGTCTTTATAGACTTCCTAATCTCATCTGGTTTCCCTTTCAAATTACTGCCCTTCTGGTATTCTATTCTACTGACAGTCTGATTTCTTGAATCTCACTCAGAATCACCCCAACTCACAACATTTGAGAGGGGCTTCAGTAGTTATTTAATCTAATCCACAAAAGTGACTATCTAGCATTTTACTAATTCTCAAAATCAGGCCATTAACAGTTTTGGACAACTCTAATTGTCAGGAAGCTTTTCTGAAATCAAGCCTAAATTGATCTCTTTGCAATTTTTTTCTCCATAGTTCCTGTGGTCACATAGGAGAAGTCTAATCTTTCTTCCATGTGGTAAATAGCTATCGTGTACATTCAGAGTCTTCAATTCCCCATCCCCAATTCCTCCAAGTGATACTCGTCTAAAATTGACCCAAGGCCCTTCACCAACTTGGTTGGCCTCTCAATAATTTCCAGCTTATCAGTATCTACTCTTAAACTGTGGTGCCCAAAACAGATGGACAAAGACTGAAGACAGATGAATTACCATCTCCTTATTGATGGAAGTCATACCTCCCTTAAGAATAATAGCTTTGGGGCAGTTAGGTGGTGCAGGGGATAGAGCACCAGCCCTGAAATCAGGAGGACCTGACTTCCAATCTGACCTCAGATGCTTCACAATTCCTAGCTGTGTGACCCTGGTCAGGTCACTTAACCCCAACTGACTCAGGAAAATAAAAAGAATATTAGTTTTGTGGGTTTTATATTAAATAAATATTTAACTTACACGTTCTAATATAATTAAAGTTCTCAGACTTTTTTTTAGAATAATTGCTAACCATGCCGCCCTTACTTTATCCTTTAACAATAATTATTTTTATACCCAAGTATGACACTTTACAGTTATTCCTATTGAACTTCATTCTACTAGATTTAACCTAACTCTTTAGCCTTTCAAGTTCTATTTGTATCCTTTTTCTGTCATCCTGTACATCCTGTATGGAGTATATACTCCATTCAGCTTTGTGTCATCTATAGATCTGATACACGTGCTGTCTATTCCTTTATCCAAGTCACCAACGAAAGTAGCATTACACAGCATAAGACCAAATATAGGCCCTTAAGATACTACACTGGATACTTATTACCATGTTGACATTGAAATTAGGTAGTTTTCTTTGAATTCTGGCTATCTAGCCAATTCTGAATCTATCTTATAATGTCATTATCTGATCTGTATCTCTTCTTCTCTACAAGAATAATATGAAATATCTGATTAAAAAAACTTTCCTAAAACCTAGTTTCTTTACCTATACTAGTACTACATACCATTTCCTTCATTTAATTATTGAGTAATCCTGTCAAAATAAGAAAACAGGTTAGTCTGGCATGACCTCTTATTAATGAAGCCCCACTGAGTCTTTGTAATCACATTTCCTTTCCAGAAATGTCCATTTCTGTAATGATCCATTCCAAAATATTCCCAAGAATTGAGTCAAGCTTGTTGGATTATAGTTTGTAAATTCTGTCTCTGAGATTTTGTTTTTCTGAAAATTGGGACATTTGCCCTTGTCCAAACTTGTAGCACTTCTGCTTTCCATATTCTTTCAAAAACAGTTTTTAGTGTCTCTTCAATCACATCTTTTGGGCTTTTTTTTGGTGTTCGTTTTCCCCAATAACCAAGTTCTTGAAGGTAGCTAGGTGGTATAATGGATAGAGCACTGGACCTGGATAAAATAAAAGAATACTCTATCTGCCTCTATCTATATTTAAACACTATCTGCCTCAATTTCCTTATCTGTAAAATAAGAATTAATAACAACCTCCGTCTCCCAGAGTTGTTGTGAATATAAAATGAAACAATATTTGTAAATTACTTTGCAAAACTTGTTGATCAAACTTTGTTTTTGGAAAGGACTAACATTTCACATGATATCTTGACTCTTTTGTGAACTGGATTTAAATGAGGCAGAATTTTACAAAGTTGTCAGCATCACTCTCTCTTCTAGAGTCAGTGAAGTGCAATAACAGGATAAAAATCAAGACAACTGAGTTGATCTCGGATGCAGTGAATGATCTTGATATCTTCAATGTCTGACTGATCTCATGCTCCATGGCACCTGTTTTAGCTGCCTTCATGGCCATTAGAACAAATTGTTCACTTACATAATTGCAAAACTTAAATTGATATACAAATACTAACTATTATTATTGTTGTTATTATTGTTTCATCTAGGTCTGAACCAGTCAAAGGCAGTTCAAGGATTTCTTCCTATCTCTTTATTTATGGGTTTTGACTTCCCCTTAATTATTTTTGTTCTGTTATTTCTAGTATATAAGTCATCCTCCTTGGCAGAGAAAACATAAGGGAAGCAAAAATTGAACACTACATCCCGGAAGAATATGTAGTTTATGTATACTAAGTATACTAAGTAAGAAGTATACTATGTATAATATATATATATATATATATACACACACACATACACACACATATGTATATATGTTGAGTACAGAACCAAATAACTTAGTCTTTCTTTTTTCTGCTCTGTTTTTCTCTCTGTTTCTCTCCCTGTTAAGACTTGGGAAAGTCTGTGTGGTCTCATGTCAGAATAGGACCATTTGGTTTGGGAGAGGCAATCCATTTCTATATTCATTTCATAAATAATTATGTGCATCATATTTAAAGTTATGGTTAGGGATTCTATTTTTATCATATAGAAATTAATTTATTATGGATCTTTGTGTTTGTATAAGGCTGGGAATTTCCCCAATAGAACACATGTTTGATCGTCACAATGAAATCTCTGTGGAATAAGTGTGTACTTCTTCACGCAGGGTTAGTCATTCAGAAACCTCTATTGTTCCTGTTGCATAAAAAGGATATCTGACTTTCAAGAAATTTAGAATATTTGATCTTTTAAAACAGAGATTTGTATTTTCTCCTGCAGGAAATGGAAAGCCCTTGCATTAAAAAAAAAAAAAAAAAAAAAAACACATCTATATCTATCTATCTATCTATCTATCACTCTATCTCTCTGTCTATACATCAATCTGTCTATCTGTCTATATTTATTTTTAGTGCAGGTAAATGATATAGTCATTATCTAAGCCTTAAGAAATTACAGGAAGGATGAGTGGCTATTAGGCATTAATCAAGTTAAAAGTAAGTCAGGCTTAGTAATAACTGCCCAAAAGTAAAGCAAGCTGATTCAGCAGGTATTGAGTTCTCTGTCACTAAAAGCTTTCAAACAAAGGTTAGATGAGAATGTTGAGGAGATAATTCCTTAGATTAGAAATGGATAAGATATTTGGGCTCTATGTTTCTAAAAAGGGGAAATGTGGGCACTGAATGTGTTTAGATGATCAGCCTGCTGTTCTGAGTTATTTTCTATGACAAGACCCTCAAACCTCAGCATCTGGTTTTGATTTCCAATTTCTGTTGAACCAAAAATAACGCTTAATCAATGTTTGCAAAGAATTACTCAAGATAGGATTGATATGGGGCAGCTAGGTGGCACAGTGGGTAGAGCACCAGCCCTGAACTCAGGAGGACCCAAATCTGGCCTCAGACACTTGACACTTCCTAGCTGTGTGACCCTGAGCAACTCACTTAACCCCAGTTGCCTTAGCAAAAAAAAAAAAAAAAAAGATAGGATTGGTGGCTCAGCATTTCTATGAAAATAGCTTATAATGTCTCTTCTATCCAGTAAGCCATTCCTTCTATGACAATGATTCATCTCTATGGAGATCACATCATAAAATCTTTGTATTTGTATTCAGTTCTCTGTAAAAACTAAATTAGCATGAAAGAACTTTGGACTAAGAAACAGAGGTCCTCCATTCAAATTCTGAGTTTGCTCAATCATCCTGGGAAAGTTACTTCTCTCTCTGGATCTCAATTTCTCACCAATAAAATGAAGTATCTAAACTCGATGCTCCTTAAGACTCCTGTGAATGTAGTACACACAAACACACATACATTTAAGTATACATGTGTGTATATGTATACATACATACACACATATATACATATATATACATATATATATGCTGAGAATTTTAGAAACAGTTATCTATAAGAATCCTGAAGTCAATAATGGAAAGATCCCACATATATTAAAATATTAAGAACAGCTCTTTTGTGGTAATGAAAATCTGGAAGCAAAATGGATATCCATAAATTGCTAAATAAATGATAGAAAAATAGAAACAATGAAATTGAGGAATTCAGAAAAATATGAGAAGACTTGAATGTGCTGATGTAAAGTGAGAGGAACAGAACCAAGAAAACAATATATACAATAACTATAATAATGCAAATGAAAATTACACCAAATCAAAGCAAAACACCATGTAATTGTAATGACCAATCTTGGTAAAGTCTTTAAGTGAAGAAATGTACCACCCACCCCCTTTTCTTTGGAAAGATAAATTGGTTAGTTGCTTAACTGTTTTTCTTTGTTGGAAGAGAAGCCTCATGAATGGTAGTTGGGTGGGTATATCCGGAAATGACTGATTTCTCAAAGCTTAAAAAGAAATACCAATATAAGATCTCAAATAACATATGAACAAAATTCATTCATGCTGAGAGTCACAGGAAATATCTTTTTCTGATCCAAGACAGAGAAATCCAACCAAAGTGTTCTGTACACAATAGTGAGAGCTAAAGCCAATGAAAGTTGATCTAAAGAATAAATGTAAATCAAATACACAGTCTAACTTATACTTCCTTGATATTTTCAGCCTTGTGGATGTAAATGGGGAAGAAATAATTAGGGAGAAGTTGAATAAACTATAGTGTGTGGTGAGGTAAAAAGAGCACCACTCTTGGCAGAATCAAAGTATCTGAATTAGATTAGTCCAACCTATATCTTAAGAAAACTTTTTTTTTTCCTACATTTCCAAGTGCTCATCGAATCTTGAAGAAAGTATAATTAAGACATAATTAAAGGGAAACACAAACCTGTTAGGATAAATCACTCCATTCTTAGATAACTCTAATTGTTAAAAAAGATTTCTTTACAAAAATGCACCTTTCTATAGAATCTACAAATTGCTTTGGCATCTATATTCTGGAGTAAAGAAGAACCAGTCTAATCCATCTTTGACAGGCACAAATATAAAATGTTTTTCAAAAACTTGAACACAGATATCATGTTTTTTATTAAGTCTTCTCTAAACTAAACACATTTAGTTCATTCTATCTATTTCAATATAGCTTAATCACCAATTCAATTTTTAACTTGGCTGATCTTCTCTGTATAGGATATCTTTTCCATTTCCTTCCTCAGTGCAAACTTGATTTATGAGATCCTACATTCTGAATTTACATGAGTTGAGTGAAATTTTGAGAAACTCCTCAAAAAAAGTCCAATTCTTTCCCCTCTGTTATGCTTCCATCACAATTTCCTTTGAGAAATCTCCAAATATGGAGATTTAGTTATTTACTTATAGCTATTTCCGCGTTTTCCTAAAAGTATCAGTTTCAAGTTTGTACATAAACACTTAAGGTAACAAATACATATTATGCAAAGGATTGTTTTTCTTTGACTCCAAAAAATTGCACTGTTGCAAAAAACCTAGCACACAGGAGGTACTCAAAAGACATTTGCTTAACTAAATTAGTCTATTAATCTGTCACTGTCATCTTCTGTAATTTCTTTAATAAAGAATTCCTTTAATAATGTCACATTATAGATGCTTTCAGACCAGATCATATTTCAAAGGACCGTTGTGGAAATTGTGGGTCATAGAGTTAAAATAGACTTTAGATGCTGTCCAACCTCTTCATATTGCAGGAAAAACTGTGGAAAAAAAATTGAAAATGATTCATGAGAGCCAAAACCCAGATAGAGAAAAAACACTTGTTCACAGTTGTCCATAAACAATCTATTTCTCTTCCCTCTCTGGTATAGGACATTTTCCACAAAGGTTCTAAGTCCTTCCAACTCAAGATCACTCTATGATTTACATTCCCTTCAGAAGAAAACATTTTGGGATCACCAATGGAACAATACCTTGGCATTTGAGTAAATCCCTATCTCTTCCATAGATTCCATGTAGTCTCCTCCAGATACATCCTACTACCTGGAAGTTTGGAATCCTTCTCGAATGAAAACATACTTTAGATGTGGTACATAGATAGACTTCTTTCCTAAGTTGAGTAAATAATTCTCAGTAATATAATAAGATCACCAAATATAGGTCTATAGGTTATATTGAGACCTAGAAGGAATCTTAGAAACTATTTATCCAGTCCTCTTAGTCTGAAGACGAGGAAATTGAAACCTCTAGAAATGAAATGATTTAGCCAGAACACTCAGCTAAAAAATGTTAGGGTGGAATTGGCACCCATTTTTCTCCCCTGAATCCAGAACAGCAAAATCTTTTGTTCCCCCATATCATGATTTGAGTTCAGCTATGGGAAAGAGGGATTGGTTATCACCTAGGTGATTTTTTTTTCTCTTTAAGAGTTAGTTCATCAGAGTTCTTCTCTTTTCTAAAAACCAGTTTCCCTAATTCTCAAACTTGATATTACTCTTATAGAAGCTCATAAGACTAGTATTGATAAATCTCCTTTCTAATTAAGAGTATATATTTCATGATCACAACAAGCAGAAATCTGTTCCTCCAATTAGAAACAAGGTTTCTGGAATGATATTGTCCATGGACTTTCCTGTCAGGGCTATGTGGGAGAGAGAACTGGGTATGAGTGGCTTCCTTGTACTTTAGGTACTCCTGATTTTTGCCAATCTTGATTTTTGCCAATCTTTGTCTACTCTAAAGAAAGGGAATAGTTCAGAGAGAAGAGGAATAGCTTTACAATACTTACTTTGTGAGTCTCTATAAGAACTGCAATTGCTGAGATAGATAATTCACTAATTAACAGAGAAAAAAATGTTCTTTTCAACCCACTGAGAAGTGGTGTGTTATAATGTTCTTGGTGGGTTTTCTAGAGACTTCTGGCATAGCCTTCTTTTTAGCAGAGAAATCACCATGAGAATAGCCAGGTATTAAAGTCCAAATCCTTTATTATCTCCTTCACAATCTAGTTTCCTTGCCTGGGACCCCGGCTAGTTTTCTTAGAGGCCTTCTGGAGTCTTGGTTTCAGTGAATAAACTAAGTAGGACAGGCCTGCCACCACCATGGTGTGAGATGGAGTGAATGAATCTGGCTCTCCTTGGCTCCAAGAGCTTGAGCTCCTGCCTCCATTCCTCCTGTCCTCTCTGGCTCTGAGTCCCATCTTATAATCTCTACACTGAGTATAAACCAATCATTATATCACTAGGAAACCATTAGTTGTTGTAAGATTAAATCAATCATACTGAACTTAGAGAACTATTAGGCACCATGCTAAACTAGACAACCATTGTATCATTAATTCCACTGACTTAACATCTTGTAAGAATCCTTGTTTCAGAGTTCTGGTCCATAGCAGTGTGTGATACAATAGAAAAGAGAAAGAGTTGACAGAAGTTGGGTTTTTTCCCCCTTTAGTCATTTTCCAACTTTTCATGACCTCATTTAGGTTTTCTTGGTAAAGACACTGGAATGGTTGCCATTTCCTTCTCCATGGGTACAAATCCTGATTTTTATTACTTATGCAAGTTGCTTTAAGCTTCAGTTTCTTCATAGGGGTGTTTAAATTATCTTCTGATAGCAGCTATACCCAAAAAAAGAACACTGGGAAATGAAGGTAAACTGTTTGCATTTTTGTTTTTCTTTCCGGGTTATTTTTACCTTCTGAATCCAATTCTTCCTGTGCAACAAGAGAACTGTTCGGTTCTGCACACATATATTGTATCTAGGATACACCGTGACATATTTAACTTGTATAGGACTGCTTGCCATCTCAGGGAGAGGGTGGAGGGAGGGAGGGGAAAAGTCAGAACAGAAGTGAGTGCAAAGGATAATGTTGTAAAAAATTACCCAGGCATGGGTTCTGTCAATAAAAAGTTATAATTTTTTTTAAATTATCTTCTAATTCTATGATCCTACAACAATCCTTACAACAGTCCTTAGAGATGTGCTCTAACCTACTAGAACTAGGTCAGTATTATTTATTATCAAAGGAATTACATGAAAATGACAGTGACAGATAACATTAATTCATTTAATCAAATTCAACAAATGTCTGTCAACATTTGTTAAATGTTAACAAATGTCTATGTGCTAAGAATATATTGTGTACCCAATCAAGATTCAACCCAGACCTTGCCTGGGAATGTATAAACAAATTAATGTACTAGGGGGAAGGTTAAGCATGTACAGAAATAATCATAACATAAGAGATAGTGAGAAGAGTATAAAGGACAGTTCTAGGTAAGCTGATATTTGAGAAATTGATTCAATAAAGGAGATAGTATGTTCAGGTAGAATAGAGATCCTTAACTGAGTTTTGAAGGAAGAGGAAAATTTCAGTAGGTGGAGTTATAGAGGAAAGTTCATTCCAAGCATGCGGGGTGGCATAAGTGGGGCACCTTTGCATTCTATTTATGGTTATCGAAACCTATATAGGAGACATCTTCTTAACTAGATTTTAAAATCTCTGAAAGCAGGGATTTAATCATCTTTGTATATTTCTCAGGGCCAGGTACAATGTTCACACTACAGGTGCTTAAAATGTTCTTGCTGATGAATTAAATGGATGAATAAATCATAATCTGATATTGACATTCAAAATAGCCTCAATATACCTTTCCAGCCTTGTCTCATACTAATCCCTTCAGATACATAAATGAGACTCTTCTTCATATCCTGTTCTCCTCTAGCCTTTTCTGCCTAGGAAAGTAGGCTTTCCTTGGATTTGGAACAATCAGAGAGATAGGTGAGAGAACACTTCTAACTGTAGCGGGTAGGTATGATTATAAACACTTCATAGAGGAGGTAGCTGTTGATTTAGGTTTCAAAGAATGGGAACATAAATATGATGTCCATGGATGGAAATATAAGGGGGGGCTATAGGAGAAATGTATTCTAAGTGGAAGGAACAGTGGGCACACAAATGAAGTGGGGGAAGAGCTTGGAATGAGTTAGGGAAAGAGAGATTAGTTTTGTTCTGGGGCAGAGCTAGGAATAATAGGAATAGAAATGATAGAGAGGAAGACATGAGGGGAAAAGCTTCCTTCCTCCTTCCTCCAGAACTGGAATGGAGGTAGTAAGTTGTCTGTTTCTAGAGTTCAATAACTAGTGGCCATTGACCATTAATGATCTAGAGGAGATCTATATGTAGGTCTACAGATCTATAGATATTAGTTATATAAGTTGAACAAAATATCCTCTGAAATTCCAACTTGGAGCTTCTGCTATTCTATAGATGGGGAGTAATCCATGTTGACTGGAGGACAGTGTGGATGAAGGGGAGCAGTGAAATGTGGGGGCAAATCATAGAAGACCTTAAATATTAAATAATCTTTCTTCCCTTTGAGCAGATCATTACATTATCTTTATTGAATTCAGGATCTGGATTTGGGGACCAGTTATTTCATTCAGATGCTGCCAAAATGGGAATAACCTTGGATCAAGAGACCCTAGCAGGTAGAAAACTTCCACAGAAGCTATCTAGTCAGGTTATGAACCTTGTACTGTGACTTTAAACCCTTCATTGTCTCCCAACATTCCACATTGCCTAAATATAGAAAAAAATCTAACAATACTTTTTATTTAAATTTTACAAAGAGGAGTCAGACATTAATTAATAAACAAGTATTTAAACATTTATCTTATTCCAAGTAATGCTAAGTGAGATCTTCTAGTTTAGGAATAGATAAATGTTTAACAACTGGCTCTCTGAAAAGAAATATTTTTATGATCCATTTTTATGTTTAACCCTAAATCATTAATATTTTTCTCCATCACTTTCTTAAATCTAGACAATCAACAAAACAACAAATTAAATCCTGATTGGTAGCCTTTGCTGATTTTTCAAGGTGTTAATGTTTACACTGAAAATTTAACTATCATCTTTGAATAGGCCAATTAGATCTGGTTTCAGTGTGCTCCACTTCATTTGGTGTGAAGAAAATAAGGCTCACACTTAGAGAAGGTTTGTGACATGCCCGAAACTGCCAAGCTTATAAATGACAGAGCCAGGATTTGAGTGCAGGCCTTGGATTGCAAAAGCAGTGTTCTTTCTACTATAATATAACTTTCTACCATAACATAACTATTTGCCTTGGCAATTCTAATTGGAGTTTTTTTCAATGTTGGGTTTAGATTTCTGACTTTCAATTCAGCTACCACATTTGGTGACTGAAAGCCAAGTCCAAGACTCCTATTCGACAGGAGGAAATTCTGCCATCAGCCAGCCTCAGCTATCATCAGAAGCCTCAAACTTTGACATTTCCTCTTCTTCTTCCCACTAATAGTATAGGGTCCATCTATTAACTGTACAAGGTACAGAGTATTTAGGAAATGCCTGGGTGATGACATAGCCCACACTGACTCACTGACAGCATTGCTCCCTTGGCCTAGTTGGGATATTGCCTAGTTGAGGCTTATAAATCCCCAGGCCTTACTTACATGGCCCTGAGAGAGGCAGGCCCACTGGAGAGGGAGCAGCTGGGGTCTACATGTTGAAGGAGGCAATTTCAGAGTGTATTTCACAATGGATCTTTAAAAAATTTCTTGAATAATACAGTTTATAGAGAACCAAATGGGCCCTTGAATGTAGCTACAGGATGTTTTGAGGAAGGAATGAAGTCAATTCTAGACAAATTGTATAAAAAAAGTAAGAATTTGGTACTAAGGTGTGTTTACCTTTTTCTTTTGGATGATGGTTTCAGTCTAAACAATGGCCCAGCTCCAAAGAATACATCCTCTTTTCAGACATGATATCATCACTATTCACAATAGTATTGTGAGATCCTTCGTGTTGATGCCTTGCAGGTATGCATGATATGGTGGATTTTTCAAAGCACTTTACCATCCATTCTTATTTAACTCTTCCAATTAAAAAAATATTTTTAAAAGAATTTTTTTCATTTTATTTATTCATTTTACCATTTTTTTAAAATTGAGTTACAAATTCTCTACCTTCCTTCCACCCTTCCCCTTTTCTATTGTGAAGGCAAAAAATGTGATATCAATTATACAAATGAAAATTATGTAAAATATATTTCCATAGCAGCCATGTTGAAAAAAAAAACAAGAAAAATAAAGTAAATGAAAAAATTATGTTGCAATCTGCAGTCAGTCTCTAATAGTTCTTTCTCTGGAAGTGGATAGTATTTTTCTTCATAAGTCCTTTGAAATTTTCTTGAATGATTGCCGTGATCAGAAGAACTGGGCTTTGAACTGAGACCTTGAGCTACTAAAGTCTGTACATCAATATTACAATCAATTATATGTATATATAATGTATAATGGATATATAATTAGTTATAATCAATACATTCAATTTATCAGAGAAGCAATGATTTAAATGTTAAAAGAAGTTTAATTTTCCTCAGAATTACATATTTGATTATCTAGGTTCAAGAAAGTGATAGGAAAAAATGTTAATAATACAGACTAAAATTAAAAGTGCCTTGTGGGATTTTTGAAAATTTATCATCACATCTCTGTTCTCATCCCTTTTAAACTAAGTTCTTCTATTAAAAAATAGACCGGAGATGAGAAGACACATCCCTTCTCTCCTTTGCAGGAGTGAAAGGTTTATAAATGTAAAAATTTGCCCATAACATATTTTTAATGTATTGATTAGTTTTGCTGAATTTTTTAATTTTTGAAAATTATGTGTTATAAGGAATGGCTCTCTAGGAGGGGGATTTTGAAGGTGGGAAGTATTCAAGGGGAAATTTAGATTATATAAAAATACATCAATAAAAATTCATTAAAATAGGTCAAATATTGGATCCTGCCAATCTTTACTCACAACTCTCTGAAATTTGCTTTCCCCAATTGGAAAACCAGTATGGTTTAGTGGGTAGAATAGTAGAACTGGGGCTGGTAGGATCTGGGGTGATATCCTCTCTTTTGGGGCAACTAGATGGTACAATGGACAGAGCACCGGTCCTGAAGTCAGGGGGACCTGAGTTTAAATCTGACCTCAGATACTTAACACGTACTAGTTATATGATCCTGGACAAATCACTTAACCCCAATTGACTCACCAAAGAAAAGAAGAAATCCTACCTTTGATACTTACTGACTACATGGCTATAGATTCAATTCAATAAACATTTATTAAGAGCCTATCCTGTGTCAGGCACTGTATAAAGCACTGAGGCTACAAATAAGAAAAAGAAAGCCAATCTCTGCCCTCAAAGAGCTTCCAATCTAATGGGGATGACAACGCACAAAGTAACAACTTGCCTAATCTATATAAAACAGAGGTATTAAAATCTGTAGTACCTATCTCACAAAGTTGCTGTTAGGCTTAAATGAGAAACTGCCTTGAAAATTTTCAAGCACTATGAAAATGTCTGTTATCATAAGGTACATGTTAGAGTCTGTCTATCTTTTCCTTCCTTAGTAGGAACAGTTTTAAGATGAATTTGAATACCTCCCAGATTCCTGTCTTTTCTACCTCTTCAATTAGCAAAAAAAAAAAAAAAAAAAAACAATGTAATAACATTGGTTAGAATTTAAACTTTAAAAATTTAATAGGGACTTTGGGTCAAAAGCACAGGATTAAAACTATCTCAGTCCCTAGAGAAAGTGGTAGGACTTCTCCCATAGAAAGGGTAACCTCAGAAAGGAAAAGACAAACGTGATTCTTGTCAGCAGACATGGAGAACCACCAGAACCTATGTGGTTCCAGGACACAGTGAGACCAGGGAGCCTCAGAAAGTTTTCATATGCTTTTGATAAGTGTGCAGACATATGGATGATTATCTTAACCAAACCTCCAACCAGTCTGGGGTTTTTCCACCCCAATGAAATATGCAGAGTTCAGCTGAAAAATTAAATCAAGCCATCAGGGAAGTGGCACCAAGGGGATCAGAGGCCCAGGCAATAAGTAGCATGTTGCTTTATAATAATTTATTCCATTTTCTGGATATTTCTTAGCATACAGCATGTTTACTTGGCACTGTTCCTGGCACACAGTAGATGCTTAATATTTGTTGATTGACTGACCCTGAATTGAGTTTGAGGGAGTAAAGAGGAATAAGTTTGGAAAGAGGGGGAGGAATTTTAACTGCCAAATAGAGGATTTTATATTATATTCTGAAGGTAAAAAAGAGGAGCAAATGGAGTTTATTAATTGGAGAAGTGATGTGGTCAGGCATATATTATAGAAAAATAACCTTGGCAGCTGAAGAAGGATGGATTAGAATGAGAAAAGACTTGCTATAAACAGACCAGATAGAAGACTATTGCAGTAATTAATTTGAGAAATGATGAGGGCCTGAAGTAGAGTAGTAACTATAGGAGAAGAGAGGAGAAAATACACAAAAAGATGTTGTGAAGGTAGGCAAGTCAAGATTTGGGTGGGTTAAGCAAGATATGTGGGTTAAGCAAGAATGAGGAATCTGGGTTGCCATCAAGATTCCAAACCTGGGTACCCAAGAAAAATCTGATACCTTCAACATCAATTGAGAAGTTTGGCAAAAAGGAGGGCTTGAACAAAGGCAGAGATAGATAATAAGTTCTTTTTTTACCTTTTTATTTTAAAAATTTATGTGGAGTTTTCAACATTCACCCCCGCAAAACCTTGTGTTCCAACTTTTTTCTCTCTCCCTTCCTTCCATCCCCTCCCACAGACAGCAAATAATCCAATATATGTCAAACATTGCAATTCTTCCACACATATTTCCACAATTATCATGCTGCATAAGAGAAATCAGATCAAAAAGGGAAAAATTGAGAAAGTAAAAAAAAAAACAAGCAAACCACTGAAAAGGTGAAAATACTATGTTGTGATTCACATTCACAACGTAGTCCTTTTTCTGAAAGCAGATGGCTTTCTCTATCACAAGTCAATTGGAATTGGCCTGAATTCCTCAGAACCTCAGAATTGATCATCACATGATTTTGTTGCTGTGAATAATTTTTTCTTGGTCTACTCATTTCACTTAGTATCAGTTCATGTAATTCTGCCCAGACCTTTCTGAAATCATCTTGTTGATCATTTCTTACAGAACAATAATATTCCCTAACATTCATATAACATAACTTATTCATTCTCCCACTGATGGGCACCCACTCAGTTTTCAGTTCCTTGTCACTACAAAAAGGGCTGCTATAAACTTTTTTGCACATGTGGGTCCTTTAAGATCTCTTTGGGATACAAGCCCAGCAGAAACACTGCTGGACCAAAGGTTATACATAGTTTGATAACCTTTTGACCATAATTCCATATAACTCTCCAAAATGTTTGGATCAGTTCACAACTTCACTAACAGTGTATTAGTTTCCCAGTTTTCTCAATCCCCTCCAACATCTATCATTATCTTTTCCTGTCACCTTACTCAATCTGAGCGGTATGTAGTAGTATCTCAGAAATGCATTTCTCTGGTCAATAGTGATTTAGAGTATTTTTTCATATGACTAGAAATGGTGTTAATTTCTTCACCTGAAGATTTTTCATTCATATCCTTTATCCATTTATCAATTGGAGAATGGCTTATATTCTTACAAATTTGAGTCAATTCTCTATGTTATAGAAATGAGGACCTTACATTTCCAAAATATAGAGAGAATTGACTCTATAAGAAATCAAGCCATTCTCCAATTGATAAATGGTCAAAGGATATGAACAGACAAATTTCAGATGATGAAATTGAAATTATTTCCACTCATATGAAAATGCTCCAAATCACTATTGATCAGAGATATGCAAATTAAGACAAATCTGAGATATCACTACACACCTGTCAGATTGGCTAAGATGACAGGAAAAAATAATGATGAATGTTGGAGGGGATGCAGGAAAACTGGGACACTGATGCATTGTTGGTGGAGTTGTGAATGAATCCAACCATTCTGGAGAGTAATCTGGAATTATGCCCAAAACGATATCAAACTGTGCATACCCTTTGATCCAGCAGATCATGCAGAGAAGGAACACTGGGAAATGAGTGCAAACTGTTTGCATTTTTGTTTTTCTTCCCAGGCTATTTTTACCTTCTTAATCCAACTCTCCCTGTGCAACAACAGAACTGTTCAGTTCTGCACACATATATTGTATCTAGTATATACTATAACATATTTAACATGTATAAGACTGCCTGCCATCTAGGAGAGGGGATGGAAGAGAAGGCAGTGCAAGGGTTAATGTAAAAAATTACCCAGGCATATGTTCTGTCAATAAAAAGTTATTTTAAAAAAAAGAAAAAAAGAAATGAGGTCTTTATCAGAACCCTTAGATGTAAAATTTTTTCCTCAGTGTATTGCTTCCCTTCTAATCTTGTCTGCATTGGTTTTGTTTGTACAAAAACTTTTAAACTTAATATATAGATAATAGTGGGGGGATTTTGGATATAGAAGCATCATTTCAATCTGGAAAGAACCTTAGAGGCCATCAAATACAGCCCCCTTATTTTATTTTTTTAATTGTAACTTTTTGTTGACAGAACCCATGACTGAGTAATTTTTTACAACATTACCCCTTGCATTCACTTCTGTTCTGACTTTTCCCCTCCCTCCCTCTATCCCCTCCCCCAGATGGCAAGCATTCCTATACATGTTAAATATGTCACAGTGTATCCTAGAAGGACAATGTTCTAGAAGTTGGTAGATAAGACCGCTAAGATCTGGACTAGGTGATAAATTTGTATGAATATAACTCAAAGGAAGAAGAGTACCATAAGGGAGATGCCATTTTACTTTTGGACTGGGTTAATTGACACTATATAATTTAATATTGTTATTCTTAATATATGGTACTCAGAACTGAACCAAGCATTCTAGTTGTACTCTCACTAGTGCAGAACACAGTGGGACTCTCACCTCCCTGGGTCTGCATTACATACCCCTCTTTTTACAGCCTAAGATTACATTAGCATTTTTGACCCACATATCACAATGTTGACTCAGTCCACTAAAACCACTAAATGTTTGCTCAAGTCTTGAATAGACATTTAGAAACACACTATAGTTAGAGCTCAGTTCTTTCCAAGATAATATGTCATGTCCATGTGCCAACCTCAAAATGAAGTATCCTCCTGTGGGCCCAGTTTCAGGCTCCTGTTCAGCCATGTCTTGAGGAAGAGGAAGAATACAGACACATAAAGAAACTTATACCCCAAAGGTACAGTAGTATTCTACTCAATGCAGCTACTTAGTGTCATAATCAGAGAGGGCATTGGACTTCCTAACTCCTAGATTCAATTTACCTGGCAAGTAACAAGCTAATTCATGTCAAAGTGTTACTGGTTCATAAAAATTGTTTCTGGTCCTTAAAGTACTCAAATCTGTCTTAGAGAAGGAGACTTGTGAACATTATATTGCTTTAAGCAAAGAGTAAATATCTAACACTGAATATCTTAGCCTCTTTTGGAAGAAGCTAATATCAGTGGGGTGGAGAGGAGAAAAGAGTACATTTAGTGGCTTATGAAAAATAATTTTAAAAATTATGTTTACATTATAGTTTAAGACCAACAAAATGCTTTCCTTCCAAGAATACTCTCAAGAAAAACTGTCTAATTTTTAAAAGTATTCTTTAAGGAATATTTTTTCAGCGACTGGTTGAATTTGATGGCAATTCTGTAATTACAGCATTTTCATTCTCATTACTATTGATTTCATTGAGAAGAACTTGATACTTAATATATTTATTTGGCACACTCCAGTGCAATGTGTTGGAGAGAAAAGATCCTCAGAGGCAGGAAGACAGTTCAAATGCTGGCACTGATACCTGCTGGTTGTGTGACCTTTAAAGAGTCAATCTGTTCTCTGAGCAAATACCAATCTTCTTTAGTCAAGGAAGTTTCCTCAATGGGAGTTGGTTAATGAAATCATAATTCTGTTCCGAAAAAGTGGAGTCATTTGTAAATAAGAAGATATTTATTAGCCTTAGTTGTGTTTAACTCTTAATGGCACCATTTGGGATTATCTTGGTAAAGATACTAGAGTGGTTTCCTATTTTTTTTTCCAGTTTATTTTGCAGATGAGGAAACTGATGGGATTGTGACTTGCTCAGGATTACACAATTAGTGTACACAATCTGCATCTGGATTGGAACTCAGGTCTTCCTGACTCTAGGACTGATGGCCCTCTATCCACTGAGCCACCTAGCTGTCTAAAATAGAAAAATTCAGAGAAATCATTATCAATAGGAAACTTTTCTCTTTTAAGCACCTTGCAGACAAGAACTATTTTCATTTTCATATTTTTATTTTCAGTGCTTTGTACAGTGCTTGATACATAAAATTTTTAATAAATGTTTTTTGAATTGAAATTAATTGAGGCAAACCACAATGATTGCTGTGCTTCTAGGATATCTCCCAGATTTTCATTCTTTGCAATTTATGTGACAAGGCTGAGTCAGTTGTCAAGAAAAATCCACGAACTTGGGCTTATGTTGGCCAGATTGTATATCTACATGAATCCCTTGGATAAATGTTCAAGTCTTCACCTCATATTGCTGAATTAGTCACAAAGATAAAGACAGGAGTTAGTTGCTGATTAGAGAAAGCTGACAAACTGCTTACATATTTGTGAAGCCAGTATAATTTATGAGAGGAGATTTATGTGATTTCCTCATCTTCTTGGAAGGAAGAGGCAGAGCATGGCTACTCTGTATGGAATTCATGAAGACTCATTCCTGAGGATGAAGCTGGGTACCACCCTGTAAACAGCAAGCAACCTCCCACCCAACACCCCTCCTTTCATCCAAATGCTGGATTCAACTTTGGAAATCTGAAAAATTTTTTTTTACTAATAACAAAGCCAGTAGACCATCTTAAGAAAGTAAATTGAGTGGATTTGGAGGCAAAAAACTAGGTTAGCATTTGAGTTTGACTTATACTAGCTTTGCGACCTTGTACAAATGTCTTTATTTTCTGGACATCAGCTTCTTCACAGTCAGCATAATAATTCTTATCAGGCTGAGCACTATTCCCTTCTCCAAAGTTGGTCTAGTATCTAATGAAATAACACTTGTAAAGAATATCAAAAAAGTAAGTCAATGTAGAAATAGGAATTATTGCTTTCTCAGAATCTTATATGTTTGATCTTTGTGGCAGACTTTAGTAACACAAACAGACCAAATCTACTTCCCTTGATTTTCCCATTTCTCTTGTGGATAAGTCTACCAAAGAAAATTGTGGAAATCTTCATGGTACTTATTCCCCAATATTTTAAGACTGATTCCCCACCTGAAACATGTGGTTCACAATACCAGAGAAGAATTTTTATTAAAAGTAGAAAAATGAATAACTATCATTGAATGAAAGGGGGAAAAATGGGAAGCCAGGAGAGGATGATCATATGATATAAGGTTTAGAAATGAAAGAGGAAAAAAAATGGGAGGGCAAGAAGGATGATCACACAATATAAGATTGAGAGCTGAAAAATAACTTAGGAGCAATCCAGTCCAATGCCATCATTTTTTCCCTTTTTTTCATTTATTAACTTTTATTTTTCTGGTTACATGTATATATTAACTTTTTAAATGTACATTTCTTTTTGAATCATGTTGGGAGAGAAAAATCATAACAGGAGGGAAAAAAACAACAAAAAAAGTGAACATAGCATGTCTTCACTTACATTCAATCTCCATATTTCCCTTCTGGATGAAGATGGAATTTTTTTATACAAAGTTTATTGGGATTGCCTTGGATCACTAAACCATTGAAAAGTGTAATATTCTTCTCTAAAATGTTGTATTCTCTTGTTGGGGTTCTCACAAGGAAAGATTTGAACTTATACCTTCTTAAATCCAAGTCTAATATTCTACCTGCTCCATCTCCCAAAGCCCAAATGACTTTATATGGGCTAACTGCCACCCTCAGAAAATTCTCCTTCTTTACCCCTGTCTCTTGTGATTCCTTTCTTCCTTCTAGATTTGAGTTAAATTCCACCTTCTACACAGAACCTTTCCTTTTTTTATTTGAGAAATAAAATCTTTATCAGAGAAATGTTTCAATTTTTTTTCACAGATAACAATTGCTAAATATTTTCCTCCATCTTGCATAGTTATTTTTATCTCTCCTATCTGTCCATCCTTTTTTAAATAATTTTTTATTGACAGAACCCATCCCAGGGTAATTTTTTACAACATTATCCCTTGCAGTCACTTCTGTTCCGATTTTTCCCCTCCCTCCCTCCACCCTCTCCCCAAGATGGCAAGCAGTCCTATACATGTTAAATAGGTTACAGTAGATCTTGGATACAATATATGTGCGCAGAACCTAACAGTTCTCTTGTTGCTCAGGGAGAATAGGATTTAGAAGGTATAAATAACCCGGGAAGGAGAACAAAAATACAAGCAGTTTACATTCATTTCCTAGTGTTCTTTCTTTGGGTGTAGCTGCTTCTGCCCATCCTTGATCAGTTGAAACTGAGTTAGATCTTCTCTTTGTTGAAGAAATCCACTTCCATTAGAATACATCCTCATACAGTATTGTTGTTGAGGTATATAATGACCTCCTGGTTCTGCTCATTTCACTCAGCATCAGTTCATGTAAGTCTCTATAAGCCTCTCTGTATTTGTCCTACTGGTCATTTCGTACAGAACAATAATATTCCATAACATTCATATACCACAATTTACTCAACCATTCTCCAATTGATGGGCATCCATTCATTTTCCAGCTTCTGGCCACTATAAAGAGGGCTGCCACAAACATTTTGGCACATACAGGTCCCTTTCCCTTCTTTAGTATCTCTTTGGGGTATAAGCCCAGTAGAAACACTGCTGGATCAAAGGATGTGCACAGTTTGATAACTTTTTGGGCATAAGAACCTTTCCTAATACTCCTGCCTTTTAATATCCTCTGAAATTATTTTATATTTATTTTGCATTTATTCTGCATATACGTACATACATACATACATACCATTGATTATTGTTGTTATACAGTCCTGTCTGAAACTTTGTGACCTCTTGGATCTTAGCACACCAATGCTGTCCATGGGGTTTTCTTGGCAAAGATACTGCAGTGGTTTTCCATTTTCTTCTTCAATGAATTAAGGCAAACAGAGTTTATGTGATTTCCCAGGGTCATACAGCTAGTGAGTGTCTGAAACTGGATTTGAACTCAGATCTTTTCTGACCCCAACACTCTATCCATTGAGACACCTAGCTGCCCACATATGTATTACATAGTCTCCCTCAATAGAATGGAGGATCCTTGAGAAAAAGAATTGTTTCATATGTGTTTTTGTATCCAGTGTTTGGCATATGGTAGGGTCTTAATAAATAGATGGTGCTTGACTGATTGATCGACACACTCATTGACCCTTAGTTGTGTGGGAATGGCAGCTCACATAGCTTTCCAGTCTCTTTTGCAGTGATTGTGTTCTTCAGATGTGGAAATCATAAAGCTAAAAAAAGCCTAAGAACTCATTTCTCTATAGAAACTTTATTTGATGGATGGGGAAACTGAGGCCCAGAGTAGACTAGTAATTGATCTGTAACTTTGTGACAGATGGAACCATGATCTGCATGTAGTGTTGTGTGAGTTAAGGGAGTAATAGATAAAGAATGCAGAGATAGATGTTAAAGCGTCTTAATAGATTTGAGAAATCTAAAGGTTTTCCTGGTCTAAGGTAATAATTCATTGGTAAGAGATTCCTTACTTTTCCAATGCAATTATAAGCTCAGACAGAAAAAAGGATAATACTACTCTTTTAGATAGTTTTATTTAAAAGGTCACTATAAATGAGCTTGTTCTTCTAACACAGAAGTCTGTCAAAGTGAGAAGAAACCTTAAAGGCTTTCTACTTAAAATATAATTTTATGCAAAAGGAAGCTGAGATCTTTGAGGGAACAATTGGTGTACTCAAAACTAAACATGGAATTAATGGCAGAGCTAAAACTCAAGCCTTCTAATTGCTAGCCCAGGGCTCTTTCTACTGTACCAAGCAGTTTCTGGAACTAAAGGTTCTTCCAGTTCCAGATTCTGTGATTATTGTACTTCTTTCTTACATCATTCACTGATTGATACCAGCTGATTGATAGATTTATCATCAAATAGCATCAGTACACCCATGCTATAGCAACCAAAAACAAGGATTTGAAAAAACATTTACTAAATGACTTAATATTTTAGAGGGTGACAGGTGCTGTGTGTCCACTTTGCTATGTGTTCCATTTGTGTATGCTACTTCTAAGACCTCCCTGAGTGCATAACCCTTGCTTTGAACCAGTTTAGGCAGTTCTTGAACAGATGGATTAACCAGATGTATCAACACTAGTCAGAGTCAGAAGCAGAGTTTGTACCAAGTTCTATAGGCTGAGTATGTAAAATAAAAAGAAAGAGCCAAATATTTATAAAGTGCCTAAGCAACAGACATGGGAGTCGATGAGAATAATCCATCAACTGGAACCTCCTGGCTGAACCTGAGAGTTAGATACAAAGAGGCTCTAATTCACTACTTGCCAAATACTTAAAATCGAAAGGCACAACACCAACTCAAATTTGTTAATGTGATTATTGGAACATGTTCCATTCTTTCTCCAAATTTTACCTCATAGTTTTATAGAATGTGTGAAAGTGATCTTTCTAAATTGATAGTCTCATATGTTGTGGGCAAAAATAAAAATGAGTCTCAACTTGATCAGGCCAAGTATATCTAAATTTGCTAGAAAGCACCATGAAAGCTGATCGTGTCCAGATCTGCTTGTATAGGTTAACCAAATCCAGAAAATCAGAGTCGAGGAAAACCAGAACTGAATGAATAGATATTCAGAGGTCATCTAGTCTGACCTATTCTCGAACAGAAATCCTTTTTATAATATCCCCAACAAGTGTGTTCATCTTCTACTGAATCTTAATGGAATGGAGAATACATAAACTTATGAATCAGTTCTTTCTATTATGTTTTTAATAATTCTGACTATTCTTTCCATCCAATCTCTCTCTAATGTCTTTGTGTCATGGAGATGATCCTTACTTCTTTAAGGCTCTGTAGGAGAACATAATCTGACTGGTTCTTCCAAGGTAAAAAGGCTTCATAACTAGGCTTGGTGATGGACTGTTTCTGGCATGAAGACCATCCTGGAATGAGGGAGTGAGGTATCCAGTGAATATAACACAGAGCCTGGAGTCACGAAGGCCTGAGTTCATTTTAGTACATATAGGTCCTTTTCCTTTTTATTTACTTATCTCTTTTAGGATATAGAACTAGAGTGGTATTGCTAAATCAAAGGGTATGCATACTCTTTTTGATAGCCCTTTGGGCATAGTTCCACATTGCTCTACAGAATGGTTGAATCCATTCACAACACTACCAACAGGGCATTAATGGCTCATTTCCCCCATATCCCCTCCAACACTTGTCATTTCCTTTTCTGTCCTATTAGCTAAACTAATAGGTATGAGTGAATACTGCAGAATGTTTTAATTTGCATTCCTCTAATCAATTTCTCCAATAAGCTAGAATATTTTTAATATAGCTTTAATTTACTTCTTCTGAAAATTTCATATCTTTTGATCATTTATCAACTGGGGAATGGCTCTAGTGTTTTTTAATAATAGCTTTTGATTTTCAAAATATATGCAAAGACAGTTTTCAACATTCACTTCTGCAAAATCCTGTGTTGCAAATTTCTTTCTCCCTTTCCTCCACTCCCTCCCCCAGACAGCAAGCAATCCAACATATGTCAGACACGTGCAATTCTTCTATACATATTTCCACATTTATCTGCTGCACAAGAAAAATCAGATCAAAAGGAAAAAAATGAGGGGAAAAAAAGCAAGCAAATAACAACAAAAAAGTGAAAATACTATGTTGTGATCCATATTCAATCTCCACAGCCCCCTTTCTGGATACAGATGCCTTTTTCTATCACAAGTCTATTGAAACTAGTTTGAATCAACTCATTGTTGAAAAGAGCAAAGTCCATCAGAGTTGATTGTCACATAATCTTGTTGTTTCTGTGTACAATGTTCTCTTGGTTCTATTTACTTCACTTAGCATAAGTTCTTATAAGTCTCTCCAGGCCATTCTAAAATCATCTTGCTGATTGTTTCTTATAGAACATTGATTCTACTGTTGATTCATTGCTGATTGTTTCTTATATAATATTCCATAACATTTATGTATCATAACTTATTCAACCATTCTCCAATTAATGGGCATCTACTAAGTTTCCAGTTCCTTTACATTACAAAAAGGATAGCTCTAGTTTTTTTTTTTTAATAAATTTGACTCAATTCTCTATATATTTGAGAAACAAAGCCTTTATCAAAAAAGCTTCATAGTTTATATTTCTAACTTTGTTTCCCTCCATCCTGTATACCATAGTTTATTCTATTGCCTCTCTCCTTTCACCTTGTCCTTTTTCAAAAGTATTTTGCTTCTGTCTAACCCCCTCTCCAATCTGTCCTCCTTTTTATCTTTCCCTCTTCTATTACCTCCTTCCCCTTCTATTTTCCTATTGGGTAATATAGATTTCTATACTCAATTGAGTGTTTGTTATTCCCTCTTTGAGCCAATTCTGATGAGAGTCAAGTTCACTCACTCTCCCTCCATCCCTAATAGTAAGTACTTAATAAATGTTTGTTGAATCAGCTTCACAAATCTATTATCAAGACAGAGTATTTGCCAATTTCTCCAAGTATTCTGTGCATAATTTGCCTTAGACTGCACTACTCCATCAACTCAAAATGCCCTTATTTTACATCTTCTCTTCCCCAATTTTCCTTCTTCCAGATCTAGATTAAATGTTGCCTGTTCCATGAAGATTCTTTCAATTCCCCTTGATAGGACTTGTCTCTTCCCCTCCTATGATTCCCTTCAATACATTGTGCTTTCTTCATAGTCTTGAATATATTCTACTTTTCATGTGTCTATGTTCATGTGTTATCTTCCTTCTAAGACTATAAATTCCATGAGAATAGGGACTATACCTTATACTGATATCCCCTCTAGCTACTGCTCAAAATTGATTCTAATGCCTAAAGAATTGATTCTTATGCCAGAGCATAAACTATCAGATACTGTCAAGGTGGAAAGGCTTCAAACATTATGATCAACTCCTAGGCAGTTCCTGACATGGTAGGTGCTTAATAAATACATGATGAATTCAATTGAATTGAGCCCAGACTTCTTGAGGGATTAATTGTCCATCATGGAGGAACTAGCCTAGTGAAATTGAGAAAAGTTTATGCTTATCATCTTCAGTGAATAGGAGAACCATAGCAATGAAATCAGACTTCTTTTGAGGACATCAACCCCAGGGTCTGAATCAAGCATGACCTTTATGACTCTTGTTCAGTAAAGGAATGAAAAATGAATGAAACCGAACATATAGATGCACTATCCTAATTAAACCATCCCTGATAGCTGAGGGTCATTATCTATGACATAAAAGTAAGTATTGGAAGAGAAGGGATGGATGTACTTTTACACAAGCACCTCTCCACATGGAGTGGCTTGTGGCTGACAGCATCCTTTAGAGTAATTTTGGAATCACAGCTATTTATGACTCTGTTCAATGAATGGATGAAGAAGGAATGAGACTGAGTAGGTGTATACATAATCTTAATTAAGTCATCCCTGATAGCTGAGGTTTTTAGGTATGACATAAAAGTTCATGATGGGAGAGAAGGATTGGATGTACTTTGACACAAGCACTTCTCCACACAGAGTGACTTGTGGCTGGCGGCATCTTTTAGAGTAATTTTGGAATCACAGCTATTTATGAGCCACCACATGGTAATTCTTGCCATCCAGAGATGCAGAGATGGATCTTGAAGACACAAATCTTGTCAGTCACAGTGCTACAAATCTAACTAGGCCTGGTTTTTACATAGCAGAAAACCAAGAAGATAGTCATTTGACTCTCTCTGGAAAGTAGAGAGTAGTACTAATTAATCATCAAACTAAACACAGAGGAAGACAAGCTTGAGAGATAGGATACTAATGACTTAAAAAACCCTTAATGTTTTCATCTGCTGTGTGTCTTCTGGTACCTTTTATGAATCTATTAACAATAATAGATTTTGTCATGTAGCTTACTACATCTACATTTAAAAATTTCCCTTTCATATGGTTTCCATTCCAGTAAAACACGTTTACTTATATTCCCTCAAAATCTTCTTTTCCTTTCACATGCCATTCCCTCCCACATCTTGAATAGATCCTTTTCACACCTCTTCCTTTTGAATTCTTTTCTTCCCTCCAGACCCAACTTAGATGTTGCCTCTTCAATGAAGGTTTCCTTCATATTCCCACTTAAAATTATTTCTTTGCTTAATTTAGATTACCTAAGTTATGCAAAAACTTCTGATTGCCTATCATTCTTATTGAGAAACTAGAGACAAATGAATTAGATGGTAGTATAATTTGATAGATTCATTTAAAGTATAGTTGTAAATATTCAATGTTACTGAGGCAAGAAATCTCTGGCTGAGTATCCCTGGGGTCTATGTGTGGCTCTATAGTTTTTAATCACTTTTATCAGAGACTTGGAAATGCTCAACAAATTGCAGATAACATGAATCTGGGAGACATAAGTAATATAGATGAGAAAGTCGGAGATCCAAGATGATTTTTGACAAACTAGAGAATTAAATGTATTGAATTAAATGATACCTAATAGGAATAAATGTAAAGCCTTATATGTGGGTTCAAAAAATAAACATCATTAGTACAAAATGAGGGAACATAGTTATACAGAAGGCTTTTAAAAAATATCTAGGCATATTAGTGAACTGCAAACTCAACATGGGTCATCAGTGTTTTACAGTAATTATATAGCAGTGCTGGACTACAGTAAGAAGGCCACCATCTCCAGGTGGTGATAATCCTTCTAGATTTTGGTCAAACTACTTCTTGAATATTGGATTTAGTTCTGGGCACTACAGTTTAATAATGTTATTGGTAAATTGGAGAGGATCTAAGGAAGGGCAATAAGATGGTTATATAAGTTCATATTTTAGAAAAGCCAGTTGAAAAAATAAGACATTTAATCTAAGATTCATAGAGGACATGATAGCTTTTCTTCAAGGATTTGAAAAGTTGCCATATGAAAGAGGGAGTAGACTTTTCTTTATTTTTTTTTAAAAGCAGAGATTTTGAAATCTATTGTGTACAGTCTCCCCACTCCCAATTCCATTAACCTATGAGCCAGAAGGCACAAACCAGTCATTAATTAGAGTTCAGTGATGCTTTTCAGTTGAAAACTTTCATCCAATAAAGCACAGTTAACATTTATGAGTCATAAAATAACACACTTTTCTTCACATTTCTTGGCTCCTAAGCTGATCTAAAATAATGTTTTTTTTCAAATTTATTACCTTAGAGTCCCATTTTATTTAAGTACTAGAGAACATTTACTTCTAAGGGGGAAAATGCTGATTATTTCTGCTTTAATACTAATTGAATGTAAATTATAGTTGAAAGTTATTATTTTCTTTAAATACTTCAAAAATTTGTAATTTTTCTAGTATAGACTTTCCCCTGCTTCCTGCCAAACACAGATCCCAACCCTGGCATGATTTATTGAGTGGCTATCATTACTTGTTCTGGCTGAAAAGTTACTTCACTTGGTGGCCAGTTTTTGGTGATGAATCTCTCTATGCTAAGGTAGGCTAGTCCATGAACAACAAATCGAATCCAACACTAGCTTTTTTTTTTTTTTTTTTTTTTAGCATTTCCAGTTTGGTAGGACTTGAAAAAGCTTGTATTCTGTGGACCTCTATCTTGCCACTGGAACTAAATGGATTCAGAGGAGAGAGTAAGACTGATGACTTTGCCCAATCCTTCCTCCCTCAAATTCAACTCACTTGAAAATCATTGTATCATATTCTTGATATCAAATCCCCTTTGAGAATAAAGAACAAACAGTAACAACATAGACATATCACAAGGAGGCATCAAAAGGGGGATTCTTGTCTCCATATTGAATCCCATTTGAAAAGACACTGCTATCATCCACAGAAATATATCTTATAACTACGCTATTTAGTCAGCATAAGCAAGGCACAGGGTATCAGGGGTCCTCGAACTATGGCCGCGGCCAGATGAGGCAGCTGAGGACTATTATTCACTTCACCCAGGGCTATGAAGTTTCTTTATTTAAAGACGCACAAAACAAAGTTTTTGTTTTTGCTATAGTCCGGCCCTCCAACAGTCTGAGGGACAGTGAACTGGCCCCCTATTTAAAAAGTTTGAGGACCCTTGGTAGCTAGCTTATGGGTAGGGATGGGGGAGAGAGCAGTACAGGAAATAATTATTCACTACCTGAATATGTCAATGATTTTTCAGGTGGTAGTAAAGAGAAGAAAGAAGCCAGTAAGGAGTTCCATGACTTATGATTGGCAGGATTCCATATCTATGGATATAGAGAAATCCATCAAATAAATTTTTCTCAGATTCCATTGACTTCTCCATGTAATATTGTACTTAGCTCATATAAGGCTATCCCAGTCAGCCATGGTATCACAGGAACATCAATACCATAGAGAGCTAGCTTCAATCCCGATTCTAACACATGTTGGGGAAGTCATTCAGTCTCTCAGTGATCAAAGCTATTCTATACCACTACAAGTTGCAAACAATGTGCCCACTTGCATGGAGAAAGGGAACTTTCAATATCACTTCCTAACCTCTGCTATTCCTTAAGTTAAATAAACTGACAGAGCACTAGAGAGAAACCTTCTAGATTCCAGTCCCCATTCTTTTCTCTCCCCAAATCCCTTGGATCCTGAACCCTTACAGTACAGACTTATATAAAGTCATGACTTCCTGTACATCTACATATGTGTATGTAGAGAGAGAGAGAGAGAGAGACAAAGAGAACTCTGTTACTCCTCCAAATTAGGACTGATTGTGTGTGTGTGTGTGTGTGTGTGTGTGTGTGAGAGAGAGAGAGAGAGAGAGAGACAGAGAGAGAGAGAGAGAGAGAGAGATTTACTCTCATAAATTCTAAGGTATCCTGTAGATATGTACTCATAAACTATAATTCATGAGACTTCTCAGTGAGATTACCTTTAATTAATTCAAATGTAATTAGCAAAAAAGCAATGCTTTTTCATGAGATGATGGTAAAATAGGAACAGCTGTTAGAAAATATGCCCCCTCCAAATCTAGAACACATATATATATAAATATATATTATATATACACAAATATACATCTGTGGGTCATATGAGCACAGAATAAAATGGTCCCAAGGTATATATGTAGAAAATACACATGACCACAGCAACTTACACAATTGATACTGCAGGACCCTAATGTCCTTTCTTTCCACAAAAAGTGCCCGTTTTCTTCCCCATAAGCAAATCATCTCTGTTCTTCTTTGCTGTTTAACTTTTGAGAGCTAGAGCTAGTTCTTCCTAGAATTCATGGTTAGCTTTCTTTTCTGCTGTGAGAAAATATATGTGGCCAAGGTAATACACAGATAGGAAACTTAGTGGCATCCATGGCCTTCTGGGAAGGAAGGAAAGAGATGGAAAAGGGAAAAGGAAGTCAATATTGTAGATCGGGGAGTTGTTCTGCTGCTAGGTTGAGCTTGTTCCTAAGCACAGAGTCCTGGCTGGGTAGGCTGAACTACTGGACTCCTTGGAATTGATATTGGACAAATAGCAATGGTCTTCACCATATCTAGCTTGAGGCTTATACTGTGCTGAACTCTACCATGATTTTTCAGCTGGATGCTACAATGCTCATTCAGAAAAAGCAGAAACTCTAGTTTACAACTAGCAGAAGCCTTTCTCATTCTGCACTTTCAAAACCTCAGTTCTGAGGTTGCCACTTCCCAAGAAGGAGGATGGATTTGCATCTTTTCTCCCATTTGACAACTCTTCCTGATTCAGAGCTAGATTCCTGAGGTAAAGGCAAGATGGTGGAGTAAAGGCAGGAACTTGTTATGCTCTCTTCCAAACCACTACAAATTCCTTTAAATAATAATTCTAAACAAAATTTTGAGCATCAGAATACACAAAACATAGAGTAGAACAATTTTCCAGCTGAAGCAACATAGAAGATTAGCAGGAAAGATCTGTGGCACTGAGGTGGGAGTCCAGCATGCAATTCCAGTGCAGGCTACACCAAGGAGGGCAGCCCCAGCTCCAGTGTCAGCAAAGCAGGGAGTTGTTTAGGGACCTCTGAATAGGCAGCAGTACTGGTGGCTTCCAAACCTCTCCGCTCAGAGATACCAAAGACAACTTGGAAGGTCTGGTTTCTCAGTAGGATGAGAGAGCTTTGGGAAACCAGCCTACCAGGATTGGTGTGGACAGTGGTGGCAATTGCAGCTTCTTGAGGCCTCAACTCACAGGAGGTCTCTTTACTAAAATGGAGGAAGGTCCCTGTTGCTTTAGCACCCTAGATCTTACAGATACAGTGGGGTGGGGACACTGCTAACAATTCCAGAACAGAAAAGAGTACTGCTTGTGGTCAGGTCCCTGAAGAATTTCTTTAAACAGCTATACAAAACCCCTAAAACTTGGTACAGTGCACTCTTCACCCTGGAAATGGAGCTCTACTTTAACAAAGAGTTAAAAGTCAAGTAATAGACTGGAAAATAAGCAGACAACAGAAAAAGATTCTGATTATAGGAAGTTACCATAGTGATAAGAAAGATCAAAACACACACTCAAAAGAAGATAACAACAAAGTTAAAGCTCCTATATCTAAAGCCTTCAAGAAAAATAAGAATTAGGCTCAGGCTATGGAAGATCTCAAAATGGATTTTGAAAATAAAATAAGAGAGATAGAGGAAAAACTAGGAAGAGAATTGAAAATGGTGCAAAAGGAAATACAAAAAATTAATAAGGAGAAGAATGCCTTAAAAAGCAAAACTGGCCAAATGGAAGCTAATGACTTTATGAGAAATCAAGATACAATAAAGTAGGTCTAGGTCCCTTTGGTGAAAGACTTCACACTAATTTACGATGACCATCTAGTACATTTTCCAAGGCAACTAGGTGATTTTGAGTATAGAACTATAGCTCTGGAGTGAGGAACTCTTGCTTTCAAATACGGCCTCACACATCTATGACCTAGAGTCTGGAAGTCTTAAGTTCAACTATGGCTTTGGATTTCTATGATGCTGGGCTAGTCACATAAGCTCCATTTTCATCCATTTTCTCATTTGTAAAATAGGATTGATAATAATACTACTTTCTTCATAAGGTGCTGTGAGAGCAAATGAGTTATTATATATAAAGTGCTTCATACAATACCTGACATATGATAGTTGCTTTATAAATGTTAGTTATTATTTCTGTAGACCCAGCCAACAAGACAGTAGTCGTTTGTTTAATAAACACCAAACAGTTCTTAGGCTTTGGGATTTCTCACCTTTAAAAAAAAATAAGGTTAGCTAAAAATCTACAAAACTAGAAAGCTGGCGAATCTAAACATAGTTCAGAAACAGCTGGGAAGTTAATGCAAACTAAGGCCTTGGGAAGATTACCTTATACACTATAACAGTTAGATAGGCAAGGGAAGAGACCTGTTATGGTGCTGGTGAAATATTTTTAGGAAATTAGTGAATCAAATAATCAGTCAATAAACATTATTAAATGCCTACTATATGCCAAGCACTATGTTAAGTGGTTTAGCCTATTGCATGAGTAGAGGAGAAACTGTAGATATGAAAAGTACTATGGGAAAAGAAACTACGGGATCTATTGAATATTGCTGGAGATGACAGTCATGGAGAGAGAAAACTTTTTTTAAGACTGTGGATCAAAGATTACATTCATCAGAAACTGGGAAATTAAGGGGTAGGAATTGTGTCAGGAAAGAAGTTGGGTTCCATTTTGGTCATTTAAAACATTAACATGAAATGGAGATGCCCATCAGGCAGTGAATGATGTGGAATGGAGAGATTGGCTCTAGAAACAGAGGCTCTTAAGGTTATATCTAGGTAGATATACCTAGAGGTGATGATTGAATTTATAAAAGTAGATGAGTTTACCATGGGGAGAGATTATAGAGGGAGAAGGGACAAAGTACAGGACAGACCCAGAGATCAGTGAAGGTTCACAGGAGGAAGGGAGAAGGGGGGGGAAGGAAGGAAATCAAGAAAAAGTTGACCTCACCAACAAAAATAAATAAATAAATAAATCCAACTCTGTGAATTCAGATATAGGGGGAAAAAATCCACTTAGTTGGAGCCGGAAGAACATGACTTCAGAGATCTAAATGTAGGAAAGATTTTTGTGCTCTTGATACAAACATTTATTCAGCTGCTTGTTGGAAAGTTCAAGTGTTTATTTTTTGTGGTAAAATGAATGCACAATTCTCATACTTTGATTCTGCAGATTTGACCAGACTGGACTCACATTATTTTAAGTTGAAAATCCACTTGACAAATGATATTTTATTCCCCAGGCCTCTGGCTGGGGTCTCTTTGCAAACTCGAACTCAGTGTGGACATCTGTTGATCTCCACAGCTGCTGTGATCTCATGGACACCAGTGTACACCAATCAATCAAGTCATTGAAAGGAACAGAGGAATTGCAATAGTAATGATGATAAGAATAGCTTATTTTATAGCACTTTGAAGTAATATAGTAGCTAGAACACTGAACCCAGAGACAGAAGCCATCAAGTCAAGATAAGAAGCATTTATGAAGTACTTACTTTGTATTACATATTATACATGCTTCAGGGATAGAAACAGAAGCAAAAAAAAATATTTTCTCAAGGAACTTAATTTCTAATGGGTAAGGTAACATACAAAACTGGGAGGCAGAGTGAGGGAAAATACTTCTGAAGGGTCAGGAAATGGCTTCAGAAAGAAATAGAATAAAAATGGCTGACTTGGGGGGAAGGCTTTAAAATGGAAGTTCTGGGATTAAGTGGGATTCAAATTCTGCTTCAGACCTGTGTAATTCTGGGCAAACCACTTAATATCCAGAAACCTCAGTTTCCTCATCTGTAAAACAGAAGAGTTGTACTCTATGGTCTCTAAAGTTAATTCTGACTTTATAATCTTGGGATACTATCAATCATTTCATTAATAATCATGTATTAAGTGCTTATTATATATCAAATATTATATCTAGCAAAGAGAATGCAAAAAAAGTAATCAGTTCCTGCTCTCCAGGTGCTTATATTTGAATAGGGTGACAACATACAACTTCATGTGTGGACAGAAATTACATATTGAGTAACTGCTAGTACACTTATAGAGTGGAAGTGGAGAGGGAGCATGAAGTGGGAAAGTTTCCCTTCTGAAAGTGAGCTGCTTTTAAAGGAAACAAGGAAGTCTAAAAAGTGAAGGGAGAAAGAAGATCCTGCACACTGGGGAAAGGCATCAGAAAAAAAAAAAAAAAAAAACACTGTAATTTTGCTGAGGTATCTACAATGAACAATATTCAATGGACAAAATGCATTCTTGATTAAGCCTGCTTTTCTTCACTATTATAAATTTAGCTCTACCCATATTCTCCCAACAAAGCATAATACAACTTGACAACACCAGATATATGCCAACTTGCCATGGAAAGCCAAATTTTCTTGTATTAAAAATATACATATGTAAAAAAGTGTCAGTGGTTCATAATACCAGTTATGAACATTGATCTTGTAAGCTTCAAGGCAAATGCTAATTTCCATTGGTACAGGGAGTTTCTTCTCTGGGATTGATCTTTAAGTGTTTCCTCACAATAATCCCATTGTGTCTCTCCCTAATCCAATCCATTTTCTGTTCAACTATTAAAATGAGCTTCTTTGTTGCTCTTCACACTCCATCTCCCAGGCCTGGTCATTTTCACTGGTTGTCCCTCGTGCCTGGAATTAATTCTCTCCCTCCTTATCTCTGTCTCCTGGCTTCCCTGGATTTCTTGAAGTCCCAGATCATACAGGAAGCCTTTTCTGTTCTCCTTTAATGCTAGTACTACCTTTCCTCTGTTGACTATCCCCAGTGTAGCCTGTATGTAGCTTGTTTGCATGTTGTTTTGCTCATCAGACCAGGATCTCCTTGAGGGCAGCAATTGTTTTTTGCTTTTCTTTGATTCCCCAATGTTCAGCACACAGAACTTAGCACATAGTAGGAACTTAATTTTTTTTTTTGATTGACAGATGTAGATGAGGAACCTAACAGAGAGAATAGAACTACTTGGTCACACACATGACCCAATTTGGGGGCTTTCTTGACAATAATACTAGATTGGTTTGTCATTTTCTTCTCTAGTTCATTTTACAAAAAAAGGAAACTGACGCAAATAGGGTTAAGTGACTTGTCCAGGGTCCCACAGCTAGCAAGTGAGGCTGGATTTGAGCTCACAAAAAGAAGTCTTTCTGATTCCAAGCCCAATGCTCTATCACTTGTGTTAGTTAGCTGCCCATTCTCTTCATAAGGCCTGTACTAAATAAGTAGCAGCTTTCTAAATTGTTTCCTTGCCCCCAATAATCCTATAATCCATTCTACCCACAAATGTCAGAATTGCTTTCTGCAAAATTGTTATACCTACCTTACTTCCCTATTCAGTCTTTGGTGGCTTCCTATTGTCTTCCACAGAGACCCATTGTATTCTGCAGTATACTTATATCAGATAAAAATGTAATTGGGAAATATTTAATAAAAATAAATTAAAAAACAACAAAGCATACGTAATGTTAATATGTGGTTTTCTTAAGTCAATGTGTGGCCATCAGAGATTCTTATTTAGCATTTAGTGGCCCTGTTTCTATTTGAATTTGACAATATTGCTCTTCAATTTAGTTTCTTAAACTTTGGGTCATGATTCCATGTTGGGGTCACGTAACTGAACGTGGAGGTCTTAAAATTGTGATTTCTTAACCGGTAATATTTCATTTGTATAATTTGTATATACCCATGTACCTAGGATCACATAAAAAGTTCTCAGGGGAAAAGGGGTTGCAGATGGGAACAGTTTAAGAATCTCTGCTCTACAAGATAAAGCTTAAAGGATCAAGGGGTCCTCAAACTTTTTAAGTAGGGGGCCAGTTCACTGTCCCTCAGACTGCTGGAGGGCCAGAATATAGTAAAAACAAAAACTTTGTTTTGTGGGCCTTTAAATAAAGAAACTTCACAGCCCTGGGTGAGGGGGATAAACGTCCTCAACTGCTGCATCTGACCCACGGGCCATAGTTTGAGACCCCTTAAACTCTTTGTATTGTGTCATGGGTCTTTCTGATGGAGCAATATGTTATACTGAGAAAGGAGAGCCCAGGCAACCAACACCTTTTCCAGAAGACAGAAGGAACAGCTATGGCCGGTATGGGAATTGTCCAGTTACTGATGAATTGACCCCTGGCTGAGAATTCATTCAATCGGAAAATTAGCTTTGTGCCATCTTTCTTTTCTTTCTGTCCAAAAGGATGGTTATATAATGCAGATCTTTTCCTGTACTTTAAAATTGTTTAAATAATGTTTTTAAGAGCTGTTAAATACTGCTTTTAAAAGCTGTCTCACTAAAGATAAAATCTGACCTACTTTAACTGCATCATCAATGTTCTTAATAAACAGAGGCTACAGGAAGAAAGAACACTATTTAGTTTAAGGATATAGAAATATAAAAATGTTCAAGGTTTGAGCCCTGGTCTAAAATGGTCAGGGGTTTTCCTGTTGGGATCAAAGTCAAACTGAAAAACAATCTGATAGTCGTGATTCCTTAATTTTGAATAGATGTCCCAAAAGGCGGAGCTAAACTGAATTTGGAGCTTTCCTTCTGTCTCTCAAGCTACGAGTCACAGGACCATTTTGTTGTCTGGAACAAAACTGGGATGTTTGGTTCTGTGGCTTGTCATCTTTCCTCCAGGAATGTTCAAAGCAAGTTTTCTGATGAGATGGATTAGAGGAACTTATTCCCAGTGGGAGAAAAAAAAAAGGTGTAAATAGTTCAAAATTGCAATACTCTTATAAATCTAAAGAACAATGCATTTCATTAAGAGTGGATAGCAGAGAAAATCAGTCACTAAAATCATTTCATCCTCCTCTTTCAAAACATAAAAATACTGTAATCTCTCCTGAAACACCAAGCCAATGAGGAAAGGAACAATCTCTTGAGAAATTTCTGCTTGGGAGTATTACATAATATCTAAAATACATTTGTAGCATCACTTTGCCATTTTGTTTCTTACAGTTCCCTTGACATACTCATCTGCTCTTTTGCTACTATGACTCTAACTTACTTTGGCAGTTATTCATTCACTGAAGCTCTGTCCTTCACCCATAGCCCTCTGCTTCCATTTTCTGTTGCTATCTTGCTTAAACTGTCATTTGCTTCTGTGGCAGTTTCTCCTTCCTTGGGCCAGGGAGGAATATGATGACTATTTTTGATAAATAATATATCATCATAAATAATCCTCAACCAACAAGCCTTAGCGCTAATCAATATATTTTCAGGTTACTTGTTAACCAGACTTACACTATACCCAACCTATTTTTAAGCACCTTCCTCATAGAAAGGTTTTCATCCTTCACTCCTTACTGGGTCAAAAAAAGTAATAACTTTAAATGACCTCTCCCCCTCCCCAGAGTTTAGGTTATATGCCCATTCTGGGATGTCTTTCTGGGTGTGGAATATACACACATATATCTTAATTTTTAACCCCCTCTTGACTCTTTCATGCCCTTGGCACCTAGAACCAGGGTATATGCCAATTGTCCTAATGTTTTGATAAGGCTCAAGAAGGCATGTAGCAACCATGGAGGAAGAGGGAGAGGAATTGTAGCCTTTGCCCCCGTGTTTCTTTTATCCCAGCAAAAAGTCCCTGGCCCCCTTACACATATTTTCATGCCAGAACATTCTCTTCTTCATGGCCTTTAGGGATAGATATTGGCACAAGCAAAGTCTCATGTATTGAGGTGAAAGTTTTTCAAAGCCCTTCAGAGGACTATAAGACACAGGGGACAGAAAGGACACAAATTTCAGCCTTTGTCCAGAGCTCAAGTATAGTTTGTCCCCACTCTGCCTGCTTCCCTCAACTAGACCCTAAGGTCCTTGAGTATACTCAGTGTAGGGCCTGACTATATGAGATGCTCAGTGAATTTTGAAGAAGATAAAGGAGAATGAGATGGAAAAGAAAGAGATGGAGAAGTGTACAAAAGTGTACAAAAACCTAAGATTCCTACAGAAATTTACGTAAGAGATATAATTTTTACCTAAGGATAATGCTGACAGTAAAATATATCTGTTTTAAGTCAAAATTGTTGTACCTGAAAGGTACTAAGATGTATTTTGGTAACAAAAGATGGCAGATGGTGAAAGTGTCATCTTCATATCATTTTGGTTTCCAGCTAATCCTGGTGCATTTTGCATACTGTCACTTAGACATGCCTCTAGATTGGTAAAGAGAATGTTGACATAAGGTTGTGTGAGTATGAAAAGGTAGGATTGGTGTAAAAGCTTTGGAGAAGAGAGTATTCTTTTGGTGAGGGGAGATAAAAATAAAGCTGGAGGGAGAGGAAGAAAGGAGTAAATAGAAATAGCACAGGGAGGTTTTGAAAGTAAGAGGTAAGTAGGGGAAACTGGCTCTTCCCCTGATTTCCACTTTGTCTCATTTAAAGACTATGGATTTCCTCTCAGGTGAGATTGAGTCCTCTTTCTTGATTGAGTTTATATCTCATCTTGCTCTTTAAAAAAAAATAAAAGAACTCATTCACTCATATATTTTCTAATACATTCTAATCTGTATAATTTCTCTAATTTCTATTTGCTGTTTGTGGAAAAGTGTATCAACTCAATATTCACCATTTTTAGTGTTTTTTTTATATAACCTGCACCCTCCTCATCCATATAGCCTACAGGTCCTCATCTCAATAATAGCCTATTGGTGGTTTGTCTGTCACAATTTTCTCCCCACCTTCTACCATCCTCCACCAGCTGCCAAAGGGATTTTTCTCCCCCATCCTATTTTACAGAATTCTATTTTTTCCAATTACAAGCAAATAAAGTTTTTAGCATTCACTTTTATAAGATTCTGAGTTCCACATTTTTCTCTCCCCCCCTCCCCAAGACACCAAGCAATCTGATATAACTTATACATGTATAAACATTTTCCCACATTAATCATGATGTGAAAAAAAATCCAAACAATAAGGAAAAAACACAAGAAAGAAAACAAAAGTGAAAATAGTATGCTTCTATCTGCATTTAGACTTCATAGTTCTTTCTCTGAAGATAGATAGTGTTTTCTATCATGGATACTTTGGATTGTCTTTTCACTTTGCATTACTAAAGAAAACTAATTCTATCATAATTGATCATCATACCATGTTGCTGTGTCTGTATACAATGTTCTCTTGGTTTGTTCGCTTCATTCAGCATCAGTTCATATAAGTCTTTCCAGATTTTTCTGAAATCTGCCTGCTTATCACTTCTTATAGCACAACAGTATTTTATTATATTCATGTTCAACAACCAGTTCAGCCATTCCCCAATTATGGGTATCTCTTCATTTTCCAATTCTGTGCCACCATAAAGAGAACTGCTATAAACGTTTTTATATATGTGGATCTTTTTCCATTTTTTTAAATGAATGGATTCTTTTGAAGCATAGGCCCTATCATTTCACATTCTTCTCACTTTAATAAATATTGCACTTCCCAATTCCAGGCACTTTCATTGTCCCTTATGTCTGGAAGGCTCTCTTTCCTCACCTTTGCTTTCTGACTTCCTTGACTTCATTCAGGTCCCAGTTTAAATTCCACCTTTTTACAGGAAACTTTTCCCCAATCCCTTTCACTTCGAATGTCTTGTCTCTGTTGATTATTTCCTATTTGTCTTATATGTAGCTGGTTTATAAATAATTCTTTGCATGCTGTGCCCCTCTTTAGAGGATAGGAACTGTCTTTTCCTTCTTCCTATTCCAAGCACTATTTCAATAACTGGCAGGTGCAAACATTCACTAACTGAAAGACTTGATTGATTGATTGATGGTAGACCACTGAAAAACAATCTGATGATGTCTCACCCCTCAGGGTTTGCTCCTGACTATTTTAATTTTATACCTGGAACAAAAACAATAGTCTTATTAGAGGAGAAAAACAGAAGTAAAAGAAGGATTAACCTTTTCACCCTTCTCACTGCAATGAATTATCATCATCCCCATCAATCTCTCCTTAATCAACCTTATTTGTTCTTCCTTTTAATAGTTTTAAAAAACAAAATCCCCCATGCTTATTGCCCTCAGCATTCCTCATTAGCTGCAGATCATCCTGAATTTTAGCATTCCTGACACAATTCCTCCAGCACTACATTTATAGTCATTCCTAATTAATTATAATTGCTTCCATTTCCTAATAATATCTTTTAAAATAGGAGTTTATCTGAATCCCTTGTCTCTCCTTTGGCAGCTTTGCTTTTCTTCATTCTGAATGGACTAATTTCTGTTTATGTCATTAGCATTTCAGTCTTAAATGCTTTCCATCCTTTCTATGCTAACTTTCCCTTCAAAACATATTACTGAGCAGCAGCTAGATGGTATAGTAGTTAAAGCACCAAACCTAGAGTCAGTAGCGCCTGAATTCAAGACCAAACTCAAACATGTAGTAACTGTGTGACCCTGGGCAGGTCACTTAACCCTCCCAAAATTAGACCATTGGATCCTACCTCTGAACTTTTTAAAATCTGAAAACTAGGGTGCACAACAGAATACAGAGTTTTTTCTAATAGAGTTGCACATTTAATTATCTCTAAAAGGCCTTAGATAGGATCAAGGAAAGAATGAATATTTACAGACCATACTAAAATGCTAATTATACTTTCACTAAGGTCATTAAAGGATGCAGTAAAAATATTGAAAAATCATAGCCTAGTAGTAATCGTAGTTCAATGTCTGAACACGATAGTGAACAATTCCCTTGCCTCTGCTTCTTTTCTCTGTCTTTGTCTTTCTGTGTCTATCTCTCTTTCTCTCTATCTCTGTCTCTGTCTTTTTGTATATGTATATATGTATGTATATCTATTGTGTGCATGTATATACATTTTTCCCACAGAAAACTCATTAAAAAATATAATATGAGGAACTGAACTGTTTATGAAAAAGCTTGACCTTTCAGAATGCAACAAAATTATCACTTCTCTTATCTGGACAGTCCTCTGTTTCTCAGCTCAGTATAATTATATCAGCTTTAATGGTTGTCATGATTCACTTTTGGTTCCTAATGAGCCAGTAATGTGCCATAATCCCTAGATCTTTTTCATGTAATAAAAATTCCAAATCTTTGCTATCCCCAATATTTAAGCATTTGACAAAATTTCTTACACTATCTTTGGGGACAAGATATAGAGACATGGACTAGATGATGTTACATATCAAGGTGAGTTTGGAATTTGTTATATGAATAGACCCAGAAAAGTCAATACTGGATTGATAGCAGTTTAAAAGAAAATCTCTGGTAAAGAAAGGACTCCATGCTTGGTTCTGTATTGTTCAATATTTTCATCAATGACTTGTATAAATGGTTGCTTATCATCACTATCTAATCATACCCCTTTATCTTATACTTATGGAATTGATTTTTTTAATCCAAGCATAAGACTAAATTTATTTCTCCTGAACTTTTTCTTATTAGATTCGATTTAATATTCCTATTTGTCAAAGATCTTTTGGAGCATACCTCTGTCACTTAGTATAATAATGATGGTTTCTAATGTTGTGTTATTTGCAAATTTGATAAGTGTACCATGTTCTATTTATCCCTCCATCCACTTCCTGAATGAAAATGTTGGACAGTGTAGAGCCTCGACACCAGAGATAATTTCTTTAAATTGATATTAACTCATTATTGACTAATTTGCCTCTATTCATGCAAAAAATTCCAAACCCAATTAAAAGTAATATTATCTTGACCACATCTCTCCATCTTGTCCACAAAAAATAACATGAACAATTCTATTTAATGTCTGAAAGATTGTGTCAGCAGTGGTATGAAAATAAAATAAAGGCCTATCCTTTGAGGAAGGGCTAAAGAATTGTGGTATATGAATATAATAAACTGTTACAGCACTGTAAGGAATTATGAATATAAAGAAATTAGAGAAACATGTAATGCAGAGTGAAATAATTCTAACCATAAAACAATTAAATCAATGAATACAACAATGTAAATGGAAAAAATGAAAATTAAACAAAACTGAGCACTGTGTAATCCTAATGAATAAACTTAGATCCTAAGAATAAAGCGGGGGAAATGTATCTACTCCTTTCTGAGCTGAGGTAGCAGAGTATGGCTATGAAAAATTGCATATATTCCAATGCTCTGTTAATATATTGTCTGGATTTATCTTTTTATTTTATATCAAATTATTTATTTTTCCTTTCTTTTTAAATTTTTTTGCTACAATGGATGACTGAGGTCAGGAGAAGGAAACTGTATTTGGGAGTTTAAAAAATATAAAGTCCAAAGAAATCAATAAAAATTTAAAAATGCTTTGATAAATCCAAGTAAAATATCAATAACTTTCTCATCTAACTAATATAGTTCCCTTCTTTGAAAAGGGAATGAAGTGAGTCTAGTCTAAGTATTCTTGATGAAGCCATACTGATTCTTAATGTTTCCCACTTCTTTGTTTTAGATGTTTGCAAACTATCCCTTTAATGATAAATTCTGAGATTTTTCCAGTAATTTAAGGTAAATCCTCTGATCTAGAGTTTGCAATCTGTTTGATTCCCCCACTTTTTTTTTTTGAAACAAGACAGCATTCAGCTTTCCCCATTCCTGTGGAACCTCTCTCGTTATCCATAAACTCTCAAAGATTATAAAGAGTGGGTCAGTGATCATGTCTTCCAAATCTTTCACCATTCTTGTTTTGAGTTCGGCCAGACTTGATAACATGACCTCATCAAAAACACCTAGATGGTCTTTACCATCTCTATCCCTCACTTAGATTTCAGGTCGTGAATATCCTTTTTATTCTATCCTTTCCAGTTCAAAGATAATTCTTATCTGCAGAACTTAAAGGGACAAGAGAAGAATTCCATTGTCCTTTCTTCTTTTTATGTCTTGTTTTATCATTACAGTCTCCCATTGGAAAAAGGCTATCTTTTTTCTTTGAACTGCCTCTTTCCCCCAAAGTTTCTTTTTGAAAAGTCATTTTTGTTGACCTTAGCATTCATTACCAGCTTCAATTCCCTCTGAACTTTATTGTGCTCATTGGACCATAACATTTTTACATCCGTCCAATGTTTCTTGCTCTTGCTTGCATTTTCCACATCTTAAAAACAAATCAAAGTTGGGAGATTTATCCCCTGGGCATACTTATCAGTCTCTTTAGGTTATGTCCCTTTTCTTGCTAGTTTGCACCTAAAAAATTTCATCCTTGAGAACATCCCTTTCATAAAATTTTATGCTGTGAAATGCTACCTATTCTTTCTATGACCTCTAAATATCTCTCCCTAAATCTAGGGTTCATGTGAGACTGTGTCCAAATTTCCTTCTCCTCCCTATTAGGAATTCTAAGTTATAGCAGATAATTTCACCCAACATTCCCATCATTTCTCCTTCAGCAACAAGTTCTTCTTTAAACATCTGCATCAGATCCAGATGGATAGTTCCCCTTATTATTATTTCTTCCATGTTTTAAAAGATGAAATTGTTATTAATGCAAGCCAAGAATTTATCAGCTGTGTTTGGCAAAGAGAGCTCCAACAGATGTTCAGATTAACTGATATTCATGATCATTGCCTTATCATGTCTCCATGATTCACTTTTAAACTGTTACCCAAACTCATCTATTGGTATATAACAACAACAACAACAACAACAACATATAGCATTTATATAATATTTTGAAGTTTGCCAAATGCAGAAAGAGCGCAGACTCTAGAATCAAGTGATTTAGATTAAAATTCCACCTCTGACTTGAAGAAGTCATTCCAGCTCACTGGGTCTCAGTTTCCTCAAATGTAAAATGACTCTAAAGAAGATGTGTTTGTACATTTTCCTCATCTCTCCTTTAATCCCTACCATCAGTTACTTTGCCACTACATGCTTAGGACCACTGGATCTTTCCACTTCTCTAGTAGCTGATCTCTTTTATAGTCTTTTCTCTTGGAATGTGAACTCTTGACAAAGAAAGCTATCTTTTACTTAAACAATATGGGGACATATTAAATGCCTAAAAAAATGCTTCTTTTATTCATTTGTATCCACTACTACTTTATTCATTTTCAGTAATTTTGTTTATTTGAGATACATTCAAGATGGAAAAAAGGGAGTTTGGGGGCTCTATGGCCTATGATAAACAGAGTTCTACAATATTTAATTTAGATCTGCCTGAGTAGGGAAAATTTTGTCAAGGATGTAACTCTTACTGATTATATGGTAGAAAAGCTTTGTCACCCATTCCTCTAGTGTTTCCTATGTCCAAAACATCACATTACCAAAACTTCACTGTATTAAGGTATCACAGAGCTCTCTCTCTTTCTCTCCACCTTCTTTCTCTCTGTCTCTGCTTCTCTGTTTTCCCTTCCTCTTTCCCTCCCTCCCTCCTTCCTTCCTTTTCTTCCTTCTTCCTTCTTTCCTCTCTCCCTCCTTTCCACTTTCCCTCCCTCTCTCCCTTTTTTCCCTTCTTCTCTCTCTTCCTTCCTTCCTTGCTTCCTTCCTTTATTCTTATCTTTCTATGCACACAGTTATGCCATTATAGTAAAAATGGGTCTGAAGATTCAGACTGAGATTATTTTTTATACTCCCTATAAGCAGCTCTTCAGAGTTGGGGAGTATCTATTGGCAATAGCTTATGACTTCTTATCTCCATTGCTAGATTGCCCTACCTCCATTTTATACCTTGTGATTAAAGCTTGGTGTACATCATTCTTTTTTTTTCTTTTCTTTTCTTCTTCTTCTTCTTTTTTGTTTTTGTTTTTTTGTTTTTTTGTTTTTTTGTTTTTTTTTGAGAGGCAATTGGGACTTGCCCAGGATCATACAACTAACATTAAGTATTAAATGTTTAAGACCAGATGTGAACTCAGGTCTTCCGAACTTCAGGGTTGGTGCTCTATCCACTGTGCCATATAGCTGCCCTCATCCTTCTTTTTCAAAGAGGATCAATGACGTCATGGATAATGTCTTGAAGTGCAGGTGAATTGGATTTATGAAAGAGTTGCACAAAGTTATTTGCCTCACTCTTTCTTACTGAATCACTGAAGTTCAGTGGCAGGACAAAAGTCAAGGCAACTGGATGCAGTTTGTGATTGTGGTGTTTTCACTTTATGACCAAACTCTAAGTGCTGTTTCAGCCACCTTCATAGCTATTGGAACAAGTTGTTTTCATCTGCCCTTCCACATCAGGGAGAGGGAAAGGGGAGGCTTCACAGACTTCGGGGAGACATCTATCTATCTCATCAATAGCTTTGGGGTCTGTTGGTTACCCTAAACCTGGTTTAGTTTGTCTGCCTAGAAAGTTTACTGGGATGGAGCCGTTGTCCCTATTACAGCTTCTGGAGCCACAGGTGAGAGCTGGATGAAAAGAAGAGTAGGCATTATACAAATATCATGCCAGACTGTGGGAGTGGGGGGCAGCAGATTGAGGGAAACATAATATTGAGATGAAGAGCCAGGACAGAGGAAAGAGTATGTGACAATGTTGGGGGAAGGGTGGGAGTTGGGGGAAACCATCAGAAGAAAAATTCAAGTAAATAACTGGAAATTTAGAGGATACAAGTCCTTCAGGGCAAAGCAGAGTGGAAGAACTGAAATCCATGCAGGCATTCAGGAGGTCTGAAGGAACTGAAGGAGTAATAGGATATGGAAGTGGGGATGGAGAGGAAGGAGAGATGGTATTTTGAAGAGTACATTGGCAGAGGACCCAGGAAACTAATTCTGACTGTGTGAGTTTGACCATATCACTTCTTCTCACTGAGACTCAGTCCTCCTATGTAAAAATCAAAGGTTGGTCTGGATAATTGACTTCTAAGGTACCTTCCAAATCTAACAGTCCTAGATTCTAAAAACTTTCTAGCTATAACATGCTAAGATTCTCTAATGTTTCTATAGAACTTTGAGATCCTTCAAAGAAAAACTGTTTTATAGTGAAGTATCCCCAGATAATATGGGTTTCAAGTCTATTCCATTGCATATGAGTCTGGAAATCCTATCTGTATAATTCAATACTGAATATTCTCTATTGACATTATTTTATCTTCAACTGACTTCAGCAGTGGCCTCCTGACCCACAATGGGTGTGACACCATGTGAAGTCACTGAGTTTGGGGAATGTTTGGCTGAGTTGTAGCTTAACGGATTCTGTTAAAGCATTCTAGCATGAGCTTGGACTAAAGGAATTCAATTATGGGTGTCCTGGGTCCCATCCAATAGGCTCAGCCATTTCTGGAAAGTGGCAGATTTACCAAAGCTAAAACTCATTAAAGAACAGTCTAATTAACCCCATTAATGTGTGTTTTCTCTCTCCTGTCACAATTCCTGAGCTGTTTTCAATGACTAATATTACCTGAAAATGGGGTTACATTAGCAGCAAGTAAAAGCTATAGAATCACAATATTTTAAAGTTATTTAGGATAGTGTAGAGGGGTGGATAAAATACTGGGTTTTAATTCAAGAGGCCTAGATTCAAATTTTAGCTCTACCACTTATAAATTATCTGATCCTAGTTAATTTCCTTCTCTGAGTTTCAGGTTCCTTCTCCATAAAATGCAGGTGTCAAACCAGATCAAGAATTTGTAACCGAGTCCATGAGCATTGTATATCTATAGATATATGCATCTACTCTATAGATATAGATATATATGACTAGATAGATAAAAGAGAGAGAGAGAGAAGAGACAGGGAGGGAGGGAGAGAGAGAGGGAGAGAAAGGGAGAGAGGGGGGGGGGAAGAGGAAGGGAGAGGGAGGGGGAGAGAGGAAGAAGGAAGGAGGGGGAGGGAAAGGGAGGAAGAGGGAGGGAGGTGTATATGTGTGGCTACTTCACTATAAAACAAAGTTTTTCTTTGAAGGATCATCAAAGAATCTTAACATTATAGCTAGAAAGCCCTCAGAATCTAGAACTGTTGGACTTGGAAGAGACTTTAGAGTTCAATTACCCAGACCAACCTTTGATTTTATATATGAGGACTAAGTCTCAGACAGAAGAAGTCACATGGTCAAACTCACATAGTCAGAATTAATCTCCTGGGTTCTCATACCAATGTACTCTTTATATTATCATCTCTTCCTCCTCCCTACCCCTACATATGTATATATATTATATATGTATGTATATGTATGTAAGTATATATACATATACACACATTATATTATATATACATCTCTATACATACACATTTATCTCTATAAATATATACATCTCTCTACAAATATACATACACATATACACACATATATCTATTCATATATATGTAAATATATCTCTATGTATCTATACATATATATATTTACTAACTATATTTCAAAAAAACTTGTTTCTTTTGTAATCCTCTCCATTTTTTAAAATTTGAAAATATTATTGGGAGAACAGAGCAGATAAGCTTTATCAGACTCACAAAGGGATCCATGATGCAAAGAACTTTAAGAACCTATGGACTAGAGGAGCCCTAAGGTGTCTTCTAACTATAATATCAGTCAAGTTCAATCAATCAACAGAATTTATTAAATGATTCCCATGTGCTAACACTGTGTTAAGTTCTGGGCTATAAAGACAAAAATAAACTCCCTCCCCCTCACTAGTTTACATTCCATTTGAAGACACATGCACATAGTAAACACATTCATAGAATATATTCAAGAAGTAATCTGGTGGATATAATTGGGAAAGGCTTCTTGTAGGAGGTGGCTCTAGAGCAGTATTGAAAGGAAACTAAAATTAAGGAATTCTAAGAGGCAGAAGTGAAGACATGAATTTCCAGACACGAAAGCAGGAGATAAAATTCTGTATGGGACCTATAAAATAACCTCTCAGTCCTCTCATTTTGTAGAGCTAACGACAGAAGTCCAGAAAAGGTTAGACTTTTCTAAGATTACTAAATAAAACCATGGCACTGCTGGAATGAGAACCAAGATCCTGATTTCTCGCTCAGTGTTCTTTGTGGGACTCTGGGCCGCCTCCACTGATTTATTCCCTGGCCCCATTTTTGCATGATTTGATTTGGAGATGTGATTCAGAGGGACTGCTGCTTTTTTTTTTTTTTTTAGGAATCCAGCCATGTCCTTTGTCAAGCTGGCTGGGTGGAGACCTTTTAGTGACAGGCAGTGTGTTTTCACAATGCAGTAAAATTCCCATTACTCACTGGTGGTGAACAAAGGATACTGAGTTTAATGAGCTTTGTCTGTGGTGTGTGTCTATGCAGCTATTTATTACCAGCCCTGTCTAGGCCATTCCGTGTCACATATTCCACACTCATGGCATTTGATCCTCTATTGATCTCACCCATGATCTCCTCACCCTTGGAAAACTTGTGAGTGAGGCAGATAAACCTGCCTGGGGTGGAGGAAAGAACACTGATTTGGGAGTTATGTTCTCAGCAATGACACTCATTAGCTACCACTGGGTAACCTTGGACCTCAATTTCTCCTCTGTAAAAACAAAGAAGTTGGGCTAGATCACTTATCTCAAAAGTACTCTCCATCACCCTGTGTGTGTTTGGAATGGACAAGGATTCTGGGAGGGATAAAGGGAAAGAGAGAAAGGAAAAGGATGAAAGATGAGGAAAAGGGAGGGGAAAGAAAAAGGGAGATGGGGCACAATGAGACACACAGAGTAAGGAAATGGAAAGATAAAGAGGAAGGGGGAAAGAGAAACCCAATAGATTTTGAGCCTCCTGTTGTTCAGAGGGTTCAGCTGTAACGATAAAGTAATAGCTGTCATTCCTGATATTTATATAATTTTAAGGAATTTTCAGTGTTTTAAACAAATTATTTCCTTCAGAATATTCTTACCTCTTCCTTGTGATGAGATGGAGGCTTTGCCATCTACCTTGCAAGCAAATTCTGAAGTCCTACAGGCTATAGTATCAATCCTGCCTCAATATCCTACAATCCTCCAATGCCATCAGGCATATTTATGTAGCTTAAGGTTCCATTGATGTATCTATAGAACGGCCATAGTTTTCTATTCTGTAGTTCTCTTTAACATGTTGTCTCTCCAGTTTGAAAGCAAATATTTTGAATCTGGGTACTTGAATGAAGCTTTTAAAAAAACAAAAACAAAAGCAAAAACAAAGATTTATTTAGCCCTAGCACAGTGTTTAGCACATAGCAAACATTTGATTTAAAAAAAAAATTTTTTTTTGTTTTAGGGGCAGCTAGGTGGTGCAGTAGATAGAGCATCAGCCCTGAAGTCAGGAGGACCTGAGTTCAAATCTGACCTCAGACACTTCCTGGCTGTGTGACCCTGGACAAGTTACTTGACCCCAATTGTCTCAAGGGAAAATATCTTTTCTTTTTTAAGAAGGAAAAATGTCTATTGACTTTTGAATCTTAAACCAGCTAATTATCCATCATTCATAGATTCATAGTTATTCCAATTCTTCTTTTTTTTTTTTCTGAGGCAATTGGGATTAAGTGACTTGCCCAGAGTCACATAGCTAGGAAGTGTTAGTGTCTGAGGTCAGATTTGAATTCAGGTCCTCCTGACTTCAGAGCTGGTGCTCTATCCACTGCACCACCTACCTGCCCAGTCATTCTAATTCTTAAACTTTTAATATCTCTACTGTTAAGCAGAACCCCAAAGTGGGTCATTAGGATGAATTTTTCTCTGGGCTAAAGTGGCTGAGCAGAGCAACATTATCACCTCTTGTTGGCCAGTTGAAATCAAATTAAGGCCTGCATATTGTAAAGGGAATAACATTGAATCAGTGCGAGAACACAATTTCCTGGTGCTCTTATTTATTACCTGCGTACCCCTGGGCCAATCATAACCTCTTAAAGCTGGAATGGAATGTGACTAAATTATCTCTATAATCCCTTTGCACTCTTAAGACCCATTATCCCAATGTCCTCTGACCTAAAAGAGCCTCACCCACCCCTCTCCCAAGCAATTTTCAACCAGACTCAAACCCTGTCTTCCCTTGGGATCAGATGTCAGCCCGAGCATAGTATATGAGCATCTGTTTGTTTTCACCAGGCAGGGTAGATTGGTTAAGACTGGAACATGAAGTCCACAGCTGGGGAGCTCCGTGAACTCACACTATTATCCCTAGATTAGCATCTAGCCAAATAGCTGTTCAGTGGGACAGGGTAAATGGTACTCTAATCAGCCAAATAATTCATCTCAGGTGGTGACAGTGTGAGGCAGGCCCACCATTGACTTTGATGGAGGAGTTGCAATAGCATCCCATTGATTATTATACATTTTTCTTCCTGGAGAATCATCAATTAGTTGACACTTTATAAAAATATAAATTCCCATTTCTGTTGTGTGCACAACAAGGAGTGTGTGTGTGTGTGTGTGTGTGTGTGTGTGTGTTGGGGGCTGAATATTTGTGGGGATAAAAAGAATAGGAATAGGTACTTTTACAATTTAGACAGCAGAAAATGGGTGAAGTCAGAGGAATACCCTCATGCAAGCTTTGTTTAAGGGCATCATTACTCATGCGCAAATCACTGCCTCATTTAATTAGCTTCTCAGAGGTAGTTGTGCCAGATGTGTCTGATACATGTTGCCAAGTTCTGGCCCTTAACATTTTGCTCACCTGTTCCTCTGTGAGTAGTTTCTCTGGCATCCTGATGGATCTGCTGAGGTCTGGCCAGGCAACCTGCTGTTTCTAACCTGTTCACCTCAATAGTACTTTTGAATGATGACCAATCTATGATTTCACAGCCAGTTTAAAGCATGATGAAGAGGAAGAGAGGAAAGAAGAAATGGAAAACTCCAGAGAATGAATGAAAGCATGAGGCTTACTGCGGGCAAAGCACTAGAAACACAAATACAAAAGTAATACAGTCCTTGCTCTCAAGGAGTTCACATTCTAAGGAGGTAGGATGAAGGTTTCAGGTGCAAGTCAGTAGAAAGGTTCCGTGTTTCCTAGATTGCAGCAACAAGGGAGATGGAAAGGCCTCCTCACTAATGTCATTTTCACTAATAAAATAACAAAACAGTGTCCATCAGGGTATGAGGGAAGATGGTTACCAAGGGAGTGCTGGTTTGACTTCTCTCCCTCTGTCTCTGTCTCTCTGTCTCTGTCTCTGTGTGTGTGTGTCTCTCTCTGTCTCTCTCTCTGTCTCTCTCTGTCTCTCTCTCTCTCTCTCTCTGTCTCTCTCTCTCTCTCTCTCTCTCTCTCTCTTGCTACTTCAGCTAGGTTTTCCTGCGCTGTGCCTAGAACTTGACTGGCAGTTGATAGGGACAGTTGGCTCCTTCTCTACAGGAGTTGTCTCCCTGAATGATGGCTGTGAGGACAGAACTGGAAGCAAGACAGGTGCTGTCATTCCCAGGACTATTATGCCTTTCTGGAGTGAGCAACACAGACAAAGACAGAAAGACATCCTCAGAGCAGGATTAACTCCACAGAAGCCTAGGAGAATTGGGGAGAGAATGGATGCTAGGGGAGATCAGTTCTTGAAAAATCATTAAAATGTTCATTCCAAAAGTATTTGACACCCCATCCAGAAGCTGCAGTCAGTTTGGTGCATCTCTCTTATAGTGAAAGGCTGGGTTCTGTGTTTATAACAGGGATTTTGTTCGTCCTTTGAAACTGTCAGGACTGGAATAGGGCCAAGATGTGCCTACATGGAACCAGGACAGAACCAAGGAGCAGAGACAGAGGGAGGATCTGTCTGTTATAGCGATTAGAGCTGACATTTATATAGGTAGCATTTTATGATTGAAATGCCTTTTGTATGTATTCTTGCAGCCCTGAATGTGCAGCTGGGGAGCACAGCATACTCACACCAATCATCTCATGATTAAATGTCTAGCAAAACATCTGCTGGGTGCATTAGGGTAGTTGATATGCAAACCAGCCAATCAATTCATCTCAGGTGGTGACATGTAAGGGTTCCTATTGACTTTAATTCATTTGGGCCAACATCATCCCATTGATTATTATAAATTTTTCTCCTGGGTGAATAGTCAATTAGCTGCCAATTTATTATAACAATTGTTCACATTTCCATTCAACCCTTAAGGTTGTTCCTCACAGTTTCTGTAGAGTAGGTTTTGGGAGATTTGGAAGTGGAACTGTGATTTAATTGGTATCCGTGACTCCCAGTCTGGAAATTTCATTTAAAATGCAAATCTGTACCCACTCTACAACTCATAGTTTGGGATAATTGCCTATTATACTGTGAGATTAAGTGATTTGTCCAGGAGCATAAAGCCAGGATGTATCAAAAGTAGGATTCAAACTCATATCTCCCTCACTCTGCAGATGGCTTTCTACTCACTTCATCATGTTTCCTTCAAATATGCTTGCACATATAATCACAGAACCTATGGAGTTTTTCTGAATGGCACATTGCCTTTTTTTCTTTTAAATGTACTGACATTTTTCTGGCAGACTGAGATTACTATCATAGAAACCCAGAGTTGGGTAAAATCCCAGATGTCATAAAGCACAAAAAAGATTGGAACACACATCCCTTCTTCAATATTCTGACAAGTGAGCATTTAAACTCTATTTCAGAATCTTAAGAAGACTCTGGATCTACTTAATACTAGGTTATGAATTTTCTTAGATAATAGATTCCCATCAATGGAGAAATAACTATAGATCTGTTATGGAAGCTTTTATGCAGCTCTAAGTAGAAGGGTTCTCTGCCTCATGTTATCAAAATCTGTCTAAAAGTGATTTCCACCCATTGTTGTAGATTCTGCTATCTCTGCCCAAGTAGAATAAATCTAATCCTCTTCTTTATGATAGCTCTTACAGTGTTTGAAGATAACTATTGAATTGTCTTTGAACTTTTCTTTTGTAAAAATATTCTCATTTCTTCTTTGCTCTCTTCCTCCTCCTCCTCCAGCTGTCATTATCATTTAGCCTATTTAGAGTCATCCCAAAGAGGCTTCCAATGTATCTACAGAAGATCAAAAGGGCAGCTAGGTGGGGCAATGGGAAGAGCTCCTGCTCTGCAGTCAGGAGGACCTGAATTGAAATCTGACCTAAAACACTTCCTAGCAGTGTGATGCTAGTTAAGTCACTTAATCCTATTCTCCTGTTTCCTCATCTATAAAAAATGAGCTAGAGAGGGAAATGGCAAACCACCTTAGCATCTTTTCTAAAAACACCCCAAATGGGGTCACAAAGAATCACACATGACTGAAACCTATAACTAGAGAATTAAACACAATCTGTTACAATTACACATGACAATTACATCTTCTATCTGTGCAATAGTTTGCCATGCATGAAACATTTAAGTATATTTGTAGAATGGCAGCTTGTCCTAGGATCATTTCTATCAAAACCCCATGAGGATAATACCTGATATTTATAGTATATTTTTAAAATACATCATCTCATTTAATCCTTATGTTAACTTTGTAAAAATCAGCACTCCTAGTATATAGCCTTTTTGCAGAAAGACTGTCCTATCCTCTGACACTCTCTCACTTTTCTGCTTGTTGACATCATCCAGGTACAAGCTATGGAAATCAATGTCCAGCACTCCCCAAAACTGCTATGAGTACCACTGATAAATCACCCACCTGCCTTCGAAACATAGAGCAATTGGATTTTCCCAGGACAGAGCACAAAAATGACTCATCTCAGAGTACATAGATAGTTAAAGAGTTGCCACCTTTCTTGCACTGGGACAGTCTCTCTCAGGGACCTGAATGGTTTCCATGATCTACAATGCTGCCTTGAATTGGGTCTAAGCAAGAGAGAGCTTGGCTTGCCTACTTACCAGAAGTGCATGGAGTCATGTCAGCATTTACTCAAGAGCTCTTTTCCTTTGTTGTACCCCAGCAAACTCATCTCATTGCTATCAGTGTCTCTTGTTCCTAGAAGGGATCATGGGTCTTCTCTATTCCTCATCTACCAAATGGTGCTTGTTACTTCCTCTCAAGAAATATTTCTGGAACAGCTAGACTATGGCATAATTGCTTTGGAACTCCAGCTGATTATGTTCTTGCCCTTCTCTACCTTTAAGGCACTGACTCCTCCTGGCCCATTTCAATTTTCTTTTGTTTTATGATAAATCTTGCAGCCTCATGCATCATGTGAAGGGTCTCCTCAGAGATCCATGAGAACAACCCTTTCTTGAACCTCTCAAGTAGAACTCTGTTTTCTGCTTGTAGGATGGTTCATGCTGTGTCTATTCTACTTAGCTCTTTCTTTTTCCAGCACCTGAGGAATGTAAATTCTGCTTTAGTCAATCTCTCCCACTAAACCATTTGGGATTAGAAGAGGTCCTCTCCCTTTCTTTCCAATCATCTTCTGGGGCAGCTGGACTTGGTTATACAAATTACCTCCAGACTGTTCTTCAAAATGGAAGAGAGAAAGGTGGAGTTCAGAGCAAAAGGACCAGTACCCCACTATAAATATTGATATCCCCACTTTACAGAAGGAGAAAATGAGGTTTAAATAGGTTAATGATTTTTCTAAGATTCTACAGCTAGAATTGTTCTTCTACAGAAGAACAAGAACTGGAATAAGATGCACTGACTTCAAATTCATTGCCCTTGTTACTATTCAGTGTAGATTTTCTTGTGAGGGTATCTCAGATAGAGAGCAATAGGAATGATATTAGGAATGGACATTCTCATTATCCAGTGAGGACACTGGTAACCCTAGAACAGAGGATATTAAGGGACCTATGTGGGTGGAGGGACCTATGTGGGTACACAGAGACCTAGCAAATCAATTTACATTTTTTTAAAACCACGTACAGAAGATAGAAACAAGGGAAAGTAATGGAAGATGACTATAAAAGCATGACATGTTCCAGTGAGAATAGTAACAGGAATGTTTCACCTACGGAACAGATGGAAAACCTTATGGTCTTTAAGACGCAGCAGCCAAGCAGATGTTAATGTACCTTCATTATTGATTTACTTGGCAAACATTAAGTTCTATAAACATTTTAAGCTGTTATTAGACTATTAGTGCATGTAACCAGTTCATCATATTTTTGGTCATATATTTCCTTAGTGACATCCTTTATTCTATTCTTATTGTTCTTTATTTGTCCTATGTGATGCCTGTTCATACTCTTCATTCACATCTCTATTTCCCATGGGAGACTATTGAATTCTAGAGTTTGTAGCTTGTTTACAATAGAGAAGTATATATTTTACAAAAGTGATCACCATAAATAAAACTAAGAGTTGGTTCTATGAAAAAGCCAATAAAATAGATAAGCCTTTGGTAAATCTGACTAGAAAAAGGAGGGAGGAAAATGAAATTAGTAGTCTTAAAAATGAAAAGGGAGAACTTTCCACCAATGAAGAGGAAATTAGAGAAATAATAAGGAGTTATTTTGCTCAACTTTATGCCAATAAATTTGATAACCTAAGTGAAATGGATGACTACCTCCAAAAATATAGACTTCCCAGACTAACAGAGGAGGAAGTAAATTGCTTGAATAGTCCCATTTCAGAAAAAGAAATAGAACAGGCAATTAAACAACTCCCTAAGAAAAATCCCCAGGACCAGATGGATTTACATGTGAATTTTACCAAACATTTAAAGAACAATTAGCCCCAATGCTATATAAATTATTTGATAAAATAGGGAATGAAGGAGTCCTACCAAATTCCTTCTATGACACAGACATGGTACTGATACCTAAACCAGGTAGGCTGAAAACAGAGAAAGAAAATTATAGACCAATCTCCCTAATGAATATTGATGCTAAAATCTTAAATAAGATATTAGCAAAAGACTACAGAAAATCATCTCCAAGATAATACACTATGATCAAGTAGGATTTATACCAGGAATGCAGGGCTGGTTCAATATTAGGAAAACTATCAATATAATTGGCCATGTTAATAACAAATTAACAAAAACCATATGATCATCTCAATAGATGCAGAAAAGCATTTGATAAAATCCAACATCCATTCCTATTAAAAACACTTGAGAGTATAGGAATAAATGGACTTTTCCTTAAAATAATCAGCAGCATCTATTTAAAACCATCAGTAAGCATCATATGTAATGGAGACAAACTGCAACCATTCCCAATAAGATCTGGAGTGAAACAAGGTTGCCCACTATCACCGTTACTATTTAATATTGTATTAGAAACACTAGCTATAGCAATAAGAGCTGAGAAAAAGGTTAAAGGAATAAGAATAGGCAATGAGGAAGCCAAATTATCACTCTTTGCCGATGACATGATGGTATACTTAGAGAACCCCAGAGATTCTGCTAAAAAGTTATTAGAAATAATCCACAACTTTAGCAAAGTTGCTGGTTATAAAATAAACCCACATAAGTCATCAGCATTCTTATATATCACTAACAAAATCCAACAGTCAGAGTTACAAAGAGAAATTCCATTTAAAGTAACTACTGATAATATAAAATATTTAGGAATCTATCTGCCTAAGGGAAAATCAGAAACTTTATGAGCAAAATTACAGACCACTTTTCACACAAATTAAGTCTGATCTAACCAATTGGAAAAATATTAAATGCTCTTGGATAGGGCGAGCAAATATAATAAAGATGACAATATTACCTAAACTAATCTATTTATTTAGCTATACCAATCAGACTCCCAAAAACTATTTTAATGACCTAGAAAAATAACAACAAAGTTCATATGGAAAAACAAAAGGTCAAGAATTTCAAGGAATTAATGAAAAAAAATCAAATGATGGTGGCTTAGCTGTACCAGATCTAAAATTATATTATAGAGCAGCAGTTACCAAAACTATTTGGTATTGGCTAAGGAATAGATTAGTTGATCAGTGGAATAGATTAGGTTCAAGGGACAAAACAGTCAACAAATATAGCAACCTAGTCTTTGACAAACCCAAAGATCCCAGCTTTTGGGATAAGAACTTACTGTTTGATAAAAATTGCTGGGAAAATTGGAAACTAATATGGCAGAAACTAGGCATTGATCCATACTTAACGCCGTACACCAAGATAAGGTCAAAATGGGTTCATGACCTAGGAATAAAGAATGAAATTATTAATAAATTAGAGGAACATAGGATAGTTTACCTCTCAGACCTGTGGAAGGGGAAGGTCTTTATGACCAAAGCAGAACTAGAGATCATTACTGATCACAAAATAGAAAATTTCGATTATACCAAACTGAAAAGTTTTTGTACAAACAAAACTAATGCAGACAAGATTAGAAGGGAAGCAATAAACTGGGAAATATTTTTACAGTCAAAGGTTCTGATAAAGGCCTCATTTCCAAAATATATAGAGAATTAACTCTAATTTATAAAAATCAAGCCATTCTCCAATTGAAAAATGGTCAAAGGATATGAACAGACAATTCTCAGATGAAGAAATTGAAACTATTTCTAGTCATATGAAAAGATGCTCCAAGTCATTATTAATCAGAGAAATGCAAATTAAGACAACTCTAAGATACTACACACCTGTCAGATTGGCTAAGATGACAGGAAAAAATAATGATGATTGTTGGAGGGATGGGAAAACTGGGACATTGATGCATTGTTGGTGGAGTTGTGAACGAATCCAACCATTTTGAGAGTAGTTTGGAACTATGCTCAAAAGTTATCAAACTGTGCATACCCTTTGATCCAGCAGTGTTACTACTGGATTATATCCCAAAGAGATTATAAAGAAGGAAAGGACCTGTATGTGCACGAATGTTTGTGGCAGCCCTTTTGTAATGGCTAGAAACTGGAAACTGAATGGATGTCCATCAGTTGGAGAATGGCTGAATAAATTGTGGTATATGAAAATTATGGAATATTACTGTTCTGTAAGAAATGACCAACAGGATGATTTCAGAAAGGCCTGGAGAGACTTACATGAACTGATGCTGAGTGAAATGAGCAGGACCAGGAGATCATTATATACTTCAACAACAATACTAGATGATGACCAGTTCTGGTGGATCAGGCCATCCTCAGCAACGAGATCAACCAAATCATTTCTAATGGAGCAGTAATGAACTGAACTAGCTATTCCCAGAAAAACAACTCTGGGAGATGACTAAAAACCATTACATTAAATTCCCAATCCCTATATTTATGCACACATGCATTTTTGATTTCCTTCACAAGCTAATTGTACAATAATTCAGAGTCTGATTCTTTTTGTACAGCAAAATAATGTTTTGGTCATGTATACTTATTGTGTATCTAAGTTATATTTTAATATATTTAACATCTACTGATCATCCTGCCATCTAGGGAGGGGGTGGGGGGGGTAAGAGGTGAAAAATTGGAACAAGAGGTTTGGCAATTGTTAATGCTGTAAAGTTACCCATGTATATATCCTGTAAATAAAAGGCTATTAAATTTAAAAAAAAAAAAAGTGATCACCATATTCTAGAGGAAATCCAAGGCACAGTCTGAATGGAAGAGGATTTCCCAATTGATAATAAAGTCCCTGAGATTCTCCTCCTGGAGTAACATCTTGTGCTGGTTGCATAAAGCAGTGCAGAATCTCTTAGATAAAATGACTACTCAAAAAGAGTTTGACCTAGACATTCACACAGGAAATCTTATATGGATGATGAAGAATAATTCTTATTCAGATTCTGATTGCCATTTATATGGACAAATTAAAGAACTTGATCAGGCACTTCACATAGACAAGTTTGGTTCTTCAAAAAAAAAAAAAAGTGAAGCACACTGATTTGGGGAAATTTCAAAGATTCTTTAATAACCACAAACTTAAAATACATATCCATCTTTAAAAATCCTCATTATTGACATATTTTGTTTTTACATTTCCAAATACATTTCCCCCTGTATCCTTTCCTCATGCCTCCAAAACCATCCCATATGACTAGGATTTTTCTTAAGGAAGAGAGGGAAAAAAATCAACAAAATCAATAAACATTAAAAAAAAACCTAATATTCTATGCAAAGTTCCACATTTGTGGGCATCTATACTACAAAGAAGCTAGAAAAGATGTCAATTCAGCATTTCTTTTCTGGGGCCAAGACTGGCCCCATCATTTTCAATTTTCTTGGGAGTTGATGTTCTTCTCATTTATATTATTGTCATCATTGTATATATATCATTTCCCTGACTCTGCTTAATTCACTTTTCCTCAGTTCATATAAGTATTTCCATTCTTCCCTGTATTTGTCATTTTAAATTTCTTTTAGTGTAGTAATATTCCATTCTTTCATAAGACGCAATTTGTCTAAACATTCCCTAATTGGTGGACATTTACTTTATTTCCAGTTTGCTACCACAAAATTAAAAAAAAAAATGCTCCTATGAATCTTTTGGCTTTGGTATCTCCAAGATCAAAGTTAGGCTCAGTTTTTAAATACAAATATGCCAATGGTCAGCAGCAGACAATAATACAATTAGTGGTTTCTGAAATGGTTAAAAGATTTTTCTCAAAAAGAAGTCATTAATGGAGAGAGAAAGTTTTTTCAACTACCGGCTTCTGAGTTTGATTTTTTGAGTCCTAGCAAAATTCTAGAATCCATTAATAAAAAGATCATTAGTGAACATCTAGGAAAAGAATGAGAAAATATGGAGTCCTTGTAAGGTTCATCAACAACAAGTCATGATAAGACTAACATCATTCTGTTTTTTGACAATATTAGTAAACTGATAAATGAGGGGAATGAGGGGAATGGTACAGACTTTGGTTTGCCTAATTTTAACAAAGATTTGACAAGTCTTTGATGATATGCTTACGAATTATATCTTATAAATTCAAATAAAAGATTGAGATAATGGATTTAATGGATAATACAAATAGAAGGATTTGAAACTGGATGAGTATCTTGCTCCAAAAAGGAGTCATGAATGGGTCAGTGTTAGTCTAGAAAGTCTCTAGTGGAATGCCTAAGGAATCTGTGCTTGGCTTTCTACTTCTAAACATTATTTATCAGTGACTTAGACAAAAGCAGAGATCATGTGCTTAACAATTTTGCAGCTCATACAAAACTAAGAACTAAAGCCAACATACTGGGTAACAGTGTTAGAACTCAGAATGCTTTTGACACATTAGGACATTGTATATAATTTAATAAGATTACGTTTACATTTCAAATCTAATAAATGAGTTTTAAAGTGTGCAAGTACACAATGGAGAAGGTGGAGTGGAGAAGGTGGGGTGTGTGGTAGGAGTTTAAAAAGATTTGGGAATTTCAGTGGATTATAAACTCAATTTAATTCAACAATGTAATATGGCAACCCCCCAAAAAAGGTAAAATTATCTTAGTCTTTGCATTAATAGAGATATTATAGCTACCCCACTCTCATAATGCCATATTTTTGGAAAGACATTGATAAAACAGGTCATTGTATTCAGCTTGTGCCACATTTTACTAAGGATGTTGAAGTAAATTTCGGTAGCCTAGTACAGGAATTCTTAAAGATTTCTTAATCACAATGCTTTTTCACCAGAGACATTTTTATGTGAACTTGGTTGTATTAGCAGATAAAATAGGTATACAAATCAAACATTTGCTGATAATAAAATATAAAACAATTCTTTGATTAACATAATTTTACCATTTATTAAATATGAAAACAAATTTACATACTAATGAGATGGATGCACTTCTTTATTTTTACATAAAAAATTAAATCTGGGCAAAATGTTTGATCTTTTACTTTTGCCAAATTTTTCATGACCCCCACATTCAGTTACATCACCCCATATGGGATTGGGGTGACTATATTTTAAGAAGCTTTGACCTAGTGGCCTGAGTGTTAGGAAGACCTGAGTTCAATCTCTCCTCAGACCCTTACTAGCTATCTGACTCTGGACAAGTATCAGTCTCCCTTTGTTCATCTGTTAACTAGGGATAATAATGGCACTCTCCTCCTAGGATTGTTGAGGCTCAAAGGTGGTAATCTTTATAAAGTGCTTTTGCAAACTTTAAAGCACTATATAAATGTTTTATCATCATCCTCATCTAGAAAGTATCCAGAAGGGGGCAACTAAAATGGTGCAGTGTTTCAATAACAAAATTTGGAGTTGTTCTTTAATCCAAAGAATAAAAGTTATTTCCCCTAAATACACAGATATCCTGTATGTTCTATAAAGCAAGGCTTCTTAAACTTTTTCCACTCCAGAAATTTTTACATACTGCCAGCTATATAGGTATAGAAAATAAATGTACAAATCAAATATATACTGAGAGTAAATCATAATTTCACAGACACTACTTTCAGTTACCTATATGGGGTCAGGACCCAAAGTAAAGAAGCTTTGTTATAAGTCAATTGGAGATATACTCAAGAGAGCCCCAAGGAAAGAAGACTAAGATGTGAAATCTGGTTCTGAACTTAATAACTGTGTGATCCCGGGCAAGTCACTTATATTCTTCATGCTGAAGTTTTTTCATCTCTAAAATGGAAGTCATAATCTAACTACCAAACCTGAGGATCAAATGAGATAATTTATGGCAATTATGATAATGATGGTGACTCTGCATTTTGTTAATAATCTTCAGAAGAGAGATTCACATTAAAATCCTTCACAGATACAAGCTCCTGTGTTTTTATCTTTCTTGTCTATAAGGTGAGTTGGGGGACAGATGAGAAGGGCTGACTTCCCTTTCTCAGGCTGGATTATGGAGGAAACAGATCACAGGGCTGAGTATTCTCTTGGCTCCAAACCCTGAAGACTCCCTACCTCCATTCCTGAAACCCAGCAGCAGTCCAGGCTAATCTAGTCTAATGCTGCCCATCTTGTAACTTCTGAGAAAGAGGCAAGCCCTCCTGATCCATCCTCTTATAGCTAATGCTTTCAACTCTTGTTATTATTCAGTCACTTGGTTCTGGGATCCAGACTGCGTCAGCAATGGGCGGTGGTTGCTTGGTTCCTGGAAGTAAGAAGTCAGAATATACTGCTGATTCATGACACTCTCCTATTGAGGATACTCCCTTTGTGTCTCTAACCTAGAGCATGGGGCTCTCAGAGCTCTAGGTTTACAATCACCAGGTTCAATCTTGAGGGACAACTATAGAAATCAGAACTCTCTGGCTTGTTTTATCTTTACTCATTATCGTCTCTAGGAAATTCCCTTTTCTGGCTCAGATATAACTTGTGTTTAGTTCCCTACAGATAAAAGTAAAAGCATCCTTAGGTATTATATTGCCCATTCGGCAGAATAACGGATATTTTTGGTAGAAGATGGCTTTGACTTGATCCCTAAGTGACAGAGAATACCTAAGTGACTTTGATGTTGTTGTTGCTGTTTGTTCTTTGGTTCTCAAAGAGGACCAGTGACATAAAGGAGTAATATCTTGACTTACAGATGAATTGGATTTAAGTGAGGGAGGGCTATGGAAAGTCGACTCTGGAGCCATCGGAGTCCAGTGGCAAGACTTACAATAGGATGACTGGCAATGATCTCGAATGCAATTGTGGTCTTTATAAACTAGTTCTCCATTTGTCTGAGGCAACACCCATTCAGTAGCTAAAGGCTAGCTAAGAGTAGTGATCAAGTGACATATAAATAAGCCGTGTAATTTTTTCTGCCCTCTCCTTTCCAGAGTCTTACATTGATCTCCAGATCATTATTGACATCCTAGGGTTTGGTTTTTGTTTGGAAGGGCAAGTGAATTTGGGATTGCTAAAAAGGAATCTTCCCTGTCTTATCATTCATTCTACACTTCTTGAAAAACAATGGCAGTAGGAGAAAAGTTCTGATTTTTGCTCTAGTGATGCAGTGTATAAATTACAGGGCCTGGAGGGAGAAAGACATTAAGTTCAAAGCCAGCATCAGATATGTTCTTGCTGTGTGTCCCTGGACAAGTCACTTAAGTCTGTTTGTCTCAGGTGCTCATCTCTAAAATGAGCTGGAGAACAAAAAGGCCAACCGCTGCAGTGTCTTTGCCAAGAAAAGCCCAAATTGGGTCAACGAGAGTCAGGCAGGACTGCACACAACAAATTATACTCTAAATTTGTTTTCTGGTCCTCTAACACTGGAGTTTGGCACTCTTCCTAAGAATCTGGTGTTGCCCAGAGAATACCTTCTCTTGCTAAAAGGCTTATCCTTTTTAATTTTTTAATCCTTAAATTTTTGAAATTGGGATTGCTGAGGAAAGGGGGAGGGGTGTGATCCCTGAGGGATTGTTGCACTCCCTGTCACATAGATCTGTGCTATGGGAGGAAATGCACCAGGATATCCCAAGGAAAACCATTTCCTCAAGGTTTAGACATGTATCACATTATTAAGTAATACGAAGAATCACTTTTCCAACCAAGGAATCCCTAGAAGGATGCTAGTGATTTGCAGAGATCATGAGATAAACAAGTCAGGTTAAGTCAGTAGTGAAGGGCAGGAGGTCCTTGGAGATTTAAGGGATCTCCAGCACTCCTTACCTGAGCTTCACAAGTCCCAATCCGTCCAGCCCAACCCAAACCTTTACTGAGCTCATAACTGTAAGGAAGGGACTTTTTAAATGGGTAGAGCAGCCCTCTCTGACCAAGCCAAATGGCTCCCAAAACCAGACCAAGCCTTCCCAAAGCCTGTGAAGGATTGTCTGAGTCCAGCCTGAGAGAGGACCCAGGACAGCACCCCCAGAATCAATCTGAGACCAGTCTATGTCCAACCCACCTAGCCTGGCTGAGAGAGCAACCTCAAGATGCTCTGGATGAGAGAAAGACCCTCAGCAAAATTCAGCCTGAGCAGTCCCTGAAAATTTCTGAGAGCCCAGAACAGGAGTCAAGGAGTAGTCCCAAGCCTAAAGGGAGAAGAACCCCAAATAGAGTGACAGAAGAGAGAGAACCTAGAGCATTGTGACAAGAAGAGCCTGGGAATAGGAAAACCCAAGACAACTTCAGACTAGGAGCCTAGTTTGGACCACATCAGGACCAGGCAGTCCCTGGCTACTATTCATTTGTGGATTTTGACTCGTTTCTCCCACCATGAACAAACTAAAGATAATTCCAAATGCCATGAGCAAAAACTGCTATATCCCCTACAAAATGTCAAGATAAAACCTCAAGGGAAAAAAATGTGTTTTTGTCATAGGGACATTACAATATTGGAAGAAATGAAACAAGACATATAGAATGGAAAAACTAGGAAGAAAAAGAATCATGAGGAAAAATTGACATCTTTGAACTGATGGTGGAAAATCTTACTTTAAGTATCTAAATTAGAATGGGCCAGACAGAAAGCAATGACTCATTAAGAAATATGAAAAAATATGAAGAAAAAAACAGAAGAAAATCTTTAAAAAATAATAATACAAAAATAATTTGTCCTGAAAAACAGATCAAGGAGAAACAATTCAAGAATTATCAGACTACCTAAAAATGATGAAAAAAAAAGTATGGATATTCCATTTCAGAAAATTATAACTAAAATTAGAACTAGAGGGCAAAGTGAATATAGGAAAAATACTCTACCAATCATCTTTTGAAGGAAAACCCCAAATTAAAACTCTCAGGAGAATCATAGCCAAAATCCACAGCTTCTGGGCCAAACAAAAATACTGTAAAGAGTCAAAAAGAATGAATTCAAATTCCAAGGTGCCACAAGTATTAGTCAAGACTCAACAGCTTCAATTTTAAAAGAGGGAAGAACCTTGAATATGATATTACAAAAATAAAGAGATAAAGGTTTACAATGAAGGATAACCTGTTGGGGGGGGGGAACCCATGCTATATACAATTATGAGCTAATTACTACACTGAGCACTTTACAATTATTATCTAATTTCACCTTCACAATAACTTTGGGGATTAGGTGCTATAATTGTAGCAATAATTATCCCTATTTTACAAAAGAAGAAGTTGAGGCAAACAGGAATTATGTGACTCACCCAGGATTATGCAGCTAGTAAGTACCCAAGGCTGGATTTGAATTTAGGACTTCCTGACCCCAAGCCTGACTCTCTTATCTATTGCCCCACTTTGTTGTCTACAGAGAAAAAAAAAAAAATGGACTTTTAGAATGGCCTTAGAATAGAGGATTCCCAAGCATTACTGAGGAAAAATGCAGAACTGAAGAGACATTTTGAAATGGAAGTAAATGAAGCTTCCAAAAGAAATGTAAAAAAAGTACACATATCTGATTGAGAGGGAGTGTATGTATTGTTTACATATCACTAGGAAAATAAAACGGAAAAAAGTCCTTTTAGAGATGGAGAGAAGTTAAGCAATTTGTATGAGTGCCACACAACTAATGTCTCTGATTTTCTTCATTTGAGTCCATTTTAGCCATCATGACATTATGCTACCTAGCCAATTTCCTCTAGATGAATGATTGAAAAGAGTGAAATATTTCCTAGAATGAGGCTCTCTTTTAGATAGTACATTTTATATTTATGTAGTTTGATCAATATTTCATTCTATTCCATGGCATGAAATAGACCTGCAGCAAGAGAACAGTTAATAAAAATGTCTTTTTGTATGTAAATTCTTGGGTTTAGCTGAGGGACATCAGCATAGGTATTTGTAAATTGATCACAACTTGGTGGACAGTTGGTATCTTGAAGCCTCTTAGAAGAGGGTCTTTTCCCACAAATTCATCAGAAAGACATTGATAAGACCTTGCTAGTGACTCAAGTAAAGTTCCACATAGTAGGAAATTCAGATATTGCAATCAGTTAATTAAAAACTCCCTTGCTGGTTAATTAACACAGTCACATTTACAAATGCATGAAGGGTTAACAATAAGTTTTCTGATCAATTGATCCTCCTGTGGGTCCAGGTTCATGATAATAGTAAAAAAATTCACATTTATATAGAACCTTATAACAAAACTTTTGTAGGTACTTTCAAATTTTATCCAAAAATTCTATGAGATTATTTTTCCTATTTTATAAATGAGTAAAATGAAACTCACTTTTCTCAAATTTATAATAGTGAATTATCTCTGATGAGACTTGAAGGTAGAGTTGGATAAGGGAAATAACCTTGGCCTATTGCTATCCCCAACACTACATCTAAATAATCTAGAACTTTGTGACATTGGAAAAAAATTACTTCCCTTTTCTAGGCCTGTTTCTTTCTCTCTGTGAAATAAGAGGCTGGACTAAATAATCTCTCATGTGCCTTCCAACTCTGAAATGTCCTTGTTCTAAAAGTAAACAGTGGAAAATAAAGAACCTGGTTGATTCTTGATTTAGGAAAGCATGGTGTACCACACAGCAGCCTGGTCTTATAGCCTGAGGAATTTAATTTACATGCTGACTTTTTTCCTTTTTAGAACTGGGATGCTAAGTATGTCACCTTCCCACCTGGGATTCAGTTTCTTCCTCCAAAAGGAAAAGTGTTATAAAGTCCCTCCTTGCTCTGTAAGGTTCTGGAATTTGGGTTGTTCTCCACATTCTTCTTCCTGGAAATAGGAATATATTTATCCCAAGTCTTATCAGTCCGAAAAGGGGATTTGTAAGAAGAAAACAAGTCATTGCAACATTATTATGGAAAACCCCCCAAAAAGGTGTGATAGAAAGATTACTCAAAAATGTTTCATTTTGCAATATTCTCTTCACAGAATTTCAGATTTTCCTTTGAAGAGAATAATAGACTCATTGTGTATGATTTGATGGGACAAAGATTATCTTTGTCCTTTGGGGAAGATTTCCCTGGCTATCACAGACAGTGATGAGTATATACTCTGTGTTTTTTTTTTTTTTTTCCAGGGAAGATTCCTTAATGTCCCTTGGGAGCCTATCCCAATTTAAAAATGACCCTTTCTGGCATGGTTTCATTTTTCCCAATCATCCTGGACTGTTTTCACCCATGGAATTCAACTCTAATTATCTTATCCCTGAAACACAACCAAAACCCAATATGATTGGGAAAATATGGTATCTTAACACTTTTTTGGGGGAAGAGGGAAGGAATTAGAAGTCTGCCTTTATGATTGGATTCTGGAAAATTGTCATTCTTCTTCCTTTCTTGTCGGATTACACTCCTGAGTGTTTAGATTTTCTCTATTATGCCTTTCATCATTTACCTTCCTTTAAACTTTCTTTTATATATTGTCTTCCATTGTTAAAATGTAAGCTCCCTGAGGTCAAGAACTATCTTGTTTTTTGCTTATATTTCATTCCCAGTGCTTAACACAGAACCTGGAACATAGTAATTGCCTAATAAATGTTTCCTGATTCAATTCAAGAAGCATTGCCAGTGAAGTCCTTGGATTTTTTAGAGGTGAGAAATCCAAGATTAATGGGCCCTTTTGTGCCATATGCAATTTTTTGATTATAGAATTACACAAAGATTAAAAAAAGATACTGTCCATGCTTTCAAGTACCCAGACATGGTAAAAGAGTGATGGGGGCAAAAGAAAGGTAAACGAAATGTTTTTAGAAATTTTTGAGGAAAGAGGGCATATTTTTATTTGGGTACTTGAAGGGAATCAAAGGAAGGTTCATGGATGAAGTGATATCTGAGTTGTCTTGTGAAAGAAGAGAAGAATTCTGGAAACTCAAGTCGACGAAGATGTTTATTTTAAATCTGAACAGGATATCCTGTGCAAATGCACAGAGATAAGAGATAACATGTTCATTTTGAGGGACTGCTAGTAGTCACATTTAGCTAGAATAAAAAGTATATTGGGGGGGGATGTGAAATAAGATTAGAAAATAGGTTAGAGCCAGATTAAGGAAGAATTTAAGCAAAGAGTTTGTATATTTTCCAAGAGGCAATTGGTAATCATGGAAGGATTTAGAGATAGGAAATAAGATTTATGGAAAAGTGCATTAGGATTATTTTTGTAGCAAAGTGAAAGATGGACTGGGTAGATCAGAGCCTGGAGGTAGGAAGAACAAATAGAAACCTATTACATAATCTGGCTGGGAGGTAATAAACACTTGAACTGGAGTGGTGGTTGTGTGAGTGGAGAAAAGGAAGGGAGGTAGATGTGTGGAGAGAATGATTTTCCCTGTGGAGGTAGAATCAATAAACTTTGCAAATTGGATATGGAGAGTTAATAGAAGGAAAAGCAAGAGATGATTTCAAAATCTTGGGCTTGAGTAACTAGAATGATTCTGTAAACAACAGAATTGGATCCCTAGGAGTAAGGACAAGTTTTGGAGGGACATGATGAGTTCAGTCTTGGTCATGTTAAATTTAGGTGCCAGAAGGACAATAAGATGGAGATGTATGGTAGGGAGTTGGAAATTGAATTCAGAATGAAAGATTAAGGTTTGATTTATAATCTGAGGGGGGAATGAAATCAACAGATATAAAGAAAAGAGGGGGGAGGAGAGAGAGAGAGAGAGAGAGAGAGAGAGAGAGAGAGAGAGAGAGAGAGAATGAGAGAATAGGATTGGGGGATTGGGTATAGGACTTTGGGGGACATGCTTAAGGGACATGAAGGACCAGCAAAGAAGACTAAGAAAATGGGTTCATTCAGGAGGAAATCTAGTAGTGAACACTATCCTAGGAATTAGAGAATGGGTGAATATTTAGGAGGAAAGGAATAGTGTTAAATGCTGTAGAAAGATTAAAGAGGATAGAATTGAGAAAAGGCCATTCATTGAATTTATCCATTTAGAAATCATTGTGATTTAATGGAGAATTTTTTTCATTTGGGTGATATGATAAGATATTAGATGGTAAGACAGTGAGGAATAAGTGGATAAGAGAAAGTGGAGATAGAAAGAGAAAACTCTTTCTCAGATCTTGTCAGTGAAAGAGGAAGAGTTATAGGATGATCATTTGGAAGTTTGGCAGGAAGAAGAAAGAGAAAAGCTTTTGTTTGTTTTACTTAAGGATGGAAGAGTCTTAAGCATGCTTTTAGGCAGTGGGGTAAGAGCTAGTAAATGAGGAGAGATTAAAGATAAGAGGAGACAGAAAAGGCCGAGAGAAAGAGGAGAGACAAAAACATAAGAGGGATAGAGAAAGGGAGGGAGAGGGGGAAAGTAGACAGAAGGAAGGGGAGAAAAGAGAGAGAGAGACACAGAGAAAGACAGAGACACAGAGAGAGAGACAGAGACAGACACAGAGACAGACACAGACACAGAGACAGACACAGAGACAGCATGAGAAAGACACAGAGACACAGAGATACAGAGAGACACAGAGAGAGACACAGAGAGAGACAAAGAGAGAGAGGGAAAGAGAGAGACAGAGAGACAGAAAGAGAAAGACAGAAAGAGAGAGAGAGAGAGAGAGAGAGAGAGAGAGAGGGAGAGACAGAGACACAGAAAATATGGATAGGGCAAGCTCTCAGAAGACATGGGAGAAGAAAAGGATGGTGGAAAAGTAAAGAAGATGGGAGAAAACATGAAGACATTTTAGTTTTAAGGTGTGATGAGGAGATGAGAAAGGTAAAGATGTGAGGGAGCCCATAAAGATGTGAGGGAGCCTCCTTAAAATCATATTAGGAAAGAAAAGTAAAGAGGTAGAAATTGGGGATCAAAAGTGAGTTTCGGAACATCTGCTGTCCAGAGAATTCTAGGGTTTAATCAGAGATGAATCAATGGATTGTTATATAGCTCTGAAGACCACTATACATAAAATAACATAATTTTACTACAGCTATTATATACTATTTCAGGATTCCCTCTAGCAGCATTCAAGGACTGGGAATTAGAGTAGAGCAGGAAGATTAAAAACTCACTTAGGATTGAATAAGTTAGAGTGAAGAACAAGATTTAGGATTTCTTTAGTGTGGGGAACTTCCAGGGTTGGATTTTCACTGCCAAGGTAGGCTGGCATCTTCTCTGCAAATTATAGTCTTGAAGAGCTGCCTAGAGAATTGAGAGTTTAAATGACTTGCCCACAGTCACACCATCAGTATGTGTCACTCGGGGAGTAGGGATTTCCCTGACCTATCCTTCCCCTAGCCTTCCCAAAAGTTCTTTTCTCTTCTCTGTCCTATCTGATAGAAAAATGGGTGCGGCTGTTCAGTTGTTTAGTCATGTCTGACTCTCTGTGACCCCTTGGACTATAGCATGTGAATATTATCTGTGAGACTTTCTTAGCAAAGGTACTGCAGTGATTAATCTCCAGTTGATTAAGATAAGCAAGTTAAGTGACTCATACAGGGTCACTTCCTAGCTAGGAAGTGTTTGAGATTGGCTTTGAATTCAGGTCCTGACTCCATACTCGGTGCTATATTCCTTGAGTTTCCTAACTGTCTCCTACTGGGTACATATGGATTAATGTTTCTGTTCTATATTTTAATTTTCTCAAAATCTGTAACCAACGCATTTGAGTCTTTGTTCTTACACTTAATTAGCTAGGTGACTATGGTCAATAATTAAAATATTCCTGAATATCAAAAATATCAATTTTTGCCCAGAGCCTTATAGTCAGGAGGTGTGAGACCAGGTCTTCCTAACTCCAGTTAACTTTCTGTCCAGTACCTAGGCACTTTTACTTGTCCCCACTCCCCCCAAACCCTGAAATGTGTCCCTCCTCATTTCCACCTCTTGGCTTTCCTCAAGTCCCAGCTAAAAGTTGCACCTGTAAGAAGTCTTTCTCAGTCCCTTCTCTCAATTGATGATCTCAATTTATGCTGCATATACTTTGTTTGTACTCAGCTGTTTGTATGTTATCCCCCCCACCTCCCCATTAGACTGAGAGCTTCTTGTGAGGAAGGACTGCCTTTTGTTGTTGTTGTTGTTTATTATCCCTGGCACTTAACACAATGCCTGGCACATAGTACATACTTAATAAAGAGTTGTTGATTGACAATAATAACAATGAAACAACACTGATGGCAATGATTCTTAGATCAATCTTGGCCCCAGAGGGCAGACAATATAACAGATTTCTTTCCTCTCCATAATCAAATCATTGGGAAAATAATTGTGATAGACTAAGACCTTACACAAATAAAAACTAACTTAACCAAGGGAAAGAGCCAGAATCCATTCCTTTGTTTATAAACTATGGTGTGAATGGGGAAACATGCTATCATTGCCTGATAACTGGATTGGGAACAGATTTTTGCTGGTAAACATCTAATAACCCTAGTTCAAGGAGGGAAGGAAAGAATTTGGCCTTTGGGTGGCCAGAGCCAAACCAATCAGGTTAGAAACAGGGGAGTCAGGAATCAAAACTAATACAATCAATCAAATCAATTAATCAAAATTAAACAGAGATTAAATTTCAAAGTGAGAAAAATGCTTGCAACAGAAGTTCTCATGAGAAGTAGGGTTTGTGGCTTGTAGCTGGGGTAGGGTTTTTATGCATGAAAACTACAAAAGGTAGGACCATAAAACAGTCATCCTTAGATCTTGAGTAAATAGTTCCCATGGCAGGTCTACATGTGTGGGTATTTTAGGGATATTATAGGTGTTTGGGGGTTTGGGGATAATATAGACTGGAAACAGTCTTTTAAATGATTAGATTCACAGATCCTTGTGACTGTGTCAAGTCTTAAGTATCATCGAGCTTTGTGATCATTCAGTAGGACACAGAACTAGAATTAGCATGGTAGGTATAGGAGTGCAGCACCTGGTTAAGTTCACTCAGTAGGTAAGAGCACAGAAATTGTTCAGTGTCAACAAGTGTGATTGATCCCTCTCTGCTACAGCATGTTGGCTATAGCTCCAGCTCTCAGGCCAGGATCTTCTAGGAAACAGGAATAAGCAGTTAAATCATAAATCCCAGTTCAGGAGTTTTTCTGTAGCTAAGATCATCCAGAGGTCGAGTGCAAAGAATTGTTGTAATGATTAAGGCTTGATAAAGGATTAAAGTTCTCAGGAAGGAAAGAAGGAAGGAAGGAAGGAAGGAAGGAAGCTTACATGCTTTAAAGGTAAATCTGCATTATCATTTTCTTGATCATTTTCTTAAATTAAGCTCTTATTTGTTGTAGATTTGTTGATTTCTGGATGAGTAAGTGCTCATTTAACAATCAACTCCTTCCTGAGAGTCAGTCCAAATGGGCTCCAGCACACCCCTTCATGGAGAAACTGAATTTGAAGCCAAGTTTTACTATATAATTTTAAATAGCTCACTTTGCTTTCCTGAGCTTTAGTTTCCTTTTTTTTTGTCTAATGGAGAAGTTGAACTAGATGGTATGAAAAGCTTCTTCCAGCTCCTTGGGGTCCTAAGCATCCTCTCTTTGCAGGACCCTGTACTTTGATAAAGGTAAATCACATTTGCAAAATGTGAATATCCAAACTTTTTATTCCTGGCTGGTGAGAGTCCCCTTGTCAGTCTCCAGACATAATATATATTTTTTAAGTTTTTCAGAGCCTAATATTGCTTTCACCAGCACCATTATAATACTTTATACCAATCTTTCCCCCTCTTCTTGACTTCCAGGATCACCTGGGAAGTTGCAAAGAGCCATGATTGGACCACACCAATTGGACCACACCCAGGTCCCCTAAAGGAAACCCAATCTATTGAGAACAAATCCTATCCATAATAAAATATTTCAGAACATAAGAGAGCTTTGTGCTTAAGATTGTGCCTTCTTAAAAAATAGTAGAAATTGAATTTTAATTTGAAAGTATAACATATTTGCCTCCTTGTGAGTTTCAGTAGAAGAATTTAAAACTAAATTTAAAACTAAAATAACCATTTAAAAATGACTACAAGTAGCAAAGAACAGGAGGGGAGAAATACTGGATTGGAAATTAAGAGTTCATCTTTGTTACTTAACTAGTGGTGTAAGTCGGGGGAATCTTTCCTTCTCCCAACCTCATGTGAGAAATGGGAAGATGTTACTGGTATTCCTTTCTTTAAATAGAATTGGTGTGAGAATCAAATGTCACCATGATTATAAAACATTATTGCACAAAAATGACATTTAAATGTAAGCTTTTATGCATGTAAACCCCTGGGGAGTAGAGATTATGTCACTCTTTATACTTAATTTCCAGTGTCTGACTCATAGTTGTTTAGTAAATGCTTGTTGATTAATAATAATAATAGCAAACATTTATAGAGAGTTTGCAAAATGTTTTATAAACCTCATCTCATTTTATCCTCACAACACTGAGAGATAGGTTCCATTATGATTTCCATTTTACAGAAGAGTAAACTGAGGCAGAGGTTAAGTGATTGATGAATGCTATAGGATTGAACAATCATTTTTAAAATATCTGGGCCTCAGCTTCCTTCTCTATAAATAATGAAGCTGGGCTGAATGAGCTCTAAGATCTTTTCCAATTAGGCCATTCTGTGACTTCACAATGATGACCCTAATTTTACCTCAATATGCTTAAAAATTTTAAAATATGACTTTTCTGCTTGAATCCAATGTTATATCCTTTAAAAAAATTTTTCCTAAAAAATATGTCTTCAATTAAAATGCATTTTCAAAATTTGTTGTCTGAACATGCTGAAGTTTTTAATTAAGGCTGAAAGCTTACCCTATGACCTTCTTGGGCAAATTTTCCTGTCAAAGCAGTTGAAGGATAATTACTTTTTCCAAAGCTCAATCTTGCCCCCTTGTGGTATTCAAGTGAGGGTTCAGCTCCTAAGAGCAGCTGGGAGCTTCTCATCCAGGTTTTTTGAAAGGAAAACTGAATTTTGACTTCTTTTTAGCTATTTCTGTCTTAAATTCTCCATTTGAAGAACAAACATACAAACAAATGATAAATCGTGTTTCCAGAGCAAGTCAATTATTCTGCTCTCCACCGGCACTGGCTAAATCCTGCTTTCTCAGGGAAAGGTATTAAAAATCTAACACAAACAAGAGCCTTTAAAAGGGGCAGGATTGGGGAGATAGTTTGAGAACAAGCACATTGGAACTGGAAGGCTTAGAACGTGGATTTCCAGAGCTCAGAGACCCCCAGTATAGGACCTTACACATTTTTAGTATCACATATTTCAATCTGGAAGGGACTTTAGAGGACCATTTTACAGACCCATTGAAGTCCAGAAAGGCAAATGACTGGACTAAGGTTATAAAGGTAGGAAATCTCTTCTAGTCCTGAGTCTATAGCTGTATACCTCTTCTTGCTGTACCTCCCATCCCCAACAATTTTACAAATTGGTAAACTGATTCACAAAGCCATTAAATAATTTGTCTAGGTCATAAAGATTAGGATGTGAGTGCACTCTTCTGCACTAAATGCTGCTCCTTCTAGTCCAAATATCTCACTTTACAGATGAGAAAATTAAGGCTTAAAAAAAATTAAGGCTTGATAAAGGATTAAAGTTCTCAGGAAGAAATTGAAAGAACCATAGTTAATTAAGCCTCTATCTGAAAAGGCACACTCTGATTTGGTAGAAATGAATTGATCTCCTTTTAGCTACTAAAGGGCCATGAGAGTGACTTTTAGGATGGTTTCTTTCAAGACAATTTTATTGTTTGTTCAGAGACTTTCAGTGGACAGAATTTCACTGGACAGAAAATCACTCGGTCTGAGTTACTGAAGGGCAAAAATGGATCTTTTGGAAATGGTTAACAATTGCCTACTCTGAGTTCCTACAGTATTTATTAATTTTATTATAAGTGATGCTGATGCAGGACCAGGAGATCATTATATACTTCAACAACAATACTAGATGATGACCAGTTCTGATGGACCTGGCCATCCTCAGCAACGAGATCAACCAAATCCTTTCCAATGGAGCAGTAATGAACTGAACCAGCTACGCCCAGAGAAAGAACTCTGGGAGATGACTAAAAACCATTACATTGAATTCCCAATCCCTATATTTATGCCCACCTGCATTTTTGATTTCCTTCACAAGCTAATTGTACAATATTTCAGAGTCTGATTCTTTTTGTACAGCAAAATAACGTTTTGGTCATGTATACTTATTGTGTATCTAATTTATATTTTAATATATTTAACATCTACTGGTCATCCTGCCATCTAGGGGAGGGGGTGGGGGGGTAAGAGGTGAAAAATTGGAACAAGAGGTTTGGAAATTTTTAATGCTGTAAAGTTACCCATGCATATATCCTGTAAATAAAAGGCTATTAAATTAAAAAAAAAAAGTGATGCTGATAACAATGTAATAGGCTACATATGCTGTTGTATAGTGAACATAGAACATGGTCTAGAGGCAGGAAAAACTGAACTGAAATCCAGGCTTAGACACTCACTAACTACTGGATACTGGGCAGATCACTATGTTTCCTCATCTGAAAAATGGGAATACTAATAACATCTACTTTCCAGGGTTGTTCTGCAGATTAAATGAGATAACATTTGTAAAGTGCTTTGTAAATCTTCAAGTGCTGTTCAGATGCTAGCTATTTTTATCAGGATGATTAGGTGGCAAAATGGATAGCTGCTTGGAGTCAGGACAGATCTGGTCTCAGACACTTACTAGCTGTGTGATCCTGGGCAAACTAGTTTATACCATTTGCCTCAATTTTTTTCATCTGTAAAATGAGCTGGAGAAGGAAATGACAAAGCACTCTATTATCTTTGTCAAGAAAACCCAGAAAAATTAAAATGACTAACAACAAATTATTATTATTATCAATGCTTTACAAAGCACTTTCACCATAGTCATTTCATTTTCATTCTCCAAAGGCTCTATCAGATAGACAAAACAAGTAGAATTAACCCCATTTTGCAGATGGAAAAACAAAGACCTTGAGATCTTTAGAAGTCACCCAAAATAACAATGCTGTTAAATAATGATTAAAGAGAAAGGGATGAGATCGAGAGGTTTTGAGATAGCAAATTAGTGAGAAGAGGAAGCTCAGGGTGAACAGCCCTTGTTTTCTTAGTAAGATATTACACAATGGTTTTATGCTGAGAGGCTTGGAGGAAAGGATATCATGGAAGGCTTGAGGAGAAAAGAGAAAGTTTGAAATAATGTCTATGGAGAAGTGTGATAGAAAGCCTATTGGAGAAATTAAATCAGGTTACCAAACATTTAAATATTTACTATGTATCTGTAACTGTGCTGAGGTTTGGGAGTCCAAATAGAAGCAAAAAGATAGTCCCTCCTCTCAGTAGCTTACATTCTGTTAAGGAAAAACAGTATATCCATGTTGCTGAAAAGTGTTTTGGGAGGAGGGGAAGAATTTGGAGAGTCAGAAGCAGAAGCTAAAAGGAAAGAAGGAGTGAACGTGACTGGCCCAGTTCTTTCTGGAAATAAAAGTTCCAGAAAGAATTGCCAAATCAGAGGAAAAGGTCACATGGCCATGGAGAGAAAGCTGCCATAGATGGATGATCATGGCATTTTCCAGGCTCAGGAGGCTGCTGGGGAATGATGGAGAAGGGCCCATATGAGATCAGGTAACAATCATAGTGGTTCCAATTGGTAACTAGGAAGCCATTTTTCTTTTTTTTATTATTATTATAGCTTTTTATTTACAAAGCATATGTGTGGGTAATTTATCAACACTCACCCTTGCAAAACCTTCTGTTCCAAATTTTCCTCTCCTTCCCTCCACCCCCTCCCTTAGCTGGCAGATAGTCCAATATATGTTAAATATGTTAAAGTATATATTAAATCCAATATATGTACACATATTTATACAGTTGTCTTGCTGCACAAGAAAATTCGGATCTAGAGAGAAAGAAAAAACCCAAGAAGGAAAACAAAAATGAAAGTGGACAATACCAGAAAGATTGGAAATGCTATGTCGTGATCCACACTCATTTCCCATAGTTCTCTCTCAGGGTGTATATGGCTCTCTTCATAACTGAACAAGTGGAACTGGTTTGAGTCATCTCAATGTTGAAGAGAGTCACATTTATCAGAATTAGTCATCATATAATTTTATTGTTGCCACATATAATGATCTCCTGGTTCTGCTCATTTCACTCAGCATCAGTTCATGTAAGTCTCTCCAGGCCTTTCTGAAATCATCCTGCTGGTCACTTCTTAGAGAACGATAATATTCCATAACATTCATATACTATAACTTATTCAGCCATTCTCCTATTGATGGGCATCCATTCAATTTCCAATTTCTGGCCACTACAAAGAGGGCTGCCACAAACATTTCTGCACACGTGGGTCCCTTTCCCTCCTTTAAGATTTCTTTGGGATATAAGCCCAGTAGTAACACTGCTGGGTCAAAGGGTATGCACAGTTTGATACCCCTTTGGGCATAGTTACAAATCGCTGTCCAGAATTGTTGGATCTGCTCACAATTCCAACAACAATGTATCAGTGTCCCAGTTTTCCCACATGCCCTCTAACATTCGTCATTGTCTTTTCCTGTCATCTTAGACAATCTGAGAGGTGTGTGGTGGTATCTCAGAGTTGTCTTACATCTGACCAATTGTCAGATCAATTGTCTGATCAATTGTAATTTAGAGCACCTTTTTATTTGGCTACAAATAGTTTCAATTTCTTCATCTGAGAATTGTCTGTTCATAGTCTTTGACTATTTATCAAGTGGAGAATGGCTTGATTTCTTATAAATTTGAGTCAGTTCTTTATATATTTGGGAAATGAAGCCTTTATCAGAACCTTTAACTGTAAAAATGTTTTCCCAGTTTATTTAGGAAGCCATTTTTCAATTTCACTCAAAAGCATGTAGGAAGTGAATATGGCATATGGTAGAACTAGACTGGGGTTTGGTAAAGCATGAGTGGTGATAGATTGGGGGAAGGGATTGGCAAATATTATAATAAATAACATTAATGAAAATGACTCAGATTTCCATGGGACTTTAACATTTACAACACACTTTCCTCATCTGACTGAAAGAAAAGAGTATATGTCAGTATCCCTGTTTTACAGATGGAGTTACTGGGGCCAAGAAATGTCACAGAGCCAGTCCATGTACGGGCTGAGATTTTAGCCCAAATGTCTGAATTCCACTTCCAAGACTTTTCTCCAACTTTCTTTGCTTTATAAATTGACTAGTATTTCAACATCACCAATGGAAATATTTTCTTCAATATTTGGAATTAGTAACATACTTCATAGCACTCTTCTTGTGACAGATCAACATCATTCTGATTTGTGCTACTTTTGTGACTAGAAAATTCATTTAATCTCTTTGAGTTTCAATTTCTTTAGGAGAGAAAGCAGCTGGTAACACCTTGGATAAAGCCCTCGACCTGGATCTAGAGTAGTCTCAGACGTTTATTAGTTGTTTGGCTCTTGGAGGATCTTAATATGTATCTGCCTCAGGTTCCTCAACTGTAAAGTGAGGATAATAGCATATTATTAATAATAATAATTATTATAACTAATAACATCAGCCACAATAATATTGAGTTTCAAATCAAATAAGATTTATAAAGGGGATAGCAAATCGTAAATGCTTAAAAAATGTTTAACTCCTTTTTTTGTTAGTTCTAAGAGGAAAATATTTTGTGCTCTCTGTAGCATATAACATCCTTCATCACCCGTTTCTCTTGGACACTCTCCTAGGTTTCTGTGATTCCACTTTTTCCTAGATCTCCTAGTCTTAAGTAATCTTGTTCTTCTTTGGTACTTGTTTATTTATGTTATTTCCAGTAACCTTCTGTGCTTCCCAAGCTTCTCTCCCAAGTCCCCTCTTCTTTTCACTTTAGATGATCTCACCAGCCCGCATGAGTTCCATCATGAACTCTATTCAAAGATTCATTTCTAGCTGTCTCTCGGACATCTTAAACTGGATATCTCATAGATATCACAAAATCAACTTGTCCACAACATCTCCCTCCCCCTGAACTCTTCCTCCTTCCAGCTTTCCTATTGCTTATTTATTATTATTATTTTTTGCTGAGGCAGTTGGGGTTAAGTGACTTGCCCAGGATCACACAGCTAGGAAATGTCAAGTATTTGATTTGAACTCAGGTGCTCCTGATTTCAGGGCTGGTGCTCTATCAGTCACTGTACCACCTAGCTGCCCCTTTTCCTATTGCTTTTAGGGTCACCACTATCCTCCCAGTTACCTAGACTTTCTAAGAGTTCTTACCTACTTTTACCTTTCCATTCCCCCCCCCCCCCCCAAGTTATTCTCTTCCATACACAATACAGTCTAGCTACATTGACATACTGGCAGTTCCTCAAACATGACAACCTGTTTCCAAGTCTTTGAATCAGTTGTCTGTCTGTCCCCCATGTTGGAATACCCTTTCACTTCCACTTTTTGTTGCCTTGGTTTCCTTCAAGATTCAATTCAAATCTCAGCTTCTACTAGAGACCTTTCCTAGTCACTCTCCCTTTTTACTAGTGTCTTTCCTTAGGCTACTTTCTATCCATTTTGTGCTAGTTTTGTATGTACTTGGTTATTTATTTTCATGTCACCCCTTCCATTAGAATGTATGGTCCTGAAGGTTTTTGCCTTTCTTTGTACCTCCCAGTGCTTAGCACATGTAAAGTGTAAGCACTTTATAAATGCTTGTTGATTGACTAAGAAAAACAGGCTGAGAACATGGTCAGAGGGCTTGACATCCACACTTCTTCCTAGAATAAGACTCGGTGCTTGACAGAGACTCATGGTGCTATTTGGAACCTCAGTATGAGAAAAAGGGAGAAAAGATGGAGGTCCCAAACCTTACTCAGATCTTGAATCATAGAAACACAGAGTTTTAAGTGACTGCAGTGACCAGCTAGGCTAACTCATACATCACTATAGGAACCCCCACCATGCTATATCTGTCAAGATGCCACATAACTTATAACTGAAGCTCTCCAATGAAGGGGGAACCAAACCACCCCCTCAAAATTCCACTTTTGGACAG